>NW_006159501.1:7944800-7957300 GCF_000334495.1 Tupaia belangeri chinensis
AGTGTCAAGTCGAGGGAAACAGGTCCGTGGCCCCTCCAGGACCTGCTGCCGTCATGTGACAGAAGTCTTATGTCCACTTCTGATAAAGCCAATTAACTTACTCAGATGGTGCCCAGTGACCAGGAGAAACGGACTCTGGGGAAACGTATAATGTGTGAGCATGGTTATTACTGCGTCTGTCAACGTAAGAACAAGTGGTGTCCACCCTGAAAACATGTGTGTAAGGTATTCTACTTGCTTAGCTATGTCAAAGGCTGGTGTCGTTTTTTGTCTCTGTTTAGTAGACAGCTCCCTCACTTTTTTTTTTTTTGAGAGATTTTTGCTATAGGGCGTGTGTACTTGCCATAGAGACAGAGACAGAGAGACAGAAAGTGAGAAATCACCCTCCATGGGGGATGGCCATGCTGCAATCCCTTCTCCTGGATTCTCCTCTTGGGATTTTGGGCATGCACACATATGCACCCAGTGTGTTTTAAGCTGCCAGGCAGGTCTGGGACTCGAACCACAGTCGACTACATGGGAGTCCAGTGACATAACTATTACACTGTCTGCTGGTCCCCACCTCCCTCTCTTCTTCACAGGGAATATGTTCTGAGGCCCCCCTGGATGTCAGAAACCTGGACAGTATCAAACCCTATATGTACTATATTTTTCATATATGTACATAACAATAATAAAGTTTAATTTTTAAATTAGGTACAGTAAGAGATTAAGAAAAATAACCAATAAAAAGAACAATGACAATAATAATATACTGTATTACAATTTATGCACATGTGGTCTCTCTCTCTCTAAATATCTTACTGCATTATAGTCACTTATTTTCAGATCATGGTTGACACCAGGTAACTGGAACCAGTGGAAGTGAACTATGGATGAGGGAGAACTGATTGCTGTCGCCTCAGTAGAGATGACCAGTGGTTTGCATTGCATCTGGTTTAGCTTATTCGGTCAGAAAACTGTACTCTCCCTTCTTCCTTCCCCCCCCTTCCCTCCCTCCGTTCCTTCCTCCCAAGTTTACTTACATATATCTCCCATGAGAGAGAGATACACAGAGACAGAGAGAGGGAGAGGGCCTTCCAACAGGGTCCCACTTCCTGTCTCAGCCATGGGGTCACGGGCATGCACACTCCTGGTGTGCCCAGGAAGGTCACAGGACAAGAACCCAAATCGCGGCCATGTGGGGACAGCTGTGCTACCACTAGTCCTTTCTATTCTAAATGTGTGGGAGGGTTTTATTAATGGGAAGTTTTTATTTTTCATTTTTTTGTGTGCTAGAGGGTATATGTGCTCACCAGAGAGACAAAGGGGAGAAAGCACCCCCTTACGGGAAATGGTCACACCGTAATTCCTTCTTCTCCATCTCTTCCTCCTTTCGGATTTTTGGGCATGCACACATATGTACACAGTATGTTTTGTAAGCTGCCAGCATTTGCAGCATGCTCTCAACCATGTGGGATCTGGCTGCCTTGACCACCAAGCCATGGAGTCAAGCATGTGGGGAGGATTCTCTGAGCTGACAGAAAATTTTAGCTTCTCCCCCAAGACCACACTTTGATCTTCCACCCGATGTTCCTAGTACCCTCCTGGGAAACCTATCGATCCCACCACAACGTACAGAAATGAACTTGAAATGAACCATAGGCCCAAATGTAAGAAGAACTGAAATTACTATAAAACTCTAGAAAAACACAAGAGCGAATTTTTGTGACCCTGTATTTGGAGAAAGGATCTTAAATATAGCTCCCAAATCACAACAATTAAACCTAATAGAGACTGGGATTTCAACGAAATGGAGAACTTTGGTGCATCCAGGCCACCGTCAAGACAATGAAAAGACGACGCACGGAGCTGCAGGAAGTATTTGCAAATCATCTATCTGATGAGATACTTGTGTCCAAAATGTATAAGAACATTTGTTTCTTTGTCTCTCTCTCTCTCTCTTTTTTTTTTTTCTGTCTAAAGAAGGAACCCAATATCAAGGGAGGGAACAGAAGAAGGAGCAGGCAGGTGGAGGGGTGTGGAGGTAGGAAAAGGATAAGCCTTGAAAGGAGGGGTGGGAAGGAAATATCATTAAGCCAGCAAAATACCCTCTGTTAAAAGAGGCATATCCACAGCCTTGGAGTTGAAGGCAGAGGTAGCCTTCCCAGTGGGATTCTCTCCACACAAGTGTCCAGGAGGGAAACAGCAGTGTCTCTTCCTTCTGTGGCAGCCACTCCATTGCTGACTCAGGCTCACCTCTTCCTTACATAGACTAGAGTGTTGCAGGCTTGGGAGGTAGCGTTTTGCTTGTGTGGGTCAGTCAGAAGCTGTGCTCCACCTCCTCCATCTCAGGCACCACTGATTGCACTGGGGGGCCTTTGGGGGTAAGGGCTTCTCAGGATAAAGACACCTCTCAGGGCAGTCATACTCTGGAGGCAGCCCGATTAGGTCAGAAATTTTGCCCAACTGGTCAGCTTCAGAATTTCCATGGAAGAGAGGCTTTCAAGAGAGGCTGGCAGAGATACAGCCAGAGCTCCATACGGCCACAGGTGTTGCATGTGTAGACGGCAGGAGAACTCTGGGGACATGGTACTAGAGGGTAACAACCAGAGGTGTAAGTGCCATCTGGGAGCTGTAGATTCTGGCCTGGCCAAAGTCAGCCAGCTTAATTGCCACCACGTGTCACCGGAATGTTCTCTGGCTTCAGATCTTGGTGAATGATGCAGTTGGCATGAAGGAAATTGAGACCTCTTAGAAACGGGCACATCAGATCCTTGATGGTCTCCACCAGCAAGCCTGGTGGGGCTGCCTTGTCCAGATAAGTCTGTAGGTCTTGGCCCATGTGCCCAAACACCAGTGTCACCTTGATCTCCTGGTCCGTTCAAGAGGTGGCACAGACATCCATCAGCTTGACAGTGTTGGGAAGCTCAAAAGTTTCCATCCTGCTCAATAAGGCCACCTCAGGAACTCTGCTGATGGGAAGCATCCACAGGGGACCCTCACACCCTTGAGGGCCGCAAAGTGGCCTCTGTGGGGATCCCGGGCCTTGTACACAGTCCCATAGGTACCAACACCAATTTCAGCCACTGGCTCATATTGCGAGGTAGCTGTTCTTAGATCTCGTGCCAGGCTGGGAGCCACAGGGCGGCCAGCGACTGGGGCCCCAGAGCTGGCTCCTAAGGTGCATGTACCTGAGCTCTGTCGGGGCAGCTGGATGCTATGGGCCCAACCATAGACACAGGCTGCAGATAGGAGAGGACCCCTCTTTTCCACCAGCAAGGAAACTGGGACGGATAGGGTGAACGTGGAGGTTCAGGGCCTGTAAAGAACTTTTATAACCTGATGATAAAAAAGATAAATAAGGACCAGTTGGTAACATAGTGATTAGGGCACTGGACTCCCATGTGATCATTCCAGGCCCGGTGGCTTGAAACTCACACTTGGTGTGTGTGCACGAGAGCCCAACATCCCATGAGAATGGAGAAGGGATCGTGGCGTGGTCATGCCCCCCCGGGGGGGAATTCTTGCTTTCTGTCTCTTTCTCTCTTTCTGTCTCTTTCTCTCTCTGTCTCTCTGGCAAATGCACATGCCCTATAACAAAAATCTCTCTCTTAAAATAAATAAATAAATAAATATAAATATAAATAAAAGGATCCAACTTAAAAATAGGCAAAGGTGGGGCCGCAGGTGGCAGGTGGTTGAGACGCCTGGACTCCCACATGGCTGATCGCAGTTCAAGTCCCAGACCTGGCAGCGTGCTTTCTCACTTTCCTTCTCTCTGTCTCTCTCTGGTCAACTTCAATAAAATAAAATAATGACAATGAATAAAATGAAATAAAATAATTTTTTTTAAATATGGACAAAGGGCCTGGCTATACTCTGCTTCTCAGATGCTGTACCCTGCAGACTGGGACCACATGGGAGGCCAGGGTTCAATTCCAGGACAGACGTTAAGGTCAGGCATGGTGCATGGTTGTAATCCCAATGACTCGGGGAGGCCTAGGCAGGAGGATCACAGCTTGTGGCTGGCCCGGGCGGTAAAGTGACACTGTGTGCAAGAGCCAGTCATGGAGACACCTGCCTGTAGTCCTAGCTTGGGAGCTGAGCAGGAAGGTAGCAACAGCAAGACCCAAAGAAATAACAAAATTAATTTTTTTCTTTCTTTTTTTTGGGAGGGAGGGAGAGGTTTTTGCTATCGGGCGTGTGCACTCGCGAGAAAGACAGAGAGAGACAGAGAGACAGAAAGTGAGAAATCACCCCCAGGGGGGTTGGTCACTCCACAGTCCCTTCTCTTCCATTCTCCTCTCGGGATCTTGGGCACGCACGCACACGTGCCTGGCGTGAGTTTAAGCCACTGGGTCTGAGATTCGAACCACGGTCGACTACATGGGAGTCCAGCAACATAGCCGTTACGCCAACAGCTGGTCCCAGAATTAATTTTCAAATATCATTAAGTGGGCTAACTCTGGGCCAGTGGTAATACACTGCTCAGAGAAGGCTGCTGGATCCCGCATGGTGACCATGGTTTGAATCCCCAGTCCGGCAGATCTGAAGCATGCCAGGCATATGTGTTAGCATCCAAGCTCTGACGGGTGGAGGGCTGGAGGAAGGGGGTCACAGAGCGACCAGACTCGTGGACTGCTCATCTCCCCCACCCGGGGTGCATGTGCATACATGTGTTCTATTGTGAATACAGAAAAATACCTGTTTTTTTTTTTTTTCCAGAGAGACTTTGCTATAGGGCCCATGTGCTCATCAGAGAGACAGACAGAGACAAAGAGACAGAAAGTGAGAAGTCCCCCTCCAGGGAGGATGGCCACACTACAATCCCTTTTCCTCCATCCTCTTCATGGGATTTTGGGCATGTGCGCACACGTACTTGGTGTGAGTTTCAAGCCACCGAGTCCAGGACTTGAACTGTGGTCGACTACGTGGGAGTCCAGAGACATAACTATTATGCCAGCTGCTGGTCCCAGGACACATGTATGTTACTTGCAGCATTACTTATTTAATTATTATTATTTTTTCTTTTTGAGAGAGATTTTTGCTGTAGGGGGTGTGTGCTTGCCTGAGAGACAGAGAAACAGGAAGTGAGAAATCACCCCACAAGAGGAATGGCTACACCACAACCCCTTCTCCTCCATTCTCCTCTCAGGGTTTTGGACATGCGCGTTCTTGTGCCCGGTGTGTCAAGCCACCGGGTCTGGGACTCAAACCGCAGTAGGCTGTGTGAGAGTCCAGAGCTTCAGCAGCACACCGCCCTCTGGCCCTGCAGAGTTACTGTAGTCAAAAAGTGGGAAGGCCCAGCCTAGTGGTGTGGCCAGGGGCAAACTGAACCTGGCCCACCGTAGATTTGGATCCCCAGTTGAACCTGAAAACACAGCAGGTGTGTACTCAAGGTCCTGACAGGAGGGCTGGGAAGGAGATCGTGTGATAAGGAAACTCTGCAGAGGGTCTCTCTCTCTCTCTCATGCATGCAATGCTGTCTGTCTATCACGAATAAAATAAACAACTTAAAAAAAATGGCTGACCCCATAGTCTGGTGGTTAAAGTAGCTGGATCCTACATGGCTGGCCGCAGTTTTAATCCTGCCCCAGCAGCTTGAAAATTACTCTGGGCACATGTGGATGCTTAAAATCCCAACGGGATAGAGAAATGGAGAAGGGATTGTGGTGTGAGGGTTGCTCTCTTATACGTACCCTTTGGCAATTAAAAGCTATAGTGGAATCCAGACAAATGCACAACAGCTGAGAAGATGATAACCAGGATGTGGAATATCGCTCAGCTGTAAAAAGGGACGGAGTACCTGTTCAGGCTTCCACAGGCCGAACCTGAAACCAGCATGCTGACGGCAGGGGCTGGTCTCAGACGCAGCACACGGACACCCTCCATGAAGTGTCCAGAGGGGGCGCTGCACTGGGACAGAGGCTAGGCTAGTGGCTGGGGGTGACAGCGCCTGCCAAAGGGTGCAGAGTTTCTTTTTGGAGTGATACGAGTGTCTTAAAATTGTGCTGATGGCTTCATACTCTGAATGTATTAAAACATTGAATTGTACAGTTCAATTTGTACCATACGATTGTATGATACGTTAATTATATCTCAATAGAAACTAGCAGATAGCGAATGGCTATGTTCCTGGACTTCCACATAGTTGACCGTGGTTCAAGTCCTGAGCCTGGTGGCTTAAAACTCACGCTGGCCACATGTGCATGTGTGCCCAAAATCCCAAGAGGAGAAGGGATTGTCGCCCGGCCATCCCTACTAGGGGGTGATTGCTCACTTTCTGTCTCTTTGTCTCTCTCTGGTGAGCACACATGCCCTACAGCAAAAATCTTTCTCCAAGAAAAAGAAAAAAAGGCAAAATGATATCTCAACAAAGCTGTTTAAACAGAGAAAACAACTGAGCCAGCCCCGTAGGGAGCCAGAGCGCACACGGCCAGCCGTGATTAGAGTCCTGAGGCTGGGGACCTGGAAAACATGCCAGGTGTGTTTTGTGCATGCCCCAAATCCTGAGAGAATGGGAAATGAAGGAAAGGGATTGCAGCGTGACCATGCCCCGCTGGGGCTGACCTCTCTCCCTCTGACAAGAAAGCAAGCAACTGGATTTCCTGGGAGACAAGTCAGCTCAAGCATGACCTCCCTTTGAAAGCATTCTTTTTTCTTTTTTATTATAGAATTATTTCTTTAATTTGATCTTTTATTATTATTTTTAAATTTGACTAGAGAGAGACACAGAGAGGGAAAGTGAGAAAGCGAGCCGCCAGGTTCAGGACCCGAGCCACGGTCAGCCATGTGGGATCCAGTGCCTTAACCTTCACACCACCTGCTGGCCCTGAAAGGATTCTTTTTTTTTTGGAGAGGTTTTCGCTATAGGGTGCGTGCGCTCGCCAGACAGACAGAGAGAGACATAGAGACAGAAAGTGAGAAATCACCCCCCAGGGGGGATGGCCACACCGCAATCCCTTCTCCTCCATTCTCCTCTCGGGATCTTGGGCACGTATGCACACGTGCCCGGTGTGAGTTTAAGCCGCCGGGTCTGGGACTCGAACTGCTGTTGACTACATGGGAGTCCAGCGACATAGCCATTACACCAACTGCTGGTCCCCCGAAAGGATTCTTATATGTATGTACTTTCTTTCTTTACCATAGAGTGTGCATATATATATATGAGTGAGTGAGGGGGAGAAAGAGAGAGAGGAGCATCCTCCATGGGGTCCGGCCCTACTGCGATCCCCTTCCTCCAGTTCTCCAGCCCCTCAGAGGCACACATGGACTGGTCTGGTGTGTTTCAGTCCAACCAGGCCGGGGATTCGATCCACGGTGGCCTCGTGGTTACAGTTTTCCTGGGTCAGCCCATTACTGCCATGCTAGGAGTTGGCCCCTGAAACCATTCTTTCTTTCTTTAATTTTTTTGGAGAGGTTTTCGCTATAGGGTGCGTGCGCTCGCCAGACAGACAGAGAGAGACATAGAGACAGAAAGTGAGAAATCACCCCCCAGGGGGGATGGCCATGCTGCAATCCTTTCTCCTCCATTCTCCTCTCGGGATCTTGGGCACGCACGCACACGCGCCCGGCGTGCGTTTTAAGACACCGGGCCGGGACGCGAACCGCGGTTGACTACGTGGGAGTCCAGCGACATAGCCATTATGTAACTGCTGGTTCCCCCTGAAACCATTCTTGACACTCATTTGGGTTCCCACACCCCAGGACCTCTCATGGCTTTGATATATTTACTAAATGATTAAAATAATAAATATTTATCAGACTAGTTGTAGGAATCCACTTACTGTTATTTTCTATCATACTAGAACGTGAGTTCATGAGAGTAAGTGGGAGGGAGGGAGAGACAGAGAGGAGGGTTGTATCTCTCACAGGGTCTGGCCGTGCTGTGTCCCCTTCCTTCAGTCCTCCAGACCTTTGGGTCTTGGGCAGTCATGCTCATGTCTGGCATGTTTCAGGCTGTCCAGGCCGGGGATTCGAACCATGTGATCGGGCTTGTCTGCAGGACCTCCTCACTACTGGACCACGGAGCTGAGCCCAGAACCCACTAGCTGAGCAAACATTTACTGTGTGACACCTCGTTCCAGGCACTGAGCTGGGCCTGAGGACGATGAGTGGGATGTGCCCCAGGTCCTCCAGTCTCTCACAGCACAGCCGCAGGGACAGTCACAGCTCTTACAGAGCCAGCCTCCAGGGTAGGCAAACCTCTCGTGCCTCTGGGCCGGCCATGACCTGAGGACAAGGTGGGAACTTGGAGTTCCCCGCCCATGACTGCTCTGGGCCCATGTGGGAGCTCCTGCCCCTCCACCCCCGGACTCCTGCCACCGTGCCGCCCACCCTCTATCCTCCCAGGAAGGGCGATGACAGGTCCTCGGGAGGTGATGAGATCTTTCCAGAAAGGGTCCAGTTCTGCCCGGTTCACTCGGGGTGAAGCTAACAAGAAATACATCTTCCCTGAATAAAGGAATGAATGAACAACCGAGGGATGAATGAAATGTCACCACCCACCCATTCCCCCTTGCTTGGTGACTTTGGACCTGACTTTGGTGCAGCATTTCTCTCTAGCCCACCAAGGGGTGGCTTCAGTGTCCTCATGGACACCTCCAACTCCCTTGTCCAAGTTCCTGACCTCCCCGGCTCCAGGGACCTCCCTGGCTCCCGGGACCTCCCCTTTCCTGTCTTCCAGCTGCCGCTGCCCACTCGAGGCCACGCCTGTGCCTGTCATCACCTGAAACTGCTCCGCCTCCGGAATCTCGAAGATCAGTGTCCCACCTGCTGGCCGGCCTGCCACCCTGGCCACTCCCTTTACCTCAGGCCAGGCCTCTGCTTTCTCCTGCGGTGTTACCTCCTCGGATCCGGATCCGTCTCCTGGGCCTTCTCTGCCTGCTAACCATCCTCACCTACCTCCGGCAAAGCCCTTGCCTTGGTCGGCTGTGCCCACAGTGGGACAGCGAGGCACAGCTGGAGAAGGCCAGGTGGCAGCGTGACCACCACACTGGCCGCCTTCCCCAGCCGTCCCTTTTCTGTGGCCACACGCCCATTCACATACCCAACAGGTGTGTGTTAAGCACCTCTGGGGGCCGGGGCTGTCCAAGCTGTGGAGACTGAGTCCTCAACAAGACAGCCACGCCCCTGTGCCCAGGGCCTTCCCTGCCAGTGGGGCTGGGGCCAGGTCGGTGACTGCCAGGGCATTTCAGCCAATGCAGCACCTCTGTCCTGCCGGGCTCCTCCTTCAAGGGCTGCACTCCCCACTCTGCCCATGGCCTGTTCCCCCATTTCCAGAAAAGCGGTCCCCTCAATGTCAGGTCCCTTCCGGTTCCACCTTCTATGCCTTTAGCACCCCATGCCCCCCGTTTTACCCATAACCCCCAACACCAAACAGATGGGGTTGTGACTCACACACCAGATCTCCAGCCTCCAGGCCCCCACCTCCTCCAACCCAGCGCGGCTCTCACGCTGCCCTCCTGGCCTTCACAGGCCCTGCAGGTTGTGGCTCCACCCCCACAGACCCTTGTTGCAGTGTCCCCCTGTGCCTCTGACCCCCTACGGACCGGACTTCCCACGGACCCCGCAGGTTCAGGAGTCCACTGTGGGGGTCTGGCATAACGCAGGAAGCTGGTTCCTCTCCTGGGCCCAGGTCATTACAAAGGACAGCCAGAGGGAAGAATGCAGAGGGCAGGGGCTGGGAAGGGACGTGGCGCGTCCACGCTGCTCGGGCCTACCCCCTCCTAGCACTGTTAGCGTTTGTCAGTGGGGATGTTCTCTGAACCCAACCCTTAGGGTGGAACATCCCTGGTTAGAACATTGGCCTTCGGAGAGTAGCCAATCCCCAACTCCTTTCCTCTCCCAGAGATGAGGGGGCCTCTAAAAGTTCTGACCCTTGGGTCTAACCCTTGGTTACATCGTTGGCTCCCACGTGGATGACTGTGGTTCGAGTCCTGGACCTGGAGGCTTGAAACTCACGCCAGGTGCATGCATATGCATGCCCAAAATCCCGAGAGGAGTCTGGAAGAGCAAGGATTGCAGTGTGGCCAGCCCAAAATCCCGAGAGGAGTCTGGAAGAGAAAGGATTGCAGTGTGGCCATCCCCCCAGGGGGGTGATTTCTCGCTTTCTGTTTCTCTGTCTCTCTCTGTCCCTCTGGCGAGAGCACGTGCCCTATAGGAAAAAAAAAAAGTTCCAACCCTTTCATCAGGTCTTGGGCATCCTGGCAACCAGCTCCATCATGAAGCTATCTGGGGGCCCACCCCTAGATGAAGACACTTACCAAAAAGAGTACGGATCCTCGAGGCTAGGGACTAAGGCCAAGTACACCAAGAGATGTCCCTGTCCCCCGTCATCCAGGAAGTTACAGGGCCTCGGAGCTCTGTGCCAGGACCAGGGACAGAGACAAAATATGGATTTCTTTTATTTTTCCCATGAGAGAGACAGAGAGAGAGAAATGGTCATCCCCCACGGGGTCTTCATGCCTAGATCTGCCCCAGCTGTAACCAGCCAGAATCACAGGCACACATGTGCGTGCATGCTTACAGAGGTCCGGGACGTGTGGGCCAGAGGTGGCGTGGTAGTTAAGGAGTTCAATCTCACCTGGCTGACTCCGGTTCGAGTCCTAGACCCAGCACCTGCATGCCTACATGTCCAAAATCCCAAGAGGGGATTGTGCTGTGGCCATCCTCTGGTAAGATAATTTTTCACTTTCTCTCTCTCTCTCTGTGTCTCTCTCCATCCTATGGCAAAAATCTTGAAAAAAAAAGAAGAGGGGGACCCAGCAGGCGGCATGATGGTTAAGGTGTTGAACTCCCCACATGGCCGACCATGGTTTGAGTCCCAGATCTGACAGCTTGCTTTCTCACCTTCCTCCTCTCTTTCTCTCTCTCTCTCTCTCTCTCTCTCTCTGGTGAGCACACATGCCCTATAGCAAAATTTAATTTAAAAAATAATAAATATAATTACAGAAAGAGAGAGAAAGCGGTTTTGGGATGTGAACCCAGGACCTTTTCCACATGGGTCCAGTTGCGTTACTGCCACGCCACAGCCTGGCCTCTACTTCTCAGTGTATCACAAGATCACGTGCCTTGCCCCTGCCACCTTTCTTCATCTTAGACCATGTCTTCGCTTCTGTCCACTTTCAAAGATCTTCTCCTTGGCTGGCCAAGAAGCGCACGGTCGCCTGTCCCAAACCCACGCTCCCTGGTCCATGTCCCCTCCAGCAGCCGCCCCTCTCTAGCCTGCCCTTCTCATCCCATGTCCTTGAAGGAGGCCCTGGCCACTCCCCTCTCCTCCCTCCTGTGCACACAGGCATCTGCCAGGCGGGAGACCCACCGTGTGCTGGTGTCCAGTATCCCTGGGGATCACGATGAGGACACGGACATGGCAGGCCAGGCCACCCACCTCCTCCACTTCCGCCCTGGGTGGGAGGCAGGAAAGAGGCAGGTAAACAGGGAAACAGGAAGTGAAACACAACGTTCTTTAAAGTTCCGTGGAGCAGATTAAAGCCGACAGAACGAGTGACAAAGGAGATCCACTTCTGACAGCGCTTGCAAGTTCACGATACCAGAAAGGTGAGAGGCTGCGAAGAGAGCATGTAGGGCCCTGGGGACAGAAAACACAATGCCTGGGCTAAGAGGCTGCAAGACCCAGGGGAGGCATGACCGTGTCCTCACAGACACCCGCAATCTGGCTGCCACCTCACACTTGTCACAAAACTCCTCTTAGTTGTGACTGCAGAAACAAGGGTCAGTCGTAGTTACTGGTGTTTCCAGCCTCCTTCAACCCCGGTGAAACTGACTGCTGTAGCTACCCCTTCTGTGACTTCCCGTCCCCCTCCTGTCTGCCAGTCCTGGCTCCCTCCTGGCTCGCTCCTGGCTCCCTGCACACCTGTTCTCCCCACTGTTCCCTCACTCTTCACCTCTCATGGTACAGAGTGTTTTGGGGACCATAGACTCCTTTATTCTCTGCTGATCTCTCTAGCCAGAAAACATAACTGCATTGATTTTTCTCATACCGTATTATCAAGAGGTTTGAGGGCCCCCTAGTGACAGAAACTCCAAATTAAGAAGCTTCATCTAAGGGCCAGTTCCATGGTCTGGTGGTTAAAGCAGCTGGACCCTACAGGGCTGACCATATGGTTCAAGTCCTGGACCCGGTGGCTTGAGAAGCACGCCAGGCATGTGTATGTGCATGCCCAAAATTGTGGAAGGAAGGAGAAACGGAGGAAAGGGGATTGAGTCATGAGCATGCCCCTTGGGGTAGAGAGAGAAGGTGATTTCTCTTCTGTCTTTTTCTGGGAAATGTGCATGCCCTCTAGCAAACAAACAAATAAAACAAGACAAAATGAAAAATTCTTACGTGCCTCTTTCCCAGGGAGACCACACCCACTGACAGTACCCTCTCAAAGTACCGTGGAAGAGGGGTGAGTAAACAGCACAGAGGTGACAGGGCAGTGCTGTCCTTTATGACACTGAGTGGCAGATACAAGTCACCGTGCACTTGTCAAAACCAGAGAACACACAGCAAGCCT
>NW_006159501.1:7961171-7962305 GCF_000334495.1 Tupaia belangeri chinensis
TGACACAGGTCCTTTGCCCAGCCCACACCTGCTGTCCTGTTTCTCTGGGGCAGGCAGCTCTGGAGCTCTGGAGGCCCTGGGCAAGCCACCTGTGAAGCCAATTGTTTTCTCCCAAGCTCAACGGCTTTTGTCTTTGCTGTACACTGATCATGTCCAATGCTCAGAGAAGGTCAGGCATTCACTAGTATTATAGTTTGGTGACTCAGTTCTGAACACTGGAGTGAACCAATGACGATGTGCCAGAGCCCTGTGCCAGGCATTGTGACTTCTGATGGTCACAATGACAGTCACCAATTTCATCACAAAGGTAGAGGTGGTGCTAAGCATTCAAGCATAGAAGTTGCCTTCAGTCCATTTGTATTCGGGTTGCTACAATTAGCCTGCACTTATTTTTAGTAAATATCTGACAAGGTCTTAATCAAAGGAGTCTATAGATTAAGCAACCAACACATTCCTCTGCAAAAAGACTGGAAATGCAAGCACGTTTGACCAGAGAGGGACAGAGAGAGGGAAAGTGAGAAAGCAAGCCGCCAGGTCTGGGACTTGAACCATGGTTGGCCACGTGAGTGCCCAGCATCCCAACCACCACACCACCTTCCGGCCTTGAAAGACTGAATCGTGTTGACATCAACAATGACCTTGGAGGCTGCTCCTGTTGCCTTGTGGTTAAGGGAGTTAGATATTCCATGGCTGACTATGAGGTTTGAATCCTGGCCCTAGTGGCTTGCAAAAACATGACAGGTACATGTATGTGCGTGCTCCAAATCCTGATAGGACGGAGAAATGGAGCAGAAGGGATTGTGGTGTGACCACACCCCACTGGGGAGTACTTTTCCCCTCTCCTCTCTGTGTATGTGACAAGCACGTGTGCCCTTCAGAAAGTTAAAAAAAAGGAAAAACGGGGGCCAGCAGATGACATGGTAGTTAAAGAGCTGGGTTCCGGGAACCAGCAGTTAGCGTAATGGCTATGTCGCTGGACTCCCACGTAGTCGACCACGGTTCGCGTCCCGGACCCGGTGGCTTAAAACTCACGCCAGGCGCGTGTGCGTGCATGCCCAAGATCCCGAGAGGAGAATGGAGGAGAAGGGATTGCAGCGTGACCATCCCCCCTGAGGGGTGATTTCTTGCTTTCTG
>NW_006159501.1:7962563-7975655 GCF_000334495.1 Tupaia belangeri chinensis
CATGTGCCCTATGTCAAAACCCTAAAAAACAAAAAACAAACAAACAAAACACCCAAGTTTGGTGGGCCGGACATGGCGCAGCCACCAGGCAGACACAATGTTCTGCAAAGCTGACCCCGTGGGGAGGCTCTGGGGCTTGAGCACATCCTTGATCTGTGCTGGCTGAGACTGAGAGGGTCACAGTGGTGGGACCTGCTGGAGTACTGACTGACTCTCCCTTTCTCATAAAACAAAGAAATAAACTACTTAGAAAAGAAAGAAAGGAAGAAAGGGCATGGAAACTGCTTTTTCCCTGGTGCATCTAGATGAGAACTCAGGTGACAAGGCAGGAGAAAGCTAGCAAATGGAGGTGGGTAAGGGAGCTGGTAGAAAAACCGATCAGGGCAGAAAATTCCCGGCCCAAGGTAATGTAGAAATATCTGACAAGGTCTTAATTAAAGAACAATCAGTCGGCCCAGCCAATGATCAGTCAACATGGCCTAGACCTAGGGGCGTGTCTAGCTGAGTAAACCGCATTTGATACAGCCAATGAGATGAAGCAGTGGGCCCAGCCATATTGGATAGAGCCAATGAGAAATCAGTGGGCCCAGCCACATTTGATATAGCCAATGAGATGAGAACAATCAGTGGGCCCAGCCAATGATCAGTCAACACGACCTAGATTAAAAACGATAAACCTTGTAGAATACAACTGCCAGGGCCTTTTGAGCCACTCTTCCTGTCCGCTCAGGCTGCTCCTGTCTCTCAGGAGTGTACTTTCACTTTTACTTAATAAAACTACCCTTTCCTTTCACTATTGGCGTGTTTCACTCAATTCCTTGTTTTACCAAGAACCTGGATGTCACCACAGAAGCCATCCCGCAACAGTGACAGCCTGGCTTGGTTTCCACTTTGTGTGTAGTACCCAGGACGCCATGCAGACTGCCAACCTATAGCACTGTGACCGGCAGATGGGTGTGGTTTAAGCCACTGCATTTATGGCCATCCATTACACAGCAGTGGAGAGCCAGTGCTGGTGAGAGGGCCACCAGATCAACAAGAGCCTGAAGGCCAGAGACCTGGTCTGGCCATCGCTCAGAGCAGCACCTTCCTCTCACTGGAGAATGTTTTCATTTGTTCTAGTCTCAGCATTGCAACGACTGGGTTGTTGGGAAAGTCATGACACATTTTTACATAGAAAAATACGTCACGACTTTTCCAATGACCCAATAGCAGAGAAACATTAGTGTCAACAAGCAAGGTCATTCCAAGGAGGAAGTGCACTGACGACAATAAAGCACGCAGGTATGGCAGACTGCAGGGGTAGGGAGGGGTAGCTTTGGGTCTGAACAGTCATCTCTGTTGGGGTGACTTTCAGCTGGGATCCTGACTGTGCCAAGTAGCCAATCTTGGGAAAGCCGGAGTCGAGCATCCTGGGTGGAGATGATGCTTTGGGAATGAGGGAAGGACTGAGTGGAGAAGAAACTTGTAGAACAACCATTGGGCTCTTCTTTTCTTTAAAATAAAAAATATAGACTGCTTCATGAATTCATGGGCCATCCTTGTGCAGGGACCACACTAATCTGGTCTGTGTCACTCCAACTATAATTGACATGCTGCCAATCAGAGCTGAGGTCGCTGGGCACTAAATGGTGCTGGGCCTAGAGCGGGGCAGTGACAATGGAATATCCAGGACGTCTACTATGGAGACGACGTGGCTAAGACTTACTGGTGGGTCTGGCCTGGTGAACCACTGAGTGGGAAATGATACCATTTCACTAGGCAGAGGTCAGGAATGGGCTGGCACCATGGCCTGGTGGCTAAGGGAATTGTCTTTGCCTCACTGCTTATTAATATAATAGAGCCTGTCAGTGAGCACGACCCAGCCTGCTTACAGGTGTACAGACCTGGGTGCTGTGGGTGACGTCAACTGAACAAGAGTAATCCCAGCTCTTACGGAACAAAGAAGATATGTTTGACCTAATGATTTTTTTAACATATGCAAAGCAAGGAGTTATGAAAATAAACCTGAAAATCAAGTTATAAAAAACTTAAATAGAAAGTATATTAGTGGTTGCTAGGACTCAGGATGGAGTGACTGCTAAAGGGGATGGAGTTTCTTTTGGGGCTGATGAAAATAAAATTGTGGTGATGGTTACATAACTGAGTACACTATTAAATAGGAGTCATTACACAGTACATTAAAATACGGCAGGTGAATTTTATGGTATGCTAATTATATCTCAAAACCATTAAAAGGAAATGCTAATGGATTTGGATAAATTTCTATTTCTTTCATGTATGGCATTTATTTTCAATGTTCTTTTTTTGAGATTTTGTGTTACAGGGCACGTGCACTCACCAGAGACAGAGACAGAAAGCAAGAAATTACGGATTCTGTGATGCCGCAATCCCTTCTCCATTCTCCTTTCAGGATTCTGGGCATGCACACACACATGCTTTGTGTGATTTTTAAGCTGCTGGGTCTGGGACTCAAACTTGATTTGACTACGTGGGAGTCCAATGACATAACCATAATCCCAAGAGATTTTTGCTATAGTGTGCATATGCTCACCAGAGAGACAAAAAACAAGAAATCATCCCCCAGGGGATATGCCCATGCTGGAATCCCTTTTCTTCCATTCTCCTCCTGGGAGTTTGCACACACATGCATATGAGCCCTGTGTGATTTTCAAGCCACTCGGCCTGGGACTTGGCATTGGAGTCCACCACTGTAACCACCATGCCACCTGCTGGCCCCTATTTTCACTTTTATTTTACAAACACTTAAATGGCACTTACCATGCATTGGGCACTGGGTTCCAAATAAATTACAAGTATGAATGAGTTTAATCCCCCTAGTAACTATAAATAGATACTATTGCTATCTCTATTTTACATAAATCCCCCTAGTAACTATAAATAGATACTATTGCTATCTCTATTTTATATAAATCCCCTTAGTATCTATAAATAGATACTATTGCTATCTCTATTTTACATAGCCACAGAGATTAAGTAACCTACCTAGCCATTTAGCTAAAAACGGCAGTCAGAATTTGAACCTGCCAGCCTGGCTCTAGAATCTGTGATCTTCAGGCCTCTATTATGCTATCTTTCCCAATGACACTTACAGTTTCTTTTGTTTGTTTTTAAAGAGAGATTTTTGTTATAGGTGCATGGGCTCACCAGAGAGACAAAGACAGAGAGAACTCTCCCCGGGGGGCAGGGGTATGGCCACGCCACAATCCTCCTCCATTCTTCTCTTGGGAGCTTGGGTATGCACACACACGTGCACAGATGGCATTTTAAGTCAGCAGGCCTGGGACTGGAACTGTGCTTGACTATGTGGGAGTCCAGCAGCATAACCATTACGCCATCTGCTGGTCCCAAGGATCTGGAATTTCAAGACAGAGCTTAGGTGAGTATCCCTATTTATACTGCTGCATATAAATATGTAGCAATACCTAATAGGCCAGGCGCTGCTCTGGTTACGGGTAGGAGTATGGACACATGACATACAGTCCATGAACTCAGCCTGAGATTCAATATGGTGCTGGCATTTGAGCCTCTAACACTTTATGGGCAGAGAGTTAAATGGTACTGTTTGACTTACAAAGTATAGCATAAAAGGATGTATGTATTAAAACAAAGCGTGATAACCCCAAAATGATGAGAATCTGAACTTGGGCAGGAAAAATGAAAACAGAATAAATTTTATTTTTAAAGTTTGCTATAGGGTACGTGTGTTTGCTGGAGAGAGACAGAGATAGGGAGAGGGAGAGAGAGTGTGAAAACCTCCGGGGGATGACAACACCGCAATCCTTTCTCCTCCACGCTCCATTCAGGATTTTGTGCACATATGCACATGTGCCTAATGTGTTTTTCTTTTAAGAGAGATGTTTGCTATAGGGTGCATGCACTTGCTGGAGAGACAGAGAGAAAGTGAGAAATCACCTCCTGGGGGGGGGGATAACCACTCCACGATCTCTTCTCCATTCTCCTCTTGGGATATTGGGCATGCATGCACACATGCCTGGTGTGTTTCAAGCCTCCAGGTCTGAAACTCAAACTGTGGTTGGCCACGTGGGAGTCCAGTGCCTTAACCATTATGCCGCCTGTCAGCCCCACCCAATATGTTTTTCAAGTCATCAGGTCCAGGACTCAATACTGCTGACAGATATATGAATCCAGACAACTTCACCATACTACCTGGCTGACCCCCAAACAATGAATTTTAAATAAAATTATTTCAGAATTAGAAATGTAGAAGTTACAGGCAGGCAGGTGATGTGGTGGCTAAGGTGCTGGACTCCCACATGGCTGACCACAGTTCAAGTCCTTGACTGGTGGCTAGCTTGCTTTCTCTCTCTCTCTGGTCAAACTGAATAATAATAAATAAAATTAAAGAATTCTTTAAAAAATATTTTTAAAAATGTTGAGGTTAGATACTGAATGTGGAGGCCCGATAGAAATGGATTGAAGTAGACTCCACAGGTCAAGGCTGTGACTATGCAGTTACATTATTACCTAAGTAAAAAGCGCAGTAGAATGTTGAGTTCAGTTAAGGAATTTAGTGGTAGACATGCACAATCTGGGGGCTGGGAAAGAATCCTGGTGACATTCCAATAGGCAGTAAGAAATTCTGGGTCTGGAGGCCAGAGAAGATTCTATTTCTGAAAAAGTAAAAGTAACTTTGGAAATCCCTTTTGATTTGAAGTACTATGTGCGGTTATTGTAAGTAATGACACTGTCCCTAAAATGAGAGCTAAATTAGTCAGGCAACGGAGAGTAGCAGTACTACCATAGCAACAGATCTCGGAAACCGACCTTCACTCCCTTTGCTATGGGGTGCATGCACTTGCTAGAGAGAGACAGAGGGAAAGTGACAAACCACCACCAAGAGGGATGGCCACCAGCAATTCCTTCTCCATTCACCTCGATGATTTGGGGCACGCATGTTTTTCAAGCCCCAGACCCAACTGCTGGCAGTCGGTCACGTGGGTCCAGGCGCCTTCGCCACCACCACCCCGGCTGCGCTGCCCAGGGAACCTGGACCTTTAATTAGCTCTCCTTCAATCTAATAGTTTAATACGAGAATGCAAGCACTGCTTTGTAAGGAATGTGGCCGCTGCGTTCCAATTTCAAAAGGCCTCGTGTGACTGCAGTTAGCCTATTCTTTTCGTTTAAAGTCGCCATCCAACTAAGCTAAGAAGTCTCAAGTCTTCAGATCTAGACAACAGAAAGGCAGTTTCCTAGGTAACTGGCAGAGAAAACTTTCTGAAGACGGTACGTGCGTGAGCAGCTGTGTCTTGTCAATACCGACCGTCCTCTCCCGTGCTTACACCCAGAGGCAAACACCATCTTTAACACCCTAGCATCTGACAGCATTTATCTCTGCCACGTGCGGGAGCACAGGGCGGGTTACAGGACGCACTCCGCGGCCTGGCAGTGCCCCGAACCTGCTCCCGCCGCTCCGGGTGCCGAGGGAGAGCGCGCGGATCGGCCTGGTTCACATCGGCTTGCCATCACCGCCGCCAACCGGTCAAAGCTCTCTTGTCTGCGTCTGGCGGTTTCTCCCGGACTCCACCGTTTCTGCGCTTCCGGAAACGCGCGCGTGTATCCCTGCGCCCGGAAGTGCGTCATCAGCCGGCGCCGGCGGCCGCATGCCGCGGAACGTAGCTGCGGTCGGGGAAGTTGGCTGCTGCTGCACGCTGGTAGGACAGTAGCCGGGGCTGGGACCGCTGCTCGGCGCCGCCATGCAGGTCTCCAGCCTCAACGAGGTGAAGATTTACAGCCTCAGCTGCGGCAAGTCCCTTCCCGAGGTGAGTCAGCCAGGCGTCCTCACCCTGCAGCTCTGGGGTCCTCCTCCTCACCCGGCTGCCGCCGCTCTCTCCGCCCTGACCTGTGTTAGCTGCGTCCCGACCGGTCCCCGGCCCGGGGAGGCCGGGAGGGTCGGCACTGGTAGACGAGGCCACTGCTGTCACCCTTCGGAGCTGGACCGAGTGGTGATCAATCAGGGTCACCGAACTTGGCCGGGACTTCTGTGAAGTTCTGTAGACAGGACTCGCGCTCCTCTGGGTTTCTGCGGGTTCACAGCCGCTGCCACTCCGAGGAGGAAAACGTGGGCAGATTGGTTGGCAGATCGCTCTTCCCTGGTGAGCACCCTCCCCATGCTAAAGCTCTTCCATCGTCTGTTTGTTGAATTCTTATCATATGTCAGGTCCTAGGGACAGGGAAGTGGGCTAGAGCGATGCAGACTCCGCACCGGGGAATCTGTGGTGTAGAGGATAGTATTAAGGGACTAGGACTAGGACGGGTCAGTAATTCTCGTCCAGTCTTCCTGTGTTTAAAACTTCCAGCTGTGATCCAGCAAGATGAAGGTGACTTACCTAGAGTCACACTCTAGGCTTTGAAGCTTGGCTTTATCTGTCTTTTTCTTTTTTAATTGCCAGAGAGAGTGCTTGCAGGAGGCAGGGGCAGAGCGATCCAGCCCCCCAGTAGGGCGTGATCACACCGCAGTCACTTTTCTTCCATTTCTTCATCCTGTCAGGATTTGTGTCCTACGCCCAGCATGTTTTTCACGCCACCAGAGAACAATTGTGGCCATGTGAGCTCCAGCTGCCAGTGCACAGCCTTAACCTGTGTGCTGTGAGTGCCCTTTTTATTTCTCATAAGTGATGATCAAGCCTCTGTCCAAACTTCCCATTTTGAGCCTATTTGTTAGGCATTAGTTTTAAAACATGGCACTTTATAGGATGCTATGTTAGTCCAAGTTGGGCCCTTGGAAAATAGAGGAAATGGAATTTTGTGTGTCCCCCAACCCCTAAAATTTGAGAGCTAGTGATTACATTCTTTTTAAAATTTTTAATTAAAAACCGTATTTAAAAAATTTGCCCCAGGGTGTGTGTGCTCGCTGGGGAGAAAGGGAGAGAGAGAAAGAGAGAGAAAGAGAGAAAAAGAGAGAAAGGAAGGAAAGAAAGAGAGAGAGAAAGAAAGTGAGAAAGCCCTCCTCCAGGGAATATGGCCACACGACAATCCCCTCCTGTCTATTCTGGGATTTGGGGCATGCATGCACACACACCCAGAATGTTTTTCATGCCACTGGATTCGGGACTCTAACCACCCAATCAAGCAGGTGGGATCCAGCCACCTTAACCGCCATGCCACTAACTGGCACCAAGCTGGTGACTGCCCTTCCTTTCATCTCAGAACTCAAGCTTAAATAGTTTCTTATCTTCCAGTTGTTCTTCACATTAACATGCCATTTCTCATTTTGTTCCTTTACTCTGCGCATTTATTGAGAAGTTACTATGTACAGGCAGCCCTGTCTGAAATGTTGAGATTCATGTGAGCGTGTCAGATAAGGTCCCTTGCTGGGGACAGTGACTATAAACAAGTGAGCAAATGAGAAGACCTTTCCAGATAATAAGTGGTTTTTTTTTTTTTTTTTTTTTTTTTTGAGAGATTTTCACTGTAGGGCACGTGCGCTCTCCAGACAGACAGAGAGAGACATAGAGACAGAAAGCGAGAAATCACCCCCCAGGGGGGATGGTCACGCCGCAATCCCTTCTCCTCCATTCTCCTCTCGGGATCTTGGGCACGCACGCACACGCGCCCGGCGTGAGATTTAAGCCACCGGGTCCGGGACACGAACCGCGGTCGACTACGTGGGAGTCCAGCGACATAGCCATTACGCTAACTGCTGGTTCCCCAGATAATAAGTGCTTTGAGTGACGCGTGGCTGTAAGAGAGCTGTTGCCGATAGTGTTTGAGAAGGTGTTTTGGGTAAAGCCTTTAGGGAAGACCCCTCTACAAGAGGTAACATTGGAGCAGGAACTTGGAGGATGAAAGGAGTCAGGCATCGGAAGGTACAGGGACAGAGTTTTCAGTACTGAAAACAAAGTGCCAGTGTCCCCTAATGGGAATTGGCATGGTGGGGGACCAGAGGAGACCAGTGGTGTGCTGTGGTGTGCAGAGTGAGAGACAGTGGGGTGGACAAGGCTGGAGAGGTAGGCCTTGTGGGCAGGGTACGAAGTTATAAGAAGTTAGGTCTTCGTTTTTCCCATAGTGTGTGCGGTCAGCAGAGAGCAGGAAAGGAAAAAGCATCCCCACCCCCATGGGGAGTAATCATGCTGCAGTACCTCCTCTGCATCTCGCCCTCTTGGGATTTGGGGCATGCATGTACATATGCCCAGTGCGTTTTTCAGGCTTCCGGGGCTAGGGTTTGAACTGCATGGTTGGCAGTGTAGAATCAGGCTCCCTTAACCACCATGCCACCTGCCACCCCCGCCACTTCCATTCATTAAAAAAAATTATTATTTAATTTTATTTATCATTATTATTATTAATTTTACAGGGCACGTGCAGAGAGATAGAGACAGAGGGAAAACAAGAAAGCAAGCCACCACGTCTGGGACTCCAGTCGTGGCTGGCCATGTGGGAGGCCAGCTCCTTAACCACCACGCCGGCCCCTCTCGTGGTTCTCCTATCAGAACATTGTGTTCAGCCTGTGCGCCACTCTCTGCCTGTCCAACGCCCTTTGTCTCCTACTCTCCTCCATTGTTAAAGTGTAAAAGAAAAAACTGTTTAACTTTACGCTTCATTTTTGTGCTGTGCTGACCCCTGGCCTTGGGCAGTGCCCTGCAGGGCTGCCCCTATACAGAAACTCGTGAATAAGCTTCCCTTCCTTCTTATCTTACTGCATGAGAGAATTATTTTTCCGCATGAAAATTGTGAGTTTATTAATCCTCTCATGAAAAGCCTGCGCAGGCACCGCAGGCAGTCCTCGCGGAAGCTCCGCTCCTCCGGCCTTTGGCCAGCACCAGGTTGAGTGGCCTTCGCAGCCCCCGCTGTCTTCCCTCTGTCCTCGGGCTCCTTTCCTGTGTGCTTGACGTCTTTTTCTTCTCGTAGAGGACACGTCTTGTGTGTCTATGTTTGGGATCATTTTTCTTCACATAATCCAAGGATCATGCCAAAGCCGGTTGTCATGCCACCACCAAAATGGGCCCGAACCCCACACAAAGATGCCATCTGGGGTGGTCCCGTACATCCCGCCTCGTTTTCCCGAGTTTCTGACTTAGGTGCTGTTGCCTTCGCGGGCGAAGGGCACCATGACCATTCGTTTCCTCTGAAGTAGTCGGATGGTCCTGAATTTCCTGGTCCGGATAGTGACCGTGTCATTCATGATGGCGGTGTGGCCTCAGACAGCCAGGGAAAAAGTGTCTTAGAGACTTTTTCACCTTTTCGGGTGCCAGACTCCCACCGAGGAGGCAGTCTCAGCCCTGTCCTCTTTGCCCTGCACTCATTTGCTCGGGACGGGTGAGACCAGGCGCTGTGTGCCTGTCCTCTTCCTTGAGCACAACTTGCTGAGAAGAGGAAATTGAATCCTGGGGACTTCAACAAGTTCGTGGAAAATGGAATTAAAGTATGAGTTCGTTTTGGTGCAGAAGATTCTTGAAATCTGTGCATCATATTTTTATAATATGTATTTTCTGTAAACTTTGATCACCCCCGTCCTATACCTTTGTTCTGCTTGCATTCGTTTGATGTATAAGAACATACCGAGGGGCCAGCAGGTGGCATGGTGGGTAAGGTGCTGGACTCCCATATGGCTGACCATGCTTCAAGTCCCGGACCTGGAGGTTTGCTTTCTCACTTTCTCTGTCTGTCTCTCTTTGATGAGCACATGTGTCCTTAAAAATAATAGCAATAATAAAAAAGAAAATAAGTTAAAAAATAAAATAATATATTGAGTGCCCAGAAATAAACCTCAGCATCAACTTTATTTTTTAAAAAATTATTTAACTTTGTTATTTTTATTTTAATTTCACCAGAGAGAGACAGAGAGAGAGAGAAAGGGAAAGTGAGAAAGCAAGCCACCAGTTCAGAGACTCAAACTGTGGTTGGCCACACGGGAGTCCAGTGTTACAACCACCACACCATCTGCCAGCCCCTTTCAACATCAACAGTAATCGAAACCTTACTGCTTAAAATGCTGTCAGAGCAAGGGTAATCACGAAGATGAGCATAAACCCGTAAATCAATGCCCTGCGTGCAGGGATGGGTGGGGGGAGCTCTGGCTCAGACTCACGCGTTCACGGTTCTGCACCTGCCTCAGGCAGAGCGCTGTGGCCTTGGGGGGTGAGTATCTGGGGCCGGACAGTTTGTTGTTGTGGGGGTTTGTCTTAGGTGCAGTGCGGTATTTGGCAGTGTCCCTTACCTCTACCCACAGGAGGCCTGTGTGACAACCAGATAGGGCTTCAGGAGTTGCCGAATGCCCTCGGGGGCGCTGCCCGGTCACAGTTGACACGTGCTGCACCACAGGCACCTGTTCACGCAGTGGACTGTTGCTGCATGCTAAACTGGGATACGTCGGTTACAGAACCCAGCCTGGTGTCAGTGGCTGTGACTGTATAAGAACTGTTTCTTTATTATCGACTGTTAGCCATTTGGCCAGTTATTCATCTCTGTGTGTGGTTTTTAGTTAATTATAGCTTTTATTTTTATTGGCTAGAGGGTGCATGTGCTCACCCGCGATGGAGAGACAGAGGAGAGAAATCGCCTCCCAGCAGGCTGTGGTCATGCCGCAGTCCCTTCTCTTCCATTTCTCCATCCTGCAGGGATTCGGGGCACACAGGCACAAGCGTCTGGGCCTGGAACTGCGTGGTCAGCCACGTGGGATTGGGCCTCCTTAACTACTAGACGATGGGGCCAGCCCTATCTGGTTTTATTCTTTGTAAAATGCATTATTTGTTTTTTTTTTTGGTTTGCTATATAGGGCACTTGCACTTGCCAGAGAGAGACAGAGAGGGGGAAAGTGAGAAATCACTCCCTGGGGGCATGGCTACACCACAGTCCTTCTTCTCTTGGGATTTTGGGCACAGGTGCCCTTGCATCCAGTGTGATTTTCAAGCTGCTGGGTCTGGGACTTGAACTGTGCGCAGTTGGTCATCTGGGATCCAGCCCTCCTAACCTCCACACTCCCTAAAAATATATATTTCTGCGGGAAAGCTTCTCCTTTTAATGTTTCACTTTTGATCATTTCACTGAAGTAGATTTTAAGTTTTTGTATTTATTAATTATAACCCATAATATTTGAGGCTTACTTCTTTCCCTTAGCTTGATTAGATGGATTAACTTTCTTTTGTGTAAAGCATAGTAGTATAAAAAAATCATTGTCTAATATGTGTAAATGTGTACAAGAAAAAATCAGAATATAAGTTAAAAGGGCTGGACTGAAGAATATTTTTACTTCCTTTGTTATGTATTCCTATATAAGCTGAATTTCTTAATATGCACGGTGCTCTTTTTGCCAGCAGATAAGCAGTTTCGTTCAATTTATTTTAAAATAAAATCTCTTTTTTTCTTTAAGTGGCTTTCTGACAGGAAGAAGAGAGCACTCCAGAAGAAAGATGTAGGTGAGTAGTGGGTTTTCCCACGTCAGCTATCTTAATGATGCACGTTGCAATGTGTGTATGTTTTTTATTTTTTTTCTTTTTTAAAATTTTTGCTGTAGGGCATGTGCATTTGCCTGACAGACATGAAGAGAGAGAGAGACAGAAAGAGGAAAAGTGAGACAGCACTGCTTCACCCCAGGGCACGCCGCAATCCCTTCTTTTCCTTTGGGACTTTAGGGCGTCACGCACACACATCTGGCGTATCCTTCAAGCTGCAGGGTCTGGGACGCAAACTGCGCAGCCACGTGGGATCCAGCCGCCCTAACCACCGCACCTGCTGGCCCTGCACTGTTTTTACTTACCTGTTATACATAAGTGAGGGTTTACAAAAGTGCAGTGGAATTAAGGTAGTGGACGGAAACGTTCTCGCCCATGTCCTTGTTAAGGAACCTGGTGGGTGTGGCATTTGATTTTACCTTCCTTCCAAGCTGATAGGTTAGCCCATTAGTGCTTTGTGGGTCGTAGCAGGAGACACAGACTCCTGGTCAGAGACGAGGACTTTCTTACTCCTAGCATGGCGCAGAGCCTGAGCATCGGCAGATTGGCGTCTGTTCCCGCTGGGGTCCCACGGTAACGCTCAGCTCCACCCGGATGGAAGCTCCACGCTCAGTGGGTTTGTGTTGCAGCTAAGGAACCCTGGGCATGGGAATTTTGCTGCTTTTATAGCAGGTGGGAAGCAAGCCTACCCTTCGTTCCGAGGGGCCATGTTATCGCTCACCCATCCAGGTTCCCAGCTGCATAGGACCCCTGAGAAGTGGCTCAGGAGGAGTGGCCAGGACTTGTAGAGCTGCCATACCCAGCAGGGTGTGTAGGGACACAGGCCCAAGGACCGTCTCTCCTAACAGTTCCAGGGTTGCTCTGTTCCCGGTGCATCAAAGTCTTTTTCTGCTAGTTAGATTTATTTGTCAGTTTTTGAGATAAAGAGATAATGACCATTTTCTTTTTGGACAAAATATTTTAAGAATTATTTTATTTAACTTTTATTTATTATTATTTTTTTAATCTGACCAGAGAGAGACAGAGGAGAGAGAGAAAGTGAGAAAGCAAGCCTCCAGGTCCGAGATTTGAACCTTAGTCGCCCATGTGAGAGTCCTGTGCTTTTCATCACCATGCCACCTGCTGGCCCCTGAACAAAACACTTGCAAATAGGTTGTATGAATATGAATGGAGAAAGATCATTGCAGAAGATTTGGGTTCTTGAACTTATGGCATCAGGGAACATAGGAATGTAAGATCAATTTATAACATGAATCATTTTGGTGAACAAATTTTCATTAAATGTTCTCCATTAGAACATGCCAAATGTGGAAGATTGATCTTCCCATTTATTCTGTTCAACTTATTCTTTCAAAACAAGCATCTTGAAAGTAAGCTTTATATTGGGACTAGCAGTTGGTGTAATGGCTATGTCGCTGGACTCCCATGTAGTCAACCGTGGTTCGAGTCCTGGAACCGGTGGCTTAAACTCATGCTGGCGCATGTGCGTGCGTGCCCAAGATCCTGAGAGGAGAATGGAGGAGAAGGGATTGCGGCGTGGCCATCCCCTCTCGGGGAGGGGGTGGTGGTGGTGGTGGTGGTTCTCATTTTCTGTCTCTCTGTCTTTCTGGCAAGTGCATGTGCCCTATAGCAAAAACCTCTCAAAAAAAAAAAAAAA
>NW_006159501.1:7976912-7991044 GCF_000334495.1 Tupaia belangeri chinensis
TCTCTCTGTCTTTCTGGCAAGTGCATGTGCCCTATAGCAAAAACCTCTCAAAAAAAAAAAAAAAGTGAGATTTAATTTCCTAACTAAAAAGCTTTTAGTTAGGAAATTAAAATTTTAGATCAAAGGAAAATGAAAATTGATGATTTAGTACAGTTTTTGGTTTTCCCATTCTGGTATTCTCATGTGGTTTTTTTTTTGAGAGGTTTTTGCTATAGGGTGCGTGCGCTCACCAGACAGACAGAGAGAGACAGAAAGACAGAAAGCAAGAAATCACCCCCCAGGGGGGATGGCCACATCGCAATCCCTTCTCCTCCATTCTCCTCTCGGGATCTTGGGCACGCACACGCGCCCGGCGTGAGTTTTAAGCCACCAGGTCCGGGACGTGAACCACGGTCGACTACGTGGGAGTCCAGCGACATAGCCATTACGCCAACTGCTGGTTCTCTGGTATTCTCTTGTGTAACAAAACATATTCCGATTATGTAGGGGAAAAATTGTCCATACTGTTTCAGCAAACCCATCTTGAAGGTACTGTGTGTCTCCAGATTGAATGGGGCCCTCTGACTGGGCTGGTTTGAGTCTACTTTGACTTAATAAATGAAGACCGGAATGTGCCAGGGTGATGGTCTTTGCAGGAAGCACATTGCTGTGATAGATGCTGAGTGTCCCTAGTTCAAAGGTCTGAAGTCTGAAATGACCTAGATCTGAAAGTTTAAAATTGTTTTTGGAAGAGGTTGTATGCGCTTGCCAGCGAGAAGAGAGTGGGAGAGGAGAAAGCACTCCCCAGTGGGCACGGTCACGCTGCCGTCGCTTCTCCATCTCTCCCTCCTTTTGGGATTTTGTGCATGCACACACACGTGCCCAGCATGTTACTTAAGCCGCAGAGTAAGCCATAGGGTCTGGGACTCGAACTGCACATCTGCCCATGTAGGCTTCAGCTGTCTTAAGTACTTGGCCATGGAGTGGGCCTGGTTCTGAAGGTTTTGAACCCTGTCATGACACTACAAGTGGAACATTCCACCTTTGACCTCATTTAATATGTCACAGTCAAAATGCTGCAATACACAAGTACTGTGTAGGATCACCTTCAGGGTATGTGTATAAGACACGTATGTAAAGCCTAAATGGGTTTTGTGTTTAGATTTAGTTCTATCACCTGTTTTCTTCTGTATGTGCAAATATTCCCAAACCTGAAAAAATCCAGTCTGAAATACCCTTGGTCCCACGTATTTTGGGTAAGGGATCCTGAGCCTGTAGCAACAGTAAGAATCCATACTTCCTCATAGGGAGGGATGAGTTGTTTTTTTAGCCAGATTTTTGCTATAGTGCATGTGTGCTCACCAGAGAGACAGAAAGTGAGAAATTAGAATCACACCACAATCTCTTCTCCATTCTCCTCTCAAGATCTTGGACATGCAACACACATGCTCCTGGCGTGGATTTTAAGCCGCCCAGTCCAGGACTTGAACTGCGGTTGACTACTTGGGAGTTCAGGCACATAACCGTTACGCCATTTGCTGGTCTTGGGATGAATTTTTTGTTTGTTCGTTTTCTTACTTATTTTTGTCAAGGGCTAACTTTCAGTGAGTGGATCGCGGGCGCAGCTGCTCTGCTACACCAACGAACGAGTTTTCCTGAGAGTCAATGTTGGTGTTTTGATCCGGGGAGATTGTTCTAAATCCTTCCCTGGCCTGGGTCCTTTTAGCGGCCAGTGTTGCCACCTACAGCCAAAGTCAGCTGGGTGGCAGTTTCTTGCATAAACTTACAATTTTGGTGTCTTCAAACTGTTCCTATTAGGTCATCGGGAAAGTCGTGACATATTTTTCCATGCAAAAATGCATCATGACTTGGGACTGGTAGTTAGCATAATGGCTGTGTCGCAGGACTCCCATGTAGCCGACTGTGGTTCTAGTCCCAGACCTAGTGGCTTAAACTCACACCGGGTGCATGTGCGTGTGTGCCCAAGAGGAGGGGAGAAATGGAGGAGAAGGGATTGCGGTGGGGCCATCCCCACTGGGGGATGATTTCTTGTTTTCTATCTCTCTGTCTTTCTGGCAAGCATACACACCCTATAGCAAAAACCTTCCCCCGCCCCCCGCCCCCCGAAAAAAGCGTCATGGCTTTCCCAACTACCTAATACTTAGGAGAAAAAAATATGAGATTTTTGTCTCAACTATGATCAGGTAACGGGGTGGTTAAATGGTTACATTGTTCCTTCTTCATCCAGATCTTTTTTTTTTTTAATTTAGATTTATTTATTTGCATTCATTCACTGTACATCATTACAGCATACAAAATGAGATTTTCCATCCAGAGTACACTGTATATTGTCTCAATCAAGCACATCAACAAACATGTTATTGTCAACAAATAATTTTCCATTTCTTGTTTTCTGTATGTTTTGCTTCCCCCCCCCATCCTTGATTCCCTATCTCTTACCCTCTGCCATCTCCCACTCTCCTCCCACACTGTCTCTGGTATCTGTGTTTGCTTTCTATACTGTTTTCCCCCCACATTTTATTGAATTACTAAAGACCTTAATTAATCTAAATATTTTCATAGCAAACACAGTTGATATATACATTTCCATGAACACAAGTCTAACTTTAGGCATCCTATAAAGTAGCACCTAGCTGGGGCTATGTATCTTACTACAGTCATTGAATAGTTTTTTTTTCTAAAACTTTTTTTTGTAACTTAATTTACATTCTTTCCCGAAGCATCATTACAGCATACAAAATGTGATTAAGCATCATCACAGCATACAAAATGTGATTTCCCATCCAGTATATACTGCATAGTGACTTAATCATGCATACTATTATCAAAAATTTTCCATTTCTAGTTCCTAGAATTTTTTGACCCCTCTTTCTGACCCTCTGTCCTTTCCCACCCTCTTCTCACACTATCTCTGGTGTCTTCATTTGTCTTCCATTCACCCAGATCTTAAGCCTGGACCTTGAACAGCCTATTGTGGAATTGTCTTTTCTTTTTTTCAGCTAATGATAGTTTTTCCTTTTTGAAATCTAAAAATGTGTTATTTAGCTGAGAAAAACTGTGAGCTGAAGCCCCTACTGCTCGGTGGGCAGGCTGTCTGGTGCACCCTGAAGGTGGCAGCGGCTGGGGTGTATTTCCCAGTGGTGGCTGGTGGCCGCTGTGACTGTTGGGCGCAGCCTGTCCTCGATGACGGAGACAAGCACATTTGTCACAGTGGCTCCTTCTCCTCTCTTTGTAGATGTCCGTAGGAGAATTGAACTGATTCAGGACTTTGAGATGCCGACCGTTTGTACCACTGTGAAGGTGTCCAAAGATGGACAGTACATTTTAGCAACTGGTGAGCATCTTCGTGGCTACGACTCTCATGTCTCCTAACAGGAAATGCTGTGGTTGGAAGTCTTTTTTGTTTTAACCCTGATAATTGTGTTGTACAAAAAGTAAACATACAGAAATACTGAAAAAATTATCCAGTGAGCACCAGTAAATAATTTACTATATAGGTTTTTGTTATATAGCTGTCTGTCCACTCATCAATCCATCTTGGTTTTTGATACGTTTCAGAGCAGTTGGAAATACCAGTGCAGTTCACCCCTGAGTACCTTAGCATGTATGTCATTAACTAGAGCTCAGTATTTAACATTTACTTAACGAATTTTAAGTAATTATTTATTGGATCTCATTTGTTATTATTTAATTTGCTATAGGGCACGTGTACTCACCAGGGAGCGTCAGAGAGAGGGAAAGTGAGAAAGCAAGCCACCAGGTCTGGGACTCGAGCCGTGTGGGAGTCCAGTGCCTTAACCACCGCACCAGGTGCTGGCCCCACTTATGTTTCTTTGGTGGCAAAACTTACATGCAATGAAGCCCACAGATCTTACGTGTTCCGCTCGATGAGTTTTAGCAAGTGCGCACACCCATGTGACCCAAACTTCTGCTGGGATACAGAGTGCGCCTTTCCCCCGGCGGGGGTGCAGCCACTGCTCTGACTGTCGCCGCAGACACGCTCGCCCGTGGGGACTGTCACATCAGTGCCGTCACACGCTGTGCATTCCTTTTCTGCCAACACCCATGGCAACCATCTTTTTCATCTTTGCCCCTCTGATAGAGAAAAGGTGACTTCATTGTTTTAACCTACTCCCGTTAGATTATTTGCGCAGTTTACTCCTTACTCGTATTTCACTTCCTTTTTTTTTTTTTTGGAGAGGTTTTCGCTATAGGGCGCGTGCGCTCGCCAGACAGACAGAGAGAGACATAGAGACAGAAAGCGAGAAATCACCCCCCAGGGGGAATGGTCACGCCGCAATCCCTTCTCCTCCATTCTCCTCTCGGGATCTTGGGCACGCACGCACATGCGCCCGGCGTGAGATTTAAGCCACCGGGTCCGAGACGCGAACCGCGGTCGACTACGTGGGAGTCCAGCGACATAGCCATTACGCTAACTGCTGGTTCCCTCGTATTTCACTTTCTACAGCTGGCTTGCCTTTGCTTATTTTCCCCTCAGCACGTTTGGGAAGAGCTGCTTTTTAAATTGCTTTGCTTTTATTGCTTATGATTGATCCTGCCTATCCCTGAAAAGAATGTATACTCAGCATATCTACGTTATTCACCGAAAAGAATGCCTTCAGGTTTTATATCACATTAATTTATGTTATAGGAACATATAAGCCTCGGGTTCGATGTTATGATACCTATCAGTTATCCTTGAAGTTTGAAAGGTGTTTGGATTCAGAAGGTAAGAGACTACATCTGAATTCATGAAAAAGCTTTTTATATTTTTCTGCTTTTCTGGTTTTTGAAAATGGGAATGCGTTTTAAATGATGGGTTTTATATTCAGGTTTTATACTCTGCTGATAAACTACTGCACATGCAGTGGCTTAGTGCGGCCGCTGAGTAGCTTGAAGTCAGGTGGATCTCCAGTCCATGCAGGTCCTGTGCTCAGGGCTCCGCTCGCTGGCCGCCAGGGGGCGCTTACCTAGAGGCGCTGGGGAGGGACCTGCTTGCAGACTGACTTAGGCTGTCAGCAGGACGCAGTTGGTTGTGGTCCTGGGGCTGGCCCTGCTGTCAGTTGGGGACACAGCTTCTCGAGATGGCCTGCGTTCCTCTTCATTGTGGTCACCTCCACCTTTAAGCTGTGCCCTTGTGCCCCGACTCTGAATGCGCCTTCTGCCACCAGGCAGAGAAAACTCTGCTTTTAAAGGGCTCATAGAGACCAAACCTTCTGCCAGATAGACACGGCTTCTGCCTCTCCTTTCAAGAGCGTGGGTTACACGTGGGTGAAGGGCCCAGGGAGTCAGTCTTGGAATTCTGCCTGAAATGGGAAAACCTTCACGTGCTCTTGTCAGTCAGTCTGGTGTTTGGGATTGAGGGAAAAGAAGTTAATGGTATGCACATTGATAGAATTTATACACATATTCTACCTGGCTACAGCCCTTTTTTTTTTTTTTTTTAAGTTTATTCTGTGAATGAGAGAGACAGCGTGAAAGAGGGAGCATCCCCAATAGGGTCCTGATGCCGGGGCCCACTCCACGCCCAGCCAGCCCCAGGTCTTGGGCTCTCCTAGGCCCAGCATGCACAGGGAGGCCTCCCACGTGATCCGGACACTCCCAGTGCGTCAGCTTTGCCGAGTGCTGCATTTTACCACCGTGCCACCCTCTGGCCCTCGTTTTTTTTTTTATTTTATTATTATTATTTTTTTTGCTATAGGGCACGTATGCTCGCCAGACAGACAGAGACAGACAGAGAGACAGAAAGCGAGAAATCACCCCCCAGGGGGGATGGCCATGCCGCAATCCCTTCTCCTCCATTCTCCTCTCAGGATCTTGGGCATGCATGCACACACGCCCGGCGTGAGTTTTAAGCCACCGGGTCCGGGATGCAAACCGCGGTCGACTATGTGGGAGTCCAGCAACATAGCCATTACGCTAACTGCTGGTTCCCCCTGGCCCTGGCTTGTTATTCTTTTGTTTTAAGTTTTTAATTTTTTTATTTTCTGGATGGCACATGTGCTCACCAGAGAGAGACAGAGAGGTAGAGCATGAAAGCGCCCTCCATGGGGGGACAGTCGTGCCATAGCCTCTTTTCCTCCACTTTTCCCTTCTTCTGGGATCTTGCCATGTGTGCACATGTGCCTGGCATGTTTCTCAAGTCACCACATCTAGGACTGGAACTGCACAGTCAGCCACATGGGATCCAGCTGTAACCACCAGGCCATGGACTGGCCTGTTTGTTTATATCTTCGGAGAGAAAGAGACCGACAGACATGTATCCCCCTAATGGTCTCAGCCAGCCTGGGTCAGGGCACATGCATGTGCATTTGGTATATGAGGGAGTTCCCTGTGCGCAGAAGGGACCCTCCCTGTGCAGGACTGGGTGTGCCACCACTGTGCCACTGCCTGCCCCCACCCCTTTAAGATGGGACCTCACCAAGTCATTGTCCTGCCTCGGCCTGCCCACCGAAGCCGTAGGTGCGTGCCACCACATCGGCTTGTTTTCCTCCCTCCTTCCTTTACCCCAGCCTTTCCTCCCTTCTGTGGGCAAGGGACACAGGGGTCCCCATTGGGGTCTTCATGCCACCACCCACAGTGGTCCCAAAGGGGGTGTTTGTGCCACCACCCACAGGGGTCCCGAAGGGGGTCTTCATGGCACTGTCCACTCCCAGCTTTAGCCAGTCCTCGTGCCCCGTGTTCAGGGAGGTCTCAGATACAAATCTGGCACCTTCCCACATGGGTCAGCCTTGAAGAGCATTGTATTACCCCTGTGCCACTGTCCACCTCCTCCTTGTTTTTCTTTTTTTTTTTTTTTAAGAATTGTTCAATTTACTGTTATTACTGTTTTCTAATTCATCAGAGAAAGACAGAGAGGGAAAATGAGAAAGCAAGCTACTAGGTCCGGGGCTCAAACCGTGGTCAACCATGTGGGAGTCCAGCACCCTACCCACCATGCCACCTGCTGGCTCCCCCACCTTTTTATGTTTTGGCATCTTGCTCTGTTGCCCCGGCCGTCACTGAGCTTGTGATCTTCCTGACTTAGCCTCCCAGGTCACCGGGGCTACGGGCGTATGCCACTGCGCCCGGCCTTCAGGTGGGGCTGGGAATCAGACCTGGCCTTTGTGTGTCCCCAGGCTGCAGGGAACAGGGCCTGGCAGTGTGTGCTGGCGTCACTGGGCACTGCACCCCACCCCAGGGAGTTTCTGGAAGGAGCAGATCTCTGTGCCGCTAGTAAGAGATGGTTTCATCCTTCATTTTTGTCTGGCAAGTGAACTATGAATGAGTAAAAAGTTACTGTTAGCTCTTTTATTTTTGGTAACACTTCTTTTTTTTTAAATTAACTTTATGTATGTATGTTTGTATGTATGTATCTAACTTTGACAGAGAGAGCGAGAGAGAGAGAAAGCAAGCTGCCAGGTCCGGGACTCGAATCACACTCGGCCATGTGGGAGTCCAGCGCCCTTAACCACCACACCACCTGCCGGCCCCAACACCTTTTTTTTTTTTTTTTGAGAGATTTTTGCTGTAGGGTGTGTGCGCTTGCCAGAGAAAGAAAGAAAGTGAAAATCACCCCCCTCTGACAGAGAGAGCGTGAGAGAGAGAAAGCAAGCTGCCAGGTCCGGGACTCGAATCACACTCGGCCATGTGGGAGTCCAGCGCCCTTAACCACCACACCACCTGCCGGCCCCAACACCTTTTTTTTTTTTTTTTGAGAGATTTTTGCTGTAGGGTGTGTGCGCTTGCCAGAGAAAGAAAGAAAGTGAAAATCACCCCCCTCCCCGGGAGGTGGCCACACCACAGTCCCTTCTCCTCCATTCTGGTATGATTTTGGGCAGGCACACACACATGTACCTGGCGTGAGTTTTAAGCCGCCAGGGCTGGGACTCGAATTGCTGGGATCCAGCATTGTAACCTTTATGCCATCTGCTGGCCTGCTGGTAACACCTCTTACATTTAATTTATAATGAACAGTCTTAAAAGTACTTTTTTCAAATATCTCAGAAAAATAGTGGTGAAATTTAGAAGTCATTATATTTTATGAGTTTGCTTCAGTTCTGCCGGAAAATTAGTTGATGTGTTTTGAGAAATTGCAAAGTTCTTATTTTTCCTGGTAGCGTTTTAGGGACAATATAGCATGGCTGTGTTGTTCATTTATTAGGATAAGAACAGGAAACAAGTGGTGTTTGTGTGTAATGTCTGTGTTACAGTAGACTTTGCATCAGGTTTGCATGTTCATTAAGAACATTGATAACGATATTTTTCCTACGATTTCTTGTTTTTCAGTTGTTACCTTCGAAATTTTGTCTGATGATTATTCAAAGGTAGGTTTGGTAGCATTGGTTTGTGTTACTATACTCAAGAAACGAATGAGTGGAATTTACTTTTATGATGTGCCAATTAGTAAATTAAAAATGGATTTGTAGGGCAAGCCTGTGGCATGGTAGTAAAGGTGGCCGGATCCCACACGTCTGACTCTGGGGTTTGAGTCCCAGACCCGGCAGCTTGAAGAACATGCTGCCGTGTATGTGTGCCAAAAATCCCAAGAGGAAAATAGAGAAGGCATTACAGTATGGCCATCCTCCCTGGTGGGGTGCTGTCTCTCTTCCTCTCTCCTCTCTCCCTCTTCCCCTCTTTCCTTCTCTCCTTCTCTCTCTCCAGTGTGCGCACATGCCCTAAATCAAAAAGCAGGGTGTGTGAAAAAGATAGGCTTTGGCCAGTGTAATGTCAAAAATAGGTTTCACCTGACATGAAATCGTATCTATCTGTATTCTGGAGTTTATTTACTTGTTTCAGGAGAAAGGGAGACAGGCAGGAGCAGAGAGGGAAAGCCAGAAAGACACCCCACAGGGCCTTCACGCTGTGCTCTTCCCTGCTGGCCACAGCCAGCCAGGACTGGTGGCACGCCTGCGTGTGCCCAGTGTGACCTGGGTGTCCCCTGGGCCTTCCGCTAGCCCAGCAGCGTGGCACTCTGCATCACCACTGCACCACCATGGCTGGCCCGTCTGTGGTTTTTTTAGAGAGATTTTTGTTGTAGGGCACATGCGCTTGCCAGAAAGACAGAAAGTGAGAAATCACCCCCCAGGGGAGATGGCCGCAGTGCAGTCCCTTCTCCATTCTCCCTCGGGATCTCGGCCACGCATCTCATGTGCCCAGTGTGAATTTTAAGCCACTGGGTTCAGGACTCGAACTGCGGTAGACTACGTGGGAGTCCAGCAACATAACCATTACACCATCTGCTGGCCCCACCATCCGTGTTCTTAAGAATTGGTAGCAGTCACGTTTTGTAACTGTCCTCTAGATCTGTGATTCAGATGATTACATTTAGCCTGGGTTTATTTGCCAGATTGCTTTCATTTTCTTTTATGTAAGTTAGTGGTGTTCCATGTTTCATTTTCTTGACCTTACAAGTGGCGATGGCATTCCGGAATAGCTTCAAACACAGCAGAGTAAATTTCTTCCTTTTTTCTTGGTACCATTAGTTTATTTTTCAACCGTCCTGGTCATTTTTAGGGTGTGAAATTGTCAGTAAGTCCATATGCACTTTTTTTTTTGAGAGTTTTTTTGCTATAGGGCGCGTGCACTCGCCAGACAGACAGACAGACAGAGAGACAGAAAACTAGAAATCACCTCCCAGGGGGCATAGCCATGCTGCAATCCCTTCTCCTCCATTCTCCTCTCGGGATCTTGGGCACGCACGCACACGCGCCCGGTGTGTGTTTTAAGCCACCGGGTCCGGGACGCAAACCTTGGTCGACTACATGGGAGTCTAGCGACATAGCCATTATGCTAACTGCTGGTCTCCCATATGCATTTTTTTGATTCATTGTCCAAGTACATGTGCACTTGCCATAGAGAGGGGAAAATTCCCCCAGTGGGGCATGGCCGCGCTGCAGTTCTTCCCCCACTTCAACAGTCCATCAAGATTTTGGGCATCAAATACACATGTGCCCAGTGTATTTTTCAAGAAGCCGGGGCTTGGATTTGAACTGTAGTTGCTGATGTGGGATCTAGCTCCTAGTGCACAGCACTTAACCACCATGCTACAAGGCTGGCTTCACACTCATTTTACATTTAAAGGAATTTAGTGATGCCAGTGTCATCTTGAAAAATACAAGTTTTCTTAGTGGACACGGTTTTATATTAATGTCGTTAGTTCTCGAAACTGCATCACAGTTTATCCTTGTGGATGTGGATGCCATTTCTCCTGTGTTTAGGGACATGCCATTTTATATTCTCTTTAAATATTGATACATTTGCCTTTAAATACTATCTGTGGGGTTTTCTCCTTTCTTATGTTGATTTTTGCTAGAGGGTGCATGTGCTTGCTGGAGAGAGACAAAGAGAGACAGAAAAGGAAAGTGAAAAGTCACCCCTCAGCGGGGATGGCCTTGCCACAATCCCGTCTTCACCCTCCTCTTGGGATTTTGGGCACCCATGCACACATGCCCAGCATGATGTTCAAGCCAACAGGTCTGGTACTCAAACCATAGTTGACCATGTGGGAGTTCAGCGCCTTAACCACCATGCCAGTCGATTTTTAAGCTATGTTGTAGCAGGTCAACTTTAAATTTACATTAAGGTTTACCAAACCCTGTATGATAATTGCGGGATTTTTCTAGCATGTTCCTAAATGAAGCAGGAAATTGCTCATTGAGGTTACCGTGCGTGGCTCCACCTTGGAAATACCCACACCTAGTAAATGAAGGTCGTTTGCTCTTAGTCTCAGTGAGAGGGAAGTCTGCAGCACAGCCGTCAGGTGGAAGGCAGTGGGAGCGGGGAGAGGATGCGTGTGCACGTGTGTTGAGACAAGGAGCAGAGATCAGGGTGGGTGGCAGAGATCAGTTCTTGCTCAGCCAGTCTTAGAGATGACAAAATATGTTTTACTTGGAAATGTGAGCAAACTGATTTTCTTGCTTTATTTTCAGATTGTCTTCTTACATAATGACAGATACATTGAATTTCACTCACAGTCAGGGTTTTACTATAAAACCAGAATACCGAAGTTCGGGAGAGACTTCTCTTACCACTACCCCTCCTGCGACTTGTACTTCGTCGGTGCCAGGTAGTAGACCCGGTCTCCGTCTGCTTCCTCCCTTCCATCTCGTAAAACAACTAACTTCAGTTCTTAAAGTTTCTGTGCACTTTATCTACTTAAGTAGCTTGCTTTAACACAAAAAATGGTTATTGTAAAAAGAATAATAAACCTTAGGAAACAAGGAATAAGAAAAAAATTCCTGTTTTCTGCATATTGATGCAGTTTATTTTTAAGTGTTACCATTATAATGTATTGCTTCAACACCTGTTATTTCCCTTAATAAGGTCTTTTTTGAAAATAATTATTTAACTTTATTTATCATTATTATTGTAACTTGCTACAGGGCACTCCCCTTAGAGAGCCATATAGGGGCGGGAGGGTGGAGGAGTGAGAAAGCAAGCCGCCAGGTCCAGGACTCAAACTGTCAGCCATGTAAGAGTCCAGCACGTTAACCACCATACCACTTGCTGGCCCCAACGTCTTTTTATTTTTAACTGCCGTGGGGCATGTGTGCTTGGCAGAGAGAGAGGGAGGAAAGAACCCCAATGGAGTGTGGGCACACCACAATCCCTTCTCCGTTTGTTGGTCCTGGAGAGATTTTCGAGCCACTGGGCTGGGATTTGAACCACAGCTGGCCGTGTCGGATCCAGCTCCCTAACCAGGAGGCTCTGGGGCTGGCCTGAGGGTCTTTTCTAGCATTGACAATATCAGTGGTTGTTGCATGTCACAGTGCTCACACCAGGAACTATGGAGGGACCTGTGTAAGCCTGCTCAGTATGGCCCAGTCCCCACGATTTGTGGGACACAATATTTGTTTTAGTTTTCTTCATATTTGCAGATTTCTGTTTGGGTCCTAAAACTCTCAGCTTTTGCTTTAAGTTTATTCAGTATCCATGCTGGATTTCTGTGTGGACCATTTGTGATTCAGGTTATATGTATGTAGTTATGGACTTCCGTTCAAAATAGACATGGGAGAGGGCTTTGAAGAATAATAAGACCTGGGACCAGCAGATGGCTAACGGTTATGTCACTGGACTCCCACGTAGTAAACCCCGCGGTTCGAGTCCCAGACCTGGCAGCTTGAAACTTACACTGGGTGCGTGTGTGCTTATGCCCGAGATCCCAAGAGGAGAATGGAGAAGGGATTGTGACATGGCCACCCCTCCTGGGGGGTGATTTCTCACTTTCTGTCTCTTTGATAAGTGCACATACCCTATAGCAAAAAAATCTGTCTCTGCCAGGTTGCTTTGGGAGTGACCTACTTGACTTCTGTAAGTTCTAAACACAGAGATACACAGGGAGCCTCACAGGGGCAGGCTCTTAGCCCTATCACTTATTTTTCTTGACAGAGATTTTTTGCTATAGAGCCCATGTCCTCGCCGGAGAGACAGAGAGACAGAAAGCAAGAAATCACCTCCCACGGGAGGATGGCCATGCCACAGTCCCTTCTCCTCCAGTCTCCTCTTGGGATTTTGGTCACGTACGCACACGCGCCCAGCGTGAGTTTTAAGCCACCAGGTCCAGGACTCGAACCATGGTCAACTACGTGGGAGTCCAGCAACGTAACCAGTTTGCCATCTCCTGGTCCCTCACGATACTCATAAAACTTTGTGCTTGTAATACTGCACTTGCTGGAGACAGGGAGAGAGAGAGAAAGTAAGAAAGCAACCCCCCAGAGGAGACGGCTACACCACAATCCCTTCTCCATTCTCCTGGGATTTTGAACATGCACACATGTGTGCCTGGCATGTTTTCCAAGGCAGTAGGTCCAGGACTTGAACAGTTTGTCATGTGAGGTGTAACCACCGCAGCCACCACATTACCGTCTGGCCAGTGGTCTAACCATTTTTATCCTCGGGGCTGGTGTGTGGTGTGGTGGTGAAGGTGGTGGCCTTTGACGTGGCCAGCGTAGTTCAGTCCTGGTCCTGGTGGCTTAAAAATCATGCAGGCTGCCCAAGTGTCTGTGTGTACAAATAATAGTCTACTTAATGATTTCATGATATGTTCTTGGTACGTGAGTTATCTAAGTCACTGTTAGATATGAACAAATTCACACATAGGTAAATAGTTTTTAGGTTTAGAATACATTTTTGTGTCTGATGTACAAAAGAAATGATGTCTTATGAATGACGTGTGTATGTGTGTATTTTTTTCTAAAATGTGCATTTGCTGAAAGAAAAGTTCATTTCGTTTACCAGGTTTTTAACTCTGTTTGTTGCTTTGCAGCTCTGAAGTTTATAGATTAAATTTAGAACAAGGACGGTACCTGAATCCTCTACAGACTGATGCTGCGTGAGTGTCTCTTAGTAAAACTGCTATGTTTATTTTCACCAGGAGATGGAGCCACAGGCTCAAGTAGTTATCAAAGAACACATCAATAGTAATGCGCAGAAGCAGGACTCTGGGCGGCGAGTTAGAAACAGCGCTGTGGAATTTCTCCTTAATAAAGTCACTGAAAGACCTGGTGATTTCTTCATTTTTTTTTAAATATATTTTTTGTTTTTGCTATACAGTACATGTTCTCATAGGAGAGAGAGAGAGACAGAGAGAAAGTGAGAAATCATCCCCTACCCCGCCCCCAGCAGTGGTGGCCACGCCGCAGTCCCTATTTTTTCATTCTTTGGAATTTGGGGCACCTGCGCACACACACCCAGTGTGTTTTTCAAGCTGCCAAGTCTGGGACTTGAACAGAACAGTCAGCCATATGGTATCTGGCTGCCTTGACCACTGTGCCCAGTTGGCTAGCCCAATTCCTTAATTTTTTTTTTTTTCCCTTTGGAGGTTTTTGCTACAGGGTGTGTGCACTTGCCAGACAGAGAGAGACAGAGAGACAGAAAGTGAGAAATCACCCCCTAGGAGGGATGGCCACGCCACAATCCCTTCTCCTCCATTCTCCTCGGGATCTTGGCCACGCATACTCACGTGCCCAGCGTGAGTTTAAGCCACCGGGTCCGGGACTCGAACTGCGGTCGACTACGTGGGAGTCCAGCGACATAGCCATTACGCTAACGGCTGGTCCCCAATTCCTTAAATTTTAAAAAATCCATGAAAACTTCGGGACCAGCAGATGGTGTAATGGCTACGTCGCTGGGATCCCACGTAGTAAAACACA
>NW_006159501.1:7991486-8006466 GCF_000334495.1 Tupaia belangeri chinensis
GCATCTTCCTTAAAGAGGCTCGTAGCAGCTTCACAACGCATTGCGGCATAAAAAAGTCCGGCTCGCCAGCTGCACAATTCCCTGTTTTTCATAATTACAGTTGTTCCTTGAGTGTCCTTGTATTCTGGACCTTGGTGAGCATTTTCAGGACATGAGGCCGATGTCAGTGTACCAGCTCGGGTTGATGCGGTCTCCACATTGTCAGAGCTGTGGCCTGTGCTCTTTAAATAGTGCCAGCTTGCCCTTCAAAGAAAACGTGTTGACAGAAACGAAGTGACCCTGCTCGTGGTGGCGGGCAGCTGTTCAGAGGAAGTTCTTCCTTGTTTGGCTGTGGCCTGGCATAGAGCACACCCTCCTGGAGACCAGAAACGCCAGCTGCCCCCGAGCCCAGCACCTGGCCCTTCTCCGCTCGGGTACTTTTCACTTGCAGGCAGTGCGAGACTCAGGTCTTCCCCCGCAGGGATCGGGGGGACCGATTCCTTAGTTTATTGAGTGCCCCTGCTCACTAAAGTCGACACTAACTAAGGTTTTCTCTCTTACCACGTTGCCCATTCAGGGAGAACAATGTTTGTGACATAAATTCAGTGCATGGCTTATTTGCTACAGGAACAATAGAGGTAAGTTCACGTCAGCCTGATTTTTTAAAATGTTTGCATTATGTTTAGTGATGATGGAATTTTTCCTTCTGAAATGTTTTTTTAAGAATTCTTTTATTAAACTGTATTTATTTTATTTTAATTTGACCAGATAGGGACAGAGAGAGAGAAAGAGACAGAGAGACAGAGAGAGGTGGAAAGAGAAAGCAAGTCGCAAGGTCCAGGACTTGCACTGTGGTCAGCCATGTGGGAGTCCAGCACCCTTAACCCCCATGCCACCTACAGGCCCCCCTCTTCTGACATGTTTTATAGTCTGCTATAAGGGCTTGTGCATTCACTGTAGAGAGGCAGAGAGAGCGAGGAAAGCAAGAAATCACCCCCAGGAGGGATGGCCACACTGCAGTTCCTTCTCCTCTACTTCTCCTGTCAGGATTTTGGGCACGTACTTCTTTACTCTGTTCAGGTTTGGGGCATGCACATGAACCTAGCCTGTCTTTCAAACCACCAAAGCCGGGCTTTGAACCATGCAGTCACCACATGGGCTCTAGCTCCCTTGACTGCTCAGTATGGAACCAGCTCCTCCCCCTTTTTGTAATTACTTACTTAATTTATTATTATTTTAAAAATTTGCCATAGGGCAAGTACACTCACCAGAAAGAGACAGAAAAAGTAAGAAAAGAAGTCACCAGGTATAGGACTCGAACTTGCAGTCGGCTGTGTGGGAGTCCAGTGTCTTTAACCACCACACCACCACACCACTGTTGGTCCCTGGCCCTCTTTTTAATTATAGAAGAAATTCAGCTCATAGTAAAACATTCAAGCAGTACTAAAATATGTATAAGAGAAAAAGTTAAATTTTTGTTCCCCACAAGTATTTTTTTAAAGAGGTTTTTGCTAAAGGGCATGTGTGCTCACCAGAAAGACAGAGAGAGACAGAGAAACAGAAAGCGAGAAATCACCCCCTCAGGGGGGCTGGCCATGGCACAATCCCTTCTCTTCCATTCTCCTCTCGGGATCTTGGGCATGCACACACATGTGCCCGGCGTGAGTTTAAGCCACCAGGTCTGGGACTCGAACTGCGGTTGACAACATGGGAGTCCAGAGACAGCCATTACACCAACTGCTAGTCCTGATAATTAGTATTAATAAGGCTTCTTTTTGTATGTTTTAAACTTTTTTCTGGTAGCACTGTTTATTATAGTTTTCTTTTTTTTCAGGGTCGAGTGGAGTGCTGGGACCCAAGAACTCGAAACAGAGTGGGCCTTCTGGACTGCGCATTAAGTAGTGTCACAGCGGATTCAGAGTAAGTGGGAATCAGTTCGCAGTGTTAATACTCCTCCACCAACTTAAGTAGAAGTATAATACCAAATTCAAATAAATTGCTAAAGGATGAAACTCTTAAAGTATATCTGAAGTTGTCCTTTTTGTTGTTTTACATAAACATCCAAGCTCATCAATGGGTAAACGAGATAGAACTCTTTCTTTGGTTTTATTGATTGGTCTCTTGTTTTTGCCATATGGTGCGTGTGCTCGCTGGAGAGAGACGGTGAGAGAGAAAGTGAGAAATCAGTCCCATGGGGATGGCCGCACTGCAGTCCCTTGTCCATTCTACTCCTGGCATCCTGGGCACGCACACATGCGCCCAATGTGATTTCAAGCTGCCAGGGGTGTCTGGGACTCAAACCACACCGCTATGCCACCTGTTGGGCCCTCTTTCTTTGTTTTGTTTTATTTATTTATTTATTTTAATTTTAAAAAAAATTTTAATTTTATTTATTTTCTTTTTGAGAGGTTTTCGCTATGGGGCGTGTACGCTTGCCGGACCGAGAGAGACAGATAGATAGAAAGCGAGAAATCACCCCGCAGGGGGGGTGGCCATGATGCAATCCCTTCTCCTCCATTCTCCTCTCGGGATTTTGGGCACGCATGCACACGTGCCCGATGTGAGTTTAAGCCACTGGGTCCAGGACGCACACTGTGGTTGACTACATGGGAGTCCAGCGACATAGCCATTACATTAACTGCTGGTCCCTGTTTGGTTTTATTTTTTAATTGCCAGAGGTCTTGTGCACTTGTCAGAAAGAGGGAGTGGGAGAAGGCACCCTCTTGTGGGGTGTGGTGATGCCACAATTCCTTCTCCATTTCTCCATCTTGTCAGGATTTGGGGTGTGCAGGCATAGCCCCTCAGCATGTTTTTCAAGCCACCAGGGCTAGGACCAAGCTGGGCTGGCCATGTGGGATCTGGTGCTCTTAACTACGAGTTTACGGCTCCAGCCTTCCTTTCTACAGTGCTGGGTAGAATGCCTTGTTTCCTTAGTTGCTGTGGAGCTTACTAAAACAAATACGCTGCAGGCATTCAGATTCCAGTTCTGTAGGTTCTAGTGGTAGAGTCAGAAATTGACCTTCTCTGTGACTAGGCAAACGTGTGCTTTGGATTTAGATAGAAGAAGCAAGTGCTTTGGAGTTTTCTTGCTCCTATTTGCCTAACACCTGCATTTAAAACAATCAGAAAAGTGATGCATGCTTGGAGGATGGAAACCTCTAAAATAAAGTAGGCGCTGACCTGTTGAATTAAGATGTCAAAGTCCCCGGCCAGCTCTGTGACTTGGTGGTTAAGGAAAACTGGGTCCCATGTGCCTGATCGTGCAGTTCAAATTCTGGACCTGCTGCTTTGTTTTTTGTTGCTGTAGGGCACGTGTGTGCTCACCAGAGAGAGAGAGACGGAAAGTGAGAAATTACCCACACCCAGGAGTGGGGGATGGCCATGGCCACGCTGCAGTGCCTTCTTCTCCTCCTCCTCTCGGGATTTTGGGCCTGCATGCATATGTGCCCAGTGTAGCTTTTAAACTGCTGGGTCTGGGATTCACGCCACACAGCTGGTCATGTGGTATCTAGCACCCCAACCTTCACACCAGTTGGCCCTTCACCTGGCAGCTTTGAAAACATGCCGTGTGCGTGTGTGTGTGTGTGTGCCCAGAACCCTGGCAGGGTGCGGTGGCGGAAAAGGGATTGCGGCCTGACTGTGCCCTGTGCTGAGTGCTTTCTTCCTCTCTCTCCGGTGAGTGCATATGCCCTCTGGCAGTTGCCAAAAAGGTGATGTTGCAGGCTGGGCCGTGGTGGTATGGCCTGTACTCTGCGATCAGGCAGGCCGAGGTCACATGGGAGACCTGGTTCGATTTCTGGTTTACCCTAGAAAGCTGGGGCAGTGTGGGCACCTGTGGTCCCAGCTGCTTAGGAAGCTGAAGCAGGAAGATTGCAACATAGTATTTAGAATACTGCATATACACACACATACACACACACACAGCAATACACCACACATGAAAAACAGAATTATGCTGCAAATATAGTTATTACTAGAGAAAGATGTTTCTTTTTTTTTTTTTTTCTTTCAGGAGAGGTTTTTGCTGTAGGGCGCTTGCACTCGCCAGAAAGACAGAGACAGACAGAAAGGGAAAGACCACCACTGCCCCTGGGGGTGATGGCCATGCCGCAATCCCTTCTCTTCAATTCTCCTCTCTGGATCTTGGGTACTCACACACACGCGCCTGGCGTGAGTTTAACCCACCTGGTCCGGGACTCGAACCACGGTCAACTACATGGGAGTCCAGTGACATAGCCATTATGCCATCTGCTGGTCCCGAGAAAGATGTTTCAGATGTGTCTTTTAAGAAATGATTTATTCAATTGTATTTATTATTACTGCTTTTTAATTTGCTATAGGCGATATGCACTCATCAGAGAGAGGCAGAAGGAGAGGGGGAGAGGTAGAAAGCTAGGAGAAAGCGAATGAGACCGCAAGCCACCGGGACGCAGACGGCTGTGACCATGCGGGAGTCGAGTGCCTTAACCAGCGTGCCACCTGATGGCCCCTCAGATTAAGCATATCATATAGTCGCCTGTGGAGTTTGATCACATTTTTTAAGAAAAACACAATTCCTTCTCCTCCATTTCTCCATTCTGTAAGGATTTGGGGTACGCAGGCTTACCCCCTCAGCATGTTTTTCAAGCCGCCGGGGCTGGGACCCCTAAGTATGTACATAGGAAGAAATAGGGTTGGATACCAAAATGTTAGAAGTAGTATTTTTTGCTATTTCATGTAGTTTCACTTGTTTTATTATTTTTTTTTTCCTTAAAGTCTTATAAGCTAGTGGTGTTTAACAAAGTTCTGGAAGGTGGAGCCACAACAGTAAGAAAAAGAGATACGGGGGGTGGTTAGGCGGGCAGGCTGTCTTTATTCACCAACTGTAGGACCTAACATGAGAGCTAATAAAATGGTTACAGAATAACTGCAAAATCCGTGACTGGTATTTATCAACAATATCCAGTTGGGAAAATATAGTGGTCAAAAGTTCTAGTTTATAACAGTCAAAATTGTGAAGTACCGAGGGATAAATTTACTAAGTGCCTGTCTGAAGAAGAGGCCAAAATTTTATTCAGAAGCAAACTTTTATTCAGAAGTAGAGAAAAATATGTCACTGTACTGGAAAGTGACTCCAGAGCTCGTTTGAAGAGTGAGTGACGGAAGCTCCGTGGCTGTGAGGCCTCGAGGCCCCCAGTAGATGCGTCCTTCCACGTAGTTGCTGGCTGGGGCTGTAGGTGGCAGAAGAGACTGGATGATGACACAGGACAGTCGGGATTGAGGCAGGACTGTGGTGCACTTCTAGCTCGTCGGCCAGCACGCCTGCCCCAAGTCACTGCTTTGGGTTCTGGTCCTCGGACGAGTGGCTCGGGGTCGCTCTGGTCTGCACCAGTGTTGCAGCCCTGCTGTCCGAGTCTTTCATGCTTTTAAAGGCCTCAGGGTCCTCATTTGGGTGCCAGTGGGGTTGTTTTGTTTTGTTTTGTTTTAGTTTATTTCTTCCATGAGAGAGTGAGTGAGCCAGAGAAACCCCAAATAGGGTTCTCACAGCAACCCATCCCTGTCTCCATCAGCCTGGTTCCCGGGCACCTGTCCCTGCTCCTGGTGAGCTCAGGGAGGCCCCGTCTGCATGAGCGTGGTTCCTAGGCACCTGTCCGTGCTCCTCATGAGCTCAGGGAGGCCCCGTCTGCATGAGCATGGTTCACAGGCACCTGTCCCTGCTCCTCGGGAGCTCAGGGAGGCCCCGTCTGCATGAGCGTGGTTCCCGGGCACCTGTCCCTGCTCCTGGTGGGCTCAGGGAAGCCCTGTCTGCATGAGCGTGGTTCCCAGGCACCTGTCCCTGCTCCTTGGGAGCTCAGGGAGGCCCCGTCTGCATAAGCGTGGTTCATAGGCACCTGTCCTTGCTCCTCATGAGCTCAGGGAGGCCCCAGACACAAACCCAGGAAGCCCATGGGAATCCCGTTGTGCCCCACTGCATTATTGCCTGTCCATCGGCAATTAAAGTTTTATTTCAGCTGGACTTGTCTGATTTAAAATGAAGATGAGCGTACTCGTGCCCAAATATAAAATTGTTTAAGAAAGGGGATATAATTATTGCCTCTTAAATAAGAAGAGGGGCCGTTTCTTGGATATACTTTATCGTGGCTTATTTGAAATGGACGATAAATGTGGGTTACATTTGTATGCGAAGCATATTTTTTATTTGATGATGAAAGTTTAGATGTAGATACCGTGAGAACGAAGGCTAGAGTGTGGTGTTCCCCAATAGGTCCGCAGTGAACTGAATAATGAACTTGCTACTCGGAAGGAGGTTTGGCCATGTGTTCATGGAGCACGAATGTTTTGCCTTCCAGGATCAACAGTTTACCCACAATCTCTGCTTTAAAATTCAATGGCGCCTTGACCATGGCAGTGGGAACATCCACAGGGCAGGTAATACGTCTAAGTTGTAGACTTCTCCTGTCAGCTGGTATGTACGCCTCTGTGTGTGAGCGACATCTGGGAACAGAAAGGGCAGCTCTGCTGTTCGGCCCGGGCAGAGACGGTGCTCCGGGGTGCTGGGTTCTCTAAGCCCCCGAGAGATATAGACTGGCCTGAGTGCTTGGTTTGAGCTACTGCGGAGCTGGAGCTGCAGGCCGTGTTCTCCGGGTAGTGGTTTGGGTGCATTTTCCAAGATGTATAGATCAGAGCTCGGTGGCCAATCAGATGCCTGCTCTTGGATGATAACGCAGGTTTAAGCACATGCTGGAGGCTCAGAATTCCTCCGACAAGACATGAGTTTAATAACCATCGCCGAAAGTCCGAGGAGCCCTTTCCCCCACAGCACCGTTATCCGCAGCCCAGGCGGCATGCGGTCGGCCGGACGTGCCTTAGCGGCGCTGGTCTGAGGAGCCCCCCGCCTTCGTCTTCCTGCTAGTGGAGCCCACATGCCGCGGCGTCTGCCTCACCCCTCCGAGCTTGCTAGAATCACCCCTGTCGTCAGCGCTGAGACTCAGCCTCCTCAGGACCCCTCGCCTCCAAGGCCAAGCTACAGGGGTGTTCTCACCCTGAACAGTCCTGGCCTTGCCATCACCGGGACAGTCCTCCTGGTGCCCGTCCTTGTTGGTGTGAGTTGCGGTGACAGTGCCTGGGACACGGCAGGCCTGCAACATGGGTCGGTGAATTAGCAAGTGAAGCCAGTCCTCGGGCTGTTCTCACCAGTACTCCCTTCTTAGTACACAGCTCAGTGGTTCCCACACTCGCCTAAAAATCACCCTCAGGGTTGAATTCATGTAATGGTGTACCCTAAGGATAATCTTAAAGATTAAATTTATTTTTTCCCTTCATGAGCACGAAGGAGAGACGGAGAGGCAGCACCCACTATCCCCAGCCAGCTCCAGATCACGGGCGCCCGTGTGCCTGCTACACTCAGGGATGTCTCCCTGTTGGGCTGGGGCCAGGGACTGACCCTGCCTCAGTATCCCTCACAGGCCGGGGAGATGGAACTGGGCTCTGCTGGAGAGCCAGGGGCTGTCCTGTAGGGTAAGGCGAAGTAGGAAATTAACAAAAGAAAGAAGAGCAATAAAAAAGCAGCCTTCCTTTCTTAAAGAGAGTGTCTCTCTTCCCACGTGGGTCAGCCCCATAGAGTGCTACATCCTGCCACTGTCCAGACCGAGTTTTGGGGAGTACTGCTGGCCGCGTGCAGAGCCTCAGCCCCCTGGGTCAGAGTGCTCATGCGCTCACACACAGCAGCGAGACTGGTGGCAGCCACCGTTTTAACTTGCTTTCTCTTTAAAGCTGAAACAGTTGGTTTGAATAGAGCTGACGTGTTGCTTCGTGTCTCTCAGGTGTTGCTGTACGACCTTCGGTCTGACAAGCCGCTGCTGGTGAAGGATCACCAGTACGGGCTGCCCATCCAGTCGGTTCATTTCCAGGACTCGTTAGATCTGATTCTGTCTGCAGACTCTCGAATTATCAAGATGTGGAATAAGAACTCCGTGCGTATTTTTATCGAGGCCGCCTCCTTCCTTCTTTGCGTGTGTTCCAAGTGCTCCTTTTCTTCCCACTGCTCTTCTGAATTCTGTGGCTTCCTGAGAAATACACACCGAGCATCCCTTTAGGAACTCCGGGAAGTCAGTCCCTTCGAGATCAGTGACACGCGTGTTTAAGTAAAGTAGTCGTGATTGCTTTCTTCTTGCTAAGTTTTCCTTTTTTTAAAAAAAAGAGATTTTTGCCGTAGGGCATGTGTGCTCGCCAGAGAGAGAGACAGAAACAGAGGGAAAGCGAGAAATCACCCTCTGGGGGGATGGCCACGCCACAATCCCTTCTCCTCCATTCTCCTCCCAGGATCTTGGGTATGCACACACATGTGCCCGGCGTGATTTTCAAGCCACCGGGTCTGGGACTCAAACCATAGTTGGCCATGTTAGAGTCCAGCCATGTAACTGCTCCGCCACCTGCCAGTCCCCTCATTAAGTTTTCTGTATTTGCTAGCACTAGCATCCACCCTAAACGTTCCGTTAGGTAGACAGAAAAGCTTCGTTTCCTGTCAGTCCAAGAGTACTCCCCCGGCTCTTCCACTCTCTCACGGCCAGAGAAAGTTTTTATAAACCTCTAGTTGTCTTCCCTAGCTGTGTCATACGTCTCAATTACACATCCTTTCCCCACCCCAAACAGATACATGTCAGACAGCACCATCACAGTAATTTCTTCCTTTTTCTTTTCTTTCTTTTTTTTTTCTGATTTTTTGCCTAGGGTATGTATGCTTGCTAGAGACCGACAGAGTAAGAGGGGAAGTGGGAATTCACCTCCTGAGGGAATGGCCATATTATAGTCCCTTCTCCTCCGTTCTTGTCCTGGGATTTGGGGCATGCACGCACACGCACCGGCACGATTTTCGAGCTGCCGGGTCTAGCACTCAGACTGCAGTCAGCCATGTGGGAGTCCAGCATCCCAACCACCACACCACCTGCAGGCCCCACAGTAATTTTTCCTAAAAGCTATATTTTCTTGGGCCCAGTAGGTGGCATGATGGTTGAGGCTCTGAATTCCCACATGACTGACCATAGTTCGACTCCCAGATCGAGTGGCTTGAAAATCATGATAAATACATAAAAGAATGTGTTTTTAAACAAGTAAACAAACAACCCCTCCCCCGCCCAGTATTTTCTTAGGAATATTTTGGTACTCTCTTCTTTCAACACCGAGTATCATTTAAAGTGGCAAAAGCCTGGGCCGGCCATGGTTTGGTAGCTAGGGATGCCAGATCCCACGTGGCTGTCTGCATGGTTCAAAGCCTGGGCCTGGTGGCTTGGCTAGCGTGCTGGGTGCATGTACTTGTGGGTCCAAAGTCCTGACGGAGAAACTAAAGAGAAGGAATGGTGGCATGACCACATCTCACTGAGGGGGGCTTTTTTCCTCTCCCTTTCTGTCTTTTTCTCTCTGTCTCTCACTGGGAAGCAATCTGGTAATTTAAAAAAAGAAAAAAAAATTTATATTGCTTGTTTTGATTGACTTTCTATTTTTCATTTTTTGACTTAAAACCCAAGTGTTTTATTTTTAGAATTTTTAAATCTTTATTAATCGTTTAATTTTACTTATTATTATTATTTTTTAATTTGCTGTGGGGCACTTGCACTCCCCAGAAACAGACAGACAGAGAGCGGGGAAGGGAGCAAGCAAGCCGCCAGGTCTGGGAGTTGAATGGTGGCCAGCCATGTGGGAGCCCAGTGCCTCAACCACCACTTCACCTACTGGCTCTCGAAACCCAAGTGTTTTGAGAGAACAGTAAAAGATTAGTTCATCAAAAAAATGGGGAAAATGCATGCTGTATCCCAACTGCATTTAAGAGTTGTTTGCATTTAGTAATTAGGAACTTACAGTAAAAAAGAAAATGTTACTTGTTAAAAATCAGTATTTGAAATGAAGTCACGTGGCAGAGGCGCCGGCGTCTGCGGGCCAGTGTCGGGCTTTTCCCTGGGGCCGCCTGTGCGCCGGGCACAGATGCTGGAGGCAGCCGGCACAGTGCAGTGCCCGGTGTAATCTCTGGCTTCTTGAGCCATTCCTTGGAGTTTTCTGAATTTCCTCTTGTTAATTGCCGATGTTTGGGCACTTATGCAGGAGAACACAGCTCTATGAAGACCACAGTCCCCTCCCCACCTGTCCCTGCTTTCAGAGTTTGGGCTAGTCACCCACATGGCTGGCATGTTTGTCAAGCACCAGGTCCGGGACTCAAACCATGAGGTTGGCCATGTGGGATCTGGCTGCCCCAACTACCAGGCCACAGAGCTGGCCCTGCCTTTCTCTGTCCTGGAAATTCAAGGTTGTCTCAAAGTGCCTCTCAGTTCCTACTTGTCACCGAGCCTTGTGACTGTGTTTATGTTACGGAGAAGAGGACGGGTTTCCAACTTTTCTAAATTCTCGGAAGAATTATTCTGGTGACCACAGGGAAATCAGCTATGCTGTCTACTTTGTTAGTTTTGAATTTGGAAGGTTTCAAGGACTTTCTTAGCATGATTCATGGTGCCTTAGACCAGAATTTTCTTTGTTCTTTTTCTGGCAACTCAGACTCATTTATGTTTAAACAATATTTTCAAGATTACAAATATACTTATTTTTTCTTTTTTAATAGTTTTAAAGAATTTTCTACAGGGGAACCAGCAGTTAGCATAATGGCTATGTTGCTGGACTCCCACGTAGTCGACCGTGGTTCGCGTCCCAGACCCGGTGGCTTAAAACTCACGCCGGGCGCGTGTGTGTGCGTGCCCAAGATCCCGAGAGGAGAATGGAGGAGACGGGATTGCGGCGTGACCATACCCTCTGGGGGGTGATTTCTCACTTTCTGTCTCTCTGTCTCTGTCTGGCGAGCGCTTGCGCCCTAGAGTGAAAACCTCTCAAAAAAAAAAAAAATTCTACAGAGTGCGTGTGCTCACCAAGAGAGACAAACAGGGAGGCAGAGAGAGGGAGAGAGGGAAGGTGAGAAAACGCCCCCTGGGGCATGTCCTAATCCCTTCTCCATTCTCCTCTTGGGATTTTGGGCATGCACGCATGTACACGCTCAGTGTGTTTTCCAAGCCACCGGGTCCGAGTCTTGAACTCTGCAGTCGGCTGTGTAGGATCCAGCCACTCCAACCACCATCCCTCCAGCTAGCCCTGGTTTTTATTTTTAAAATTGATAAAATTCTGCCGAAGTAGACATGATCCCGGCATGGCTTCATCACCTAGAGGTAGCGACTGTTCCCTCCATGGACGGTTCTTCCAGACCCCTTCTCTACCGCACAGTTCTAATCATGTCGATTTCTGAAAACTGTGGTACTTTTTCTTTTTTGTTTCATGCTGTGAGTTCCCTTTTTCTGCTCTTCTTTTTCTTCCCTCTTTCTTTGCTGTTTCAATGGAAACTTGAGAAGGGGAGGTAACCGTGAATTTCCTTGTTTGTCTTGAGGTAGAATTTGGCTGTGGTTGGAGCCAGCTGGTAGTGTGGTGGTGAAGACAGCTGGATCTCACATGGCCTACTATATGGTTCAAGTCCCAGATCCAGCAGCCTGAAAAACATGCCAGGTGCATGTGAGTGTGTGTGTGTGTGTGTGTGTGTGTGTGCGTGCGTGCCCAAAATCCCGACAGTGGGGAGAACTGGAGAAGGGACTGTGGCATGGCCACTCCCAAGGGGGGTGCTTCTCAACTTCTGTCTCTTTCTTTTGCTCTGTGTCTCTCTCTCTGGTGAGTCTTTGTTCCCTCTAGCAAATTAAAAAGAAAAGAAGAATTAGGCTGCTTATTTTTATCAAGCAGGAAGTCACCTTCCTGTCCCTCTTGCTGTGGGAGCTCTCCAGTCTGGTGATTACAAGTTATAAATGCAAGAGCTGGCAGAAATGTTCACCACCACTACTTGAAATCATCACACGATAATTGCTACAACAAATTTTACTTCAGCTTTTTGGTTTCCTGTGACTAAATGCATCCCCTTGACTAATACCCAAATTGCTTGGTTTTGCTCGACTCGCTCGCCTTGTTTATCTTTCATTGTGAGTCTCTACGCCTACCTTCTCATCTCTTCTCCTTTTACTTTCCTTCTCTTCATATCTGAAGATAAAGTGCAGCTTCCCTGTATTTAAAACAGAAAGGTTTTGCCTTAACTGTATAGTACCAACACCATGTATACGCATAGGCTTCCATTTCGTATTTGTAAGTTTCTTTATTTCTTCCATGAGTGAGAGGGACAGAGACTGAGAGAAGGAAAGAGAGAGAGACAGCACCGCCCACGGGTCCTGATGCTGCAGCCCATGCTCAGCACTCGGCTGCCCTGGCTCCTGGGCATGCTTGTGCCTGCCGCGCTCAGGGAGGTCTCCGGACTCGAACTGTCGCCTTCCCACATGGGATTACTGTGCAGAGCATTGTGCCATACTGCTTTGCCACCATCCGGCTCCTTTTTAAAATGTCTGTTTATTAATTCATGAACGAAACAGAGCGAGACGGGTACGGTGCCCCTGCAGGGTCGGGGTGCTGGCACCACAGGGACCCCCCCCCTCCCTGTGGTGGCCAGCCATGTGTGCCCGGCGTGCTCAGGTCCCCACAGGCAAGCCCGGAGCCTCCCTGCACGGCTGCCTGGCAGAGCGTAGCACTCACTGCGCACCGCCCAGCCTCCACCCTCCTCGGTGTTTTACGGTCATCGTCTGACCTGGCCCCCTGGCGCGGCCATGGCAGTGCTGTCCTTACTTCTTACCGGGCTGGCCACACCTCCTTTGGGTTTTTTTGAGTATAGGATACATTGCCATCTCACAGATTATATGAGTTTTTATTTTTTGGTGGCTTTCTTTTTTTTTTTTTTTGGGGGGGGAGAGGTTTGTGCTATAGGGTGTGTGCACTCATGAGAGAGAGAGAGAGACAGAGAGACAGAAAGTAAGAAATCACCCCCATGGGTGGATGGCCACACCTCAATCCCTTCTCCTCCACTCTCCTCCTGGGATCTTGGGCACGCATGCACACGTGCCCAACGTGAGTTTAAGCCACCGGGTCCGGGACTCGAACTGCGGTTGACTACATGGAGATCCAGTGATGTAGCCTTACATCATCTGCTCGTCCCAAGTGACATGTTATAAAAAAAATTTTTTTTGGACAAGTCACCTCTTCTCCTTGGGCCTCAGTCCCTTTAACTCTAAAATGAGAGCATTTGACAACTTTATTTTTATTTTTAGAGAATTATTTTATTTAAGTTTATTTTTTATTTACTTATTTTTTAATTTGACCACAGAGGGACAGAGCAAGAAAGAGAGAGAGGGAGAGAGAGGGCAAGTGAGAAAGCAAGCCGCCAAGTCCAAGACTCAAACTGAGGTCAGCCATGTGAGAGTCCAGCCTCAGCCACCACGCCACCCGCGGACCCCATTTTTGATACATTTTAACAAGATGAAGTCCCTAAGACCTTTCGAATTTGAATTCTATGATTTCAATTAGGTTATTTCCTTTATGTAGCACTAAGTGGTTGAGTTAGGTCTTCAGCTTATTTTCTTTATGGATTTTGCCAAAGTTATCTTCATGTTATATTCTTTTTTTTTTTTTTTGGAGAGGTTTTTGCTATAGGGTGCGTGCGCTCGCCAGAGAGACAGACAGAAAGTGAGAAATCACCCCCCAGGGGGGATGGTCACGCCGCAATCCCTTCTCCTCCATTCTCCTCTCGGGATCTTGGGCACGCATGCACATGTGCCTGGCGTGAGTTCTAAGCCACCGGGTCCGGGACACGAACCACGGTCGACTGTGGGAGTCGAGCGACATTACTCTAACTGCTGGTTCCCATGTTATATTCTTTTTAAAAAATAATAATTTTATTTAACTTCATTTATTCATTTATTTTAATTTGACCTGGGGGGCGGAGAGAGAAAGAGCGAGTGAGAAAGCCACCAGGTCTGGGACTCAAACCACAGCTGGCCCTGTGGGGTTCCAGCGAGTACCCTTAACCACCATGTGAACCTTCTTCAGTCATGGTCTAATCATGCATTTTTTTCTTGTTATTTTAGGGGAAAATATTCACTTCCTTAGAGCCAGAACATGACCTGAATGACGTTTGCCTCTACCCCAACTCAGGTATGCATTCTGTAGCAAAAGATCCCTCAGTGAGACCAACGTGGCCAGACCTTCTGGGGTTTTAGACACATTCGGTTTCTGAACATGGAGTTTACTTAGTCTTGACCCTTCTTGGATGGTTCACTCACTCGGAGAAGTCCAGAGCAGGAAGTGGTGCAGATGATTCAGAAAGTGGCCTCCCCTGACTCAGCCCGCCCAGCTGAGTAGTGACAGTTTATAGGTAGGTGGCAGGTGAAATGTTATTTTAGTACGCTCTTGAGCTCTTTTATGTGATTAGTAATAGCGTGTGGAAATTGAGGTTAGGGTAGGATTGGAGAAGGCTGGCGTAGCCTGATAATACTCAGTTGGCTCATGGAGCTGTGAGTTTTGACATATTCTGTGTTAAATGCTGTTCAGCAGATTGCAGGATAGATTTCAAATTTAATAATGCATGCAAGGCAGATCTGTAAAGAATTTTGGTATATGAGACACAAAAAGAACTGATTCTGCTTTTTAAGCAGTGAATTCTGAGGACAGACACGGAGACTTTTAAGAGAGATTTTTGCTATAGGGCACATGCGCACACCAGAGAGACTGAAAGCGGGAATTCACCCCCTAGGGGGATGGCCAGGCCTCAGTCCCTTCTCCTCCAGTCTCTCTCAGGATCTTGGGCACACATGCAAGCAGTCCAGCGTGTTTCAAGCTGCTGGATCCACGACTTTAACCAGGGTCAGCCATGTGGGAGTCCAGCAGCATAGCCACTAGCCATCTGCTGGTCCCCAGACGCAGGTACTTTTGATAGAAGGATACGCACAAAGCGTGCAAAGTGCTGTTATATTTGTACAAACAACACTGACAATTAGCTGTACAACCCACGGGTTCGCCCAGAGTCCCTGGAGCAGAGCAGAGAGGTGTGGGTTTGGGCTGAGTCTGGACCATCGATGAGTGAGCTTTGGTCAGGTGGAGTTGGAGGGTGAGGTGATCCATGGGGGAAAGA
>NW_006159501.1:8006497-8009575 GCF_000334495.1 Tupaia belangeri chinensis
CGAAGAGCAGGAAGGATGGTCAGAGCCGGTGTGTTTGGGAAGGAGCAGAGCTGCGTGTGCCTGAGCTGGGGGCCTGGGGGCTGCAGCGGGGGATGCAGCGGGTGGAAACCAGGAATGACCGTTGGTGACGTGGCTCTGTCGTCGTCGGGGAGGACCCACTCAGAATGCATTTGGAAGGCAGGTCTGGCTATCAGGTGAAGGGGAGTTTGGATTTGTACTAAAATGACCAGGAAGTGATATTCACTGCAGATGACAGATGTTCAAATCACAAGGACAGGGAAAGAAGTTAGCAGAGGGTGGTCATCCACCTCGGTGACTGCCCAGTAAGAGGCTAAGAACGGGCCACGATGGTGCTGGTAATTCCATCTCATCTCTCTGGAACACTCAGGTTATTTTTGGAGAGGTTTTTACTATAGGGTGCATGTTCTCGCCAGAAAGACAGAGAGACAGAAAGCGAGAAATCACCCCCCGGGGGGATGGCCACGCCGCAATCCCCTCTCCTCCATTCTCCTCTCTGGATCTTGGGCACGCATGCACACGCGCCCGGCATGAGTTTAAGCCACCAGGTCCGGGACTCGAATCGCGGTCGACTATGTGGGAGTCCAGCGACATAGCCATTACGCTAACTGCTGGTCGCCCCCCTTCTGTAGATTTTTTAAAATGCTGTTAAGAACAATTTTCTATCCAACCTGGCAAACAGTTCTTCGTAAATACTACTTTAAGTGTACCTTAATTAAAATCACAACACTAAGTTTTTATACAATTAAGACATTATAAATATAAATAGCATCATTAACTAAATGGTCTAGGTGTTTTTCCCAAAAAGAAACACTCAATATTCCTTTTTTTTTCGTTTTCTTTTTTTGGAGAGGTTTTTGCTATAGGGCACGTGCGCTTGCCAGAAAGACAGAGACAGAGAGATAGAAAGTGAGAAATCACTCCCCAGAGGATATGGCCACGCCTCAATCCCTTCTCCTCCATTCTCCTCTCGGGATCTTTGGCATGCATGCACACACACACATGCCCGGCATGAACACTCAATATTCATTAAAAAGCATGCAGTAAGGGGCTAGCAGGTAGGATAGTGTGCCGGGGTCCAGCCTCGGCGTGGGTGGGTTATCTCGACGAAGGCGGCGAAGGTAAACAGAAGACAGAGGCCTCGATGCCTTTTATGCACGTCTTATGCCGGACACCCCTCAGAGATTGCTCTCTAAGGAGTGACAACTGCTAGGAATTATTGTGCGTTTTTATTGAAAATGTGTTACATACAAGTAAATGGGAGAGGGGCTACGTGTTTTAATTATCAGCTCATAAAGTCTTTTAACAATAAAACATAGATTTTATTTAGGGGTGGATTAAAGGTGGATCTAGTGCGATCTAGTGCAGTTTGTATTTAGGGGTGGATTAAGGGTGGGTCTAGTGCAGTTCCTCAATTGTAAGTGGGTCTCCATAGAATGCAGTTTTGGGAAAGCGGTTTCAGTAAACAGAGATAATTATTAGCTGATGTGGTGTAGCAGCCATTTTGTAATTACTGAAAATAGTACTAAAAAAAAAAATCTCAAAAATAAATATTAGTTTTTATGGATTTTAATAAAAAATAATACTTAAACACAGTTTTGTAGGAATTTAAAACTTAATTTGAGGAGTCCTAATATATTTATTTATTTTACTTAGAGAGTGCAAAAGTGTCCTGGGCCAGTTTTGGCCTAATCTTATTTTACATAAAGAAAAGAAAAATTTAAGGGCCTTTTAAAAGTCAAGATTACTTTTGCCTAAAAAAAAACTTTAGCCCACCCTCTATTGTGACCATAAAAATAAAGCATTGTAATTAATAGTAAGTGATTAGAGCAAAGGGGAGCGGTAAGAGACTTTCTAAAAAATTTTATCATATACTCAAGATGTATAAGAGAGCTATGCAATTCTTTCATAATAGTAAATTGGAGAGTCAGAGGGGGGTCGCTTCCCAGTGAGGCTGCCTCAATTCTCTAGAGCAAATAGCAAGCAGCCTTGCTGACATGCTAACTGACCCAAGCTTTGTTCTAAGGTCGGGGAGTACACAACAGTAGCCTTGCCAACGTATTGATCCAACCAAAAGCGGAGCTCAAAGGTCAGGGGGCTCAGACAGATCCTGGGGCCTCACTGGGTCAGACTCCTCCATTAGTGGTTAAGGCGCTGGACTCCCCCATGGCTGACTGTGGTTCGAGTCCCAAACTTGGAGGCTTGAAATTCACACAAGGCACTAAGGTCGGGGAGTACACAACAGTAGCCTTGCCAACGTATTGATCCAACCAAAAGCGGAGCTCAAAGGTCAGGGGGCTCAGACAGATCCTGGGGCCTCACTGGGTCAGACTCCTCCATTAGTGGTTAAGGCGCTGGACTCCCCCATGGCTGACTGTGGTTCGAGTCCCAAACTTGGAGGCTTGAAATTCACACAAGGCACATGTGCGTGTATTCCCAAAATTCCAGGAGGGTAATAGAAGAGAAGGGATTGTGGCATGACTATCACCCCTCAGGAGGGATTTTTCACTTTTCCTTTCACTGTCTGTCTCAGGTGAGCTTATGTGCCCTACGGCAAAAACCATTAAAAAAAAAAGTGCATTGGGCCAGCCAGCAGTTTGGTAGTTAAGGCAGCTGGACCCCGCGTTGCCAACTGGTTTGAGTCCTGAGCCTATAGGTCTGAAAAACACACTGGGCAGATGTGTGTTCAGGCCCCAAATTTCCTAGTGGAGAGACATGGAGGAGAAGGGATTGTGGTGTGACCAACATCCTTGAGGAGATGAGTCCATTTTCCCTCTCCCGCTCTCTCTAGTGAGTATATGCACCCTCTGGCACATAAAAATAGGAAAGAAAAAAAAAGATATCCATTGTTTTTACTTTGAGAAAATAAAATAATTTAAAATTTAACTTTAAGACTCAAGGAAAGAGGGACCAGCAGTTAGCGTAATGGCTGTGTCACTGAACTCCCACGTAGTTGACTGCAGTTCAAGTCCCAGACCCGGTGGCTTAAACTCATGCCGGGCGCATGTGCGTGCGTGCCCAAGATCCCGAGAGGAGAATGGAGGAGAAGGGATTGCGGCA
>NW_006159501.1:8009596-8014287 GCF_000334495.1 Tupaia belangeri chinensis
GTGATTTCTCTCTTTCTGTCTCTCTATCTCTCTCTGTCTGTCTGGCGAGCGCACGTGCCCTATAGCAAAAACCTCTCCCAGCAAAAAAAAAAAATCTACAGGAGGGAACCAGCAGATAGCATAATGGTTATGTCACTGGACTCCCACGTAGTCAACCATGGTTTGAGTTCCAGACCCAGTGGCTTGAAACTCATGCCAGGCATTTGTGCATGTGTGCCCAAGATTCTGAGAGGGGAATGGAGGAGAAGAGATTGCTTTGAGGGGTGATTTCTTGTCTTTTGTTTCTCTGGCAGGCATGCACCCCTACAGCAAAAATCACGCTTTAAATAAAAAGGGACCAGGGAACCAGCAGTTAGCATAATGGCTATGTCGCTGGACTCCCACGTAGTCGACCGCGGTTCACGTCCTGGACCCAGTGGCTTAAAACTCACGCCGGGCACGTGTGCGTGCATGCCCAAGATCCCGAGAGGAGATTGGAGGAGAAGGGATTGCGGCGTGACCATCCCAAAACCTCTCCAAAAAAAAAATTAAATAAATAAAATAAAAAATAAAATAAATAAAATAAAAAGGGACCGGTATGATATGACCACCGATATGACCAAATAGGTTATTTCATGGGACTCCCATGTAGTTGACCGCAGTTCGAGTCCCAGACCCGGAGGCTTAGAATTCATGCCGGGCGCATGTGCCTGTGTGCCCAAAATCCCTAAAGGAGATGGAGGAGAAGGAATTGCTGCATGGCTATCCTCCCACGAGGGGAGGGGGGTTTCATTTCTTGCTTTCCATCTCTCTGTCTCTCTATCTCTCTGGTGAGCACATGTGCCCTATAGTAAAAATCTCTCTCTCTAAAAAAATAAATAACAGGAGGAGTCACAACTATGACTCAGGGATCAAATCCAGCCCACCACCTGGGTTTTTAAAGCCTCTGAGCTAAAAATGAATTTTATATTTTCTTTTCTTTTCTTTTTTTCTCTCTCCTCTCCTCTTCTCTTCTCTTCTCTTCTCTTCTCTTCTCTTCTCTTCTCTTCTCTTCTCTTCTCTTCTCTTCCTTCCCTTCTCTTCTCTTCCCTCCCTCCCTCCCTCCCTCCCTCCCTTCCTTCCTTCCTTCCTTCCTTCCTTCCTTCCTTCCTTCCTTCCTTTTGTTGGAAGGCTCTTGTGTTCACCGGAGAGAAATAGAGACAGGAAGGAAGAGGGAGGAAGCACCCCAGGAGGCTCTAGTCACACCACAGCCCCTCCCCCTCCATTTCCCTGTCGGGTCTCAGGATGTGAACACATACACGTGCCTAGTGTGTATTTTAACCTGGGCTTCACACTGATCGGCCATGTGAGATCCGGCTTCCTTAACCACCAGGTTGTGGGCTGGCCCAAGTTTTATCTTTCTCAGTGGTTGGAGAACATTCAAAAGAAGACATTTTGTGAGAGGTGAAAATGATCAGAAATTTAGATCTCTCTTTAGCATAAACTTTTGTATGAATGGAGCCACGCCATCTCACCTGCATGTGTCATCCATGGACACACGTGTTGTCCCTGGACCTTGCGGCACATTGGCGGAGTTGAGGAGCTGCAGCAGAGACCAGTGGCCTGCAGGGCGCTTGGTGGTCACTCTCGGCCCTTACAGGAACAACAGGCTGACCCCTGGTTTGCGTTACTAATACCGTACAAAAGACAGGTCACTTTCTCCTGATATTTAAGAAAGTTGAAAAGTGGTAGAGTGAGCCCCTTCCTAGTCCCTGTTAGATTCAGTGTCCATGCGCCTTTCAGCCCTGTGCTTCCCTCGGGGTGAAGTGTTGGCTTCTCTGTGGGGTCACGGAAGCCAGCTGCAGACTCCCAGAGAGGGAGTCTCTTTATCTCTTGAGAAGAAAGATGTTCCTCTGTTAACCGAAGCGCTCTTACCGCAGCAGTTTCTGCCTGACGTTGTCTTACATCTGGTCCATTTTTAGATTTCCCTATTTTGTCCCCCAAAGGACTTTCTGTAGCCTGTTGTTTCTGTACCAGGATATAATCAAGGTTGTGTGTTGCAGTGAGCTGCTGTGAAGCTTTAGTTTCTTTCAGTCCTGAACAGTATCGTACTTTGTTTGGTGGTGGTGGTTTTCCATCTCCCTTACATTGAGCTTTCTTTTCTATCCCTTTCTTTTTCTTTTTTTAAGGTTATTTAGGCACGTTTGCTCACTGGAGAGAGAGAGGGAGAGCGAGCGCCCCCCAGGGGAGATGTGTACAACACAGTCCCTTTTCCTCTTGGAATTTTGGGCACCCATGTACACACACCCAGCATGTTTTTCAAGCACGGGTCTGGGACTTGAACCATGCAGTTGCTGATGTGGGCTGGCCCAGCATTGAGTTTTCTGAGTTCTGGCTGGGGGTCTTACGGAAAGCCCTTCATCTGAAACATAGGAGATTGCTTTCTATGATGTCATTTGATTCGTTCTTCTCTCTGCTCTGTACTTTTTCAGAATAGAAGTTAAATCCACAGGCGTGGTTATGTTTAGGTTAGCTGTTAAAACAGGAGTAACGTGTAGAGGGCTAGTTCTCGTCACACCGCTCCCGTGTGGACGAAGAGGAGGACCACTGTTACGGTCACCTCTTCCCTGCAGAGTCCAGAGGAGAGACGGCTGTCAACCGGTAACTCAGGAGAGCTCAATCAAACATCAGAAGCCAGCCGTGTAGTTCAAGCCACCCCAGCAGACTCGTGAGAAGGCCGGCAGACGCCCCTGTGCGGTGCTGTCCGAGAGCAGCTGGTTCACGTGCTTCGCTTGTTCTCCCGCGCCACGCCTCTCCCCTTCAACCCTGCGTTTGTACTCTGGGCTTAATCATTACCAGCTTAAATGTTTTAGAAAAGCCAAAGCCTTCTGCGTTCTTTTTCTTCTCACTTACTCACTTTGGAGTAATTAAAGCCTAATCATGGCTGTTCTGTAATGTTTTCTGATACCAGGCCTGCTCAGAATATTGAGAAAGGGCCCCGCCTCCCTGGCTCACTTTACAGCCCTGCTCCTGGTGCTCGCTCAGCCCTGCCTTCGTAGTCTACACCCGGAGCGGCTGCTCTGTGAGGCCAGGCTGCCGAAGGCAGCGTGAGCCCATGACAGGATGTGCCTCAGATTTGGGCCGCGGGAGCTTGCAGGGCTGGGTCCGGGTCAGTGGTTTCTGAGCCATGGTAGAGAAGAAAGTGGGCTTGGGGCTCCAGAAGGACCTCATCCGGGCGAGCGATGATGCCAGTTAGGCGGCCTCAGCGTGCACCTGCCTCCCAGGGCTGCTGCGGATGGCCATGGCTGTTGGGGTGTGCTCTTCTCTGCTCTCTCTCCTACACGCCTGGCCGGCGACTGTGGGTCACCTGCCCCACATCGCCATCAGACTTGAGCACTGGGCGGACGGCCCCCGGTCCCCTCTGGCACCGGCTGTGGGCAGGCTGTTATGCCGGAGCCGTTCAAGGCGGCGATGTCGTGTGTTCTAGTGCAGTGCTTCTCAGTGTATCTGGACCAGGATGTGCTTTGTTTTTTCTATTTTAAAATTTCTAGGCCATGGGGCCAGCAGGTGGCATCATGGTTAAAGCACTAGACTCCCACATGATCGACTGTGGTTCGAGTCCTGGACCCAGTGGCTTGAAACTCAATGCTGGGTGCACGTGTGTGCGAGCCCCCAAATCCCAGGAGAATGGAGGAGGGATTGTGGCAAGGCCGTACCCCAGGGGGTGATTCCTCACTTCTGTGTGGTCCCAGCCTCTAGAGCACAGCATCTTAGCGAGGTGCACCATAATGGCTGGGCCTTTTCATCGGTGTCACATTTTATTCATGTATTTTTCATATAAGGACCATTCATGCACATGTGAGCGAGGGAAAGCACCCCTGATGGGACCTGTTCACTGCCGTCTTTTCCCCTGCAGTTCTCCATCCCAGCAGTTCCCAGCCTTTGGCACTGGGAACTGACCTTCTGGAAGACAGTCCCTCCAGAGACTTGGAGTGGGGGGACTTTAGTGGTCCCGGGATGCCCCGAGAGCACCACATCCAGCATGTACCCCATTTCCACCACCACTGCATTACAGTGTAACATGAAACACACGCCAGGAGGGTTCACGTTCCTGTGAGGATCCGGTACTGGTGTTGATGAAACAGGACGTGGAGCCCAGGCAGCAATGCGAGGGGTAGGGGGAGCAGCTGTAAATCCAGACAAAGCCTTGCTCGCTTGCCTGCTGCTCATCCCCCCTGCATGGCCAGGTGGACCAGCACCGGTCCACGGTCCTGAGGCTGGGGATTCCTGCTCTGTCCCTCAGGATCCTGGGCACACACAATCATGCCCCCCCAGTATGAAGCCAAAAGGCCAGGGCTTGAACTCTGGTGGTATCTGGTGTCCTCTGAACAGCACCTGACCACTGAGCTGTGGTCTAGCCCCTGTGCATTAAATATGTATATTTTAAAATTTGTTATAGGGCATGTGTACTAGCTGGGGAGAGAGAGAGAAGAGAAAGAGAAGGAAAGTAAAGCATCCCCCAGGAGGGATGGCCACATCATAATCACTTTCCCATTCTCTTGGGATTTTGGGAACGCATGCACATACATACCTGGTGTGTTTTGTTTGTTTGTTTTTATGTTGCTAAAGGACCCACTCCTTGTTTTCTTTTCTTTTTTTTTTTTTTTTAAGAATTTTTAATTTAATTTTATTTATTCATTTATTTTAATTTGACCAGAGAGAGAGAGAGAGAG
>NW_006159501.1:8014437-8019714 GCF_000334495.1 Tupaia belangeri chinensis
TCTTTCCCTTTGGGTTCGCCATTTTGGTTAGTTACTGGAATGGTGGTTCTGGTCAAAAGGACCACCTGGTGTGTTTTTCAAGCTTTCAGTGTAGGACTTGAACTGTGTAGTCGGCATGTGGGACCCAGCCATTTAACCGCCAAGCACAGGTCTGTCCCGGTGCACTTGTTTTAATTGTTCTTGTGCATATGGTTGTTTCATGCTTTTTAAATTGGACATCGTATTAAAAGCCATTTTTCACGTTGCTATGTGATATTTATACTGACCCTTTCTAATGGCTTATCACTGGACCTTGCAAGTAGTCTTTACATTTTATTTTAGCTGTCCCTGGAGCAGAAACTCAGCTGCTTTACTTACTGGTTCCTGGTGACCTTGAGCAAAGCTTTTCACTTCTTGAGCGGGTGAGGTCCTTGGCATCATGCTCACATTCTTCTCTTGATTTGCTCATCTTAACTTCTGAGGCTTCCTTTCACTGTTTCTGCCTCTTAGAAACTTCTAATGCTGTGGGCTTTGTGAAGTTGCTTACATTTCTCATCCTAAACACTTTCCGTCCTGGCCGCCCCACCTTAGTTTGGTAGAAGGTCAGTTTGGCCTTGCATGGCCACTGAGATCCTACGCCATGGTGGGTCCGGCTGGATTCTCTTCTGTAATTGGATTAGAGCCCTTGCAGTGTATGGTTTGGTGGCGGTGGCGTCGTCTGTGGAATGTTCACTGTTTCATGGTCAGTGCTCAGGATTGAGCCAGTGGAGATGGACTTTAGGGGTGTCTTTGCAGGAACTTTGCATTTGGTTGTAGTATGTTGTTTCTGGGGGCCAGCTGATAGCATAGTGGTTAAGTCTCTGGATTCCCACATGGTGGATTATGGTTCGAGTCCTGGACCCAATGGCTTGAAACTCATGCTGGGTGTGTGTGTGCCCCATGTCCTGAGAGGAGAATGGAATGGAAATGAGGGGATTGTGATGTGGCCATCCCCTCCAGGGATGGTTTTCTGCTTTTTGTCTCTGTCTCTGCTTGCTGGTGAGTGTATGAGCCCTATAGCAAAAACCTCTCTCTCCCCCCAGAAAAACAGATAAAAACCCCACATCATTTCTGTCCCCAGAACTTCTTGACTCATGTCTGCAGGCCCCTCCAGAGAGCTTGGCAGTTCTGTGAGTGGGCTCTGTGAAGCACAGGCAGGACAGGCCATTTTCCTTTTAGATCATGACCCCACGGACGTTCTTTCCCCAGGACCAGAGAAAGTGCTGAGATGAACAGGTGGGGGCCGGGTGTGACAAGCTGGAAAGTGGCAGAATGGCTCTGGTTTTCGTTTGGTTACATTTAGACACACCTTCCGGCTATTCTAGACTTTATTAAGGACCTCAAGGTGGTTTTGTGGTGTGCGTGTGTTTTAGGTGACCCGTGGACCCGGTTCAGGGCCGGCTCATGCCGGTGAGTTACCGGCAAGATGCGGACCCGCTGCGAGACCCCCAGTCCCTGCTTTCTCTCTGACTGGGTTTGCCTTTGTCCACTGAGCATCTCATTTTGGTAACAGTGTGAAATATCAGCACTTTTACAAGCTTTTGTATTCAAAAAAGGAACGACTGGGAAATAAATTTAAAGCACGGAATCACGTTGTCCCAAGCATTTGGAATATTTGATTAGGATTCTGTGTTCCGATCATCTGTGTCTCTCTTCTGGGAGATCTTCTGTTGTACTTTACAACTGGGTTTTTAAAATGAACCTAATTTGGTTGCTGTGTAAACAAGAAGCCTTGTGTTTGGATTTTGGCTTTAACCTTTTGCCACTCATGACAGGATCTCAGTCGCTTTGAGTTTTTCCTGTTAAGTAGAACAGGGCGGTGACAGCACTTTTTTTTTTTTAAGAGGGTTTTACTTTATGGCATGGTTTCTGGGGAGTATGGGGGTAGGGGGAGACAGACACAGTGAGAGGGAACACGAGAAATCACCCCCCAGCGGGGATGGCCACACCGCAGCCCCTTCTTCTCCATTCTCCTCCTGGGACCTTGGGCACGCACGCACACATGCCCAGTGAATTTCAAGCCACCGGGTCTGGGATTTGAATCGTGGTTGGCACGTGGGAGTCCAGCCACGTGACCATCACACCGTCTGCTGGTTCTCGTTGTATAAAGTTACTGTGTGCCCACTGAGAATATACGTGAAATGCACAGTCGCTCAGGACTGGGCAGCTGTGTGCTGACGTCAGTGTGGTGACAGCAGCAGTGTGGACCAAAGGCTGCGAAGAGGCCTGGCAGTCCTAGGGCGAGGTCGGAGCTGCCTCGGGTCACTCTGGGGTGGAGTTCGTTACAAAGGGGGCAGAGAAAAGAACAGAACAGCGCCATCTAATGAGCTTATCGGTTGCCGCTCAGGTCATAGGGAGGCCTTTGCTGAGTGCTGTCCCCTTCTGTCGGCTTTGCGTCTCGGGCTGCTGCCCCAAGGCCAGGTGCTGTGCTGCCCTGTAGGCTCAGCAGGTTCATGACCGCAGAGGGGCAGGGCTCCTAGACTCCCAGCAGTCTCTCTGGTGAGGCTGTGTGGCATTCCTCCCACTCAGTTTTGCATTTCAGTCAGGTCGGACCGTAATGCAGAAATGAGGAATTTCCTGTGGCATTTTTTAGAAAATGTTTTACCTTGGGTTTTGGATTCCTGATTAACAACAGGAAGCCTTTCTTCTTAACTTCGTCATTATTATTCTTATAAATAGTGCCCCAAACGACATTCTGTGTGTCTGTCCAAAGCTTAAAACACATTGCCCCTAGAAATGGTGGTGACCTTAAGTAGCTCTGAGCACCTCGTGGTGGGAACTGCACCCTTGGCTGGAGTAACACCGCAGCCCCTTCTTCTCCATTCTCCTCCTGGGACCTTGGGCACGCACGCACACATGCCCAGTGAATTTCAAGCCACCGGGTCTGGGATTTGAATCGTGGTTGGCACGTGGGAGTCCAGCCACGTGACCATCACACCGTCTGCTGGTTCTCGTTGTATAAAGTTACTGTGTGCCCACTGAGAATATACGTGAAATGCACAGTCGCTCAGGACTGGGCAGCTGTGTGCTGACGTCAGTGTGGTGACAGCAGCAGTGTGGACCAGAGGCTGCGAAGAGGCCTGGCAGTCCTAGGGCCAGGTCGGAGCTGCCTCGGGTCACTCTGGGGTGGAGTTCGTTACAAAGGGGGCAGAGAAAAGAACAGAACAGCGCCATCTAATGAGCTTATCGGTTGCCGCTCAGGTCATAGGGAGGCCTTTGCTGAGTGCTGTCCCCTTCTGTCGGCTTTGCGTCTCGGGCTGCTGCCCCAAGGCCAGGTGCTGTGCTGCCCTGTAGGCTCAGCAGGTTCATGACCGCAGAGGGGCAGGGCTCCTAGACTCCCAGCAGTCTCTCTGGTGAGGCTGTGTGGCATTCCTCCCACTCAGTTTTGCATTTCAGTCAGGTCGGACCGTAATGCAGAAATGAGGAATTTCCTGTGGCATTTTTTAGAAAATGTTTTACCTTGGGTTTTGGATTCCTGATTAACAACAGGAAGCCTTTCTTCTTAACTTCGTCATTATTATTCTTATAAATAGTGCCCCAAACGACATTCTGTGTGTCTGTCCAAAGCTTAAAACACATTGCCCCTAGAAATGGTGGTGACCTTAAGTAGCTCTGAGCACCTCGTGGTGGGAACTGCACCCTTGGCTGGAGTAAGTGAGCCTTCGCAGATGGAAAGGGGGCCTCTCTCAGACTCCAGATCCCTGTGTTGGGAGCTGGTGCCAGAAGCCCGGCCCTGGCTCCGTCTGCTGGGAGCTAAACTGAGCACCCCAAGCCTTTCAAAAGGTGAAACAAACAGATTATGTTTCTTCCCCACATGTTTACCTTCTTCATTGTGCTTATTTTTAGGAATGCTTTTTACTGCCAATGAAACCCCCAAGATGGGCATCTATTACATTCCGGTAAGTACTTCAGATAGGAGTTGTCTTACAAAACTAAGACAAGTTAAGATACTTTATTTTTGAACTGGCTGTATCCAGGGACTTCGGTTCTGCGTGCAGCTGTGAAATGACTCGCAGGGCCTCACTCGGAGGTCGGGTCTGCTTCCTGGAGCCGGTAGAGTAAAGCTTACACGTTCCTTTATGGAAAACTATGAAGATAGGCATTAGAAATCAGTATTTGTTCTTCAGATGACACTATTTTCTTTCCAGTTGTTTCAGAATCTTAGATTTCCCGCTATTAATGATCAAGCGGTCTAATTCCAAAATAGAAGCATTCGCTCTTGACTGTTCTGGTCTTTTTGCTGGCATTTCTTCCCCACGTAAGTTACCTGTAAGGGAATCTTCTGAGATTGACACCGTTAGTCATGATGGGAACTTTACAGTCTGTCCTGTTTCCCTCCTTAAAGAATTCTCATTTTAGAAGCATCTCCACTTTTTCTTTAGTTAGTAGGAAAGAGGAAAAAACGGGGGACCAGCAGGTGGCGTAATTGCTATGTCGCTGGACTCCCATGTAGTTGATCACGCTTCCAGTCCTGCACTCAGTGGCTTAAAACTCACACTGGATGCGTGTGTGTGCGTGCCCAAAATCCCAAGAGGAGACTGGAGGAGAAGGGATTGTGGCATAGCCATGCTTCTGGGGGTGATTTTTTGCTTTCTGTTTCTCTGTCTCTCCGGCGACTGCGCATACCCTATAACAAAAATCTCTCTAAAAGGAAGGAAGGAACAGGAAATGTGCTCTAAGCAGAAACACAGAGTATGAAGCTGGCGTTTGATTATTTACACTCAGCAGACACCTGCCCCACCTGACATTCGGGGAGGAGCTAGACGGGGGAGTTGAGATCAGGCTGTGACGGGATGCACCCCTACCACTCTCAGCCTCCAGTGATGACAGCCTTGCTTTTCATGCTGGCTCTTTTGAAATAGCTCAGCTCTGTGTTTAGTTCCAGAGAAATGTTTTGCCTGAGAGTTACTGTCCGGATCTCAGGAGTCTGGGGGGGGTGGGAACCTCCGAGGTGGTGCGTTTGGTGGACGGTGAAATAGAAGCCGTCTGACTGCAGGCCTCTCCGTGGTTCCCGTGTTGTCCTCCCTCCCCTGGCTCTCACAGACACAGCATCTGTGTTCCTGTCGGTTTACCGTCTTTCCTTGTATTCGCTCGTTTAATAACTACGTGGGGCCACGTCAGCTGCTGTCAGTCGGTGTCTGCCAGGTGCTGCTGTGCGCTGTGGCGTGACCGTGTGTAACGGGGTGTGGCCACGAGCAGGGCACCGCTCTTTCGTCAAGGACTTGCTGTTGGAGAACCGAACAAAAGTCACGGTTCAGC
>NW_006159501.1:8019745-8041661 GCF_000334495.1 Tupaia belangeri chinensis
ACGTTGAAATCTGTAATGGAAGGAAGGGTACTTGGTGAACCTCCCCTGCAGACCTGAGGGGACGTGGCTCCAGACTTAGAGAAAGTGTCCCCGAGGGAGTGACTTCCAAGGACACCCAAGTGTGGTTATGTAGATCTGGTGTAAGAGTTGGGGGGCACTGAGGCCCAGAACAGGAGAAGCATCTTTTTTTTTTTTTTTTTTTTTTATTTTTGCCATTGGGTGCTTGCCAGAGAAAACCAGAGAGACAAAGAGAAATGTGAGAAATCACCCCCTCCCCCGGGGGGTGGCTACCCTACAGTCCTTTCTCCTCCATTCTCCTCTTGGGCACACACACACATATGCACCCAGCGTGTTTTTTAAGCCACTGGGCTGGAACTCGAACTTCTCACTTAGCCATGTGGGACCCAGCTGCCTTAACCGCTGTGCCACCTGCTGGCCCAGAACAGTCTTGGCCATGGAAGGAGTAGCGTGTGCAAAGCAGGTGAACAGAGCATGCAGCGCACGCGGCTGAGCATAGCCAGAGGAGCTGCACTAGGAAGGTCTTGCAGGCCGGTGTGGGACGTAGGGCAGGCAGTCCTGGTACGGTAAGCAGAGAGCCATAGGATCACATTTGCATTTTGGAAAGATTACTTTCGCTGCCACAGGAGAATGGATCACATAGGACCAGTCCGGAAGCCATGGTGCAGGCGACAGTGTCATCTCCAAGTCCAAGAAGAGCTAGCAAATGGGGATGAGACTTTGCTCATTGGTATTTTCTGCATTTTATAAAGTAACCCTTTACAGAAACGGACGCAGCTCTTTGGATTATGCGAACTGTGTGCATATTCTTAGTTATTGTGAGTGTTTTACAGAGCATAAAAAACCACTTTCATCATACTGTAACTATTATATTTAGGTGTGCTGTGTGTCAGTTAGTGTTTATGTTATATGTGTCAAGTTGTATTTTATATACAGATTTGTATCTTGGTACCTTCAGTTAGCCTTAGACATCTTAACTCTAAGTTATTAACATCACTTAAAACATTTTTAGTTGTCTCCTTTATATCTCGTATGACGTGTATATTGTCTTAGATTGGAGGAGGCCCCGTTACTCACTTCTCATTTTCTGAGTCTGTATCTTAGGATGGGCTTTTTGTTCCACACAGTGGGGACTTCAGCGTGAATGAGGGACCGCATCGAAGCCCGATGATGAGAAACTGCTCTCTAGACTAATGCTGACTGACTTTTCTTAGTTTTCTCCATAGTGCGATTGTACTCATGGGATGAGGGGAGAGTGCGAAATCACCCCCGGGGGATGGGCACTCCGCAGTACCTTGTCCTCTCAGGAGTTTGGGCACACATGCACGTGTACCTGGCCTATTTGTTAAGCCTCCAGGTCTGGGACTTGAGCCACGCTGTCAGCCACATGGGATCCAATCCCTTAACCTCCACATCACCTGCTGGCCCTGGAATTTCTTATGAGACCTTTTTGGTATCAGCTTTGTAACAGAAAACTGTGGGGAGCTCGACCAAGCCCTCTCCCAGGAGCCTGTGCTGGGACCGTGGTCAGAAGTTCTCCCCTCTGGGCTGAGCCCTGGGCGGAGGCTTGTCCCCGGTGTTCCCACCTGACCTGCCTTGGCCGCCGCGCCCAGCCAGCCATGTTTTACAGGAACACGTGTCTTTACTGGGAAGGCGCTTTGTAATGCTCCTTCAAAGCAGAGAAAGAGCCCCGGGCTCTGAAAGCCTGTCATTTTTCGTGAGATCTTATCAAACTTCCTGAGCTGACACTTGGCCCACGGGTTCCTTTAGGCTGTGGAGCCAGAGAAGCGTGTGTGATGCTGATTCGGCCGTGCAGCGGCGAGGGCTGGCCGTGATTTATGGTAGCCTTGTAAGTCAGGTATTAGAACTCAGGTGTGAGCACTCCCCCACCCCCTTGGGGCTGTGCTAAAAACGACAGCTTAATCTTTTCGCTGGTTCATTTTGCTTTTCTCTCTTACTACCGTTTTCCCAGTGACTTAGACTGTAGGCTAGTGCAGTGCCTGGGACACCACCCTCTGCCCCTCAGACGTCGCCGTAGCTAGTCCTCTGTGACCGCCTTGTTTTCTCCCGCCCTGGCCTGTTTTCTCAGCATTCTCCTTCGTTCCCCTCCCAGGACCTGGTCCCGCTGTTTTTAGTTTGTTTGCCTGCCTCAGGGTCTAACTCATCTGCAGCTCCTGAGATGAACGCCAAGAATGGTTTTTTGAGTTTCGAAGTGTAACTTCCCCTGAAATGTAAGTTAGTCTTAGGCTAGTTCTTTATAATTAACGCCCGGGCAACCTCGTAGACTCAGGGGAACCCAAGTTCTCATGGCAGCCAGCCCGAGCAGTCAGTGCGCTTCCTGCTGTTTCTGCCGGAGGCTCCAAGCCCCAAGCCCCGTGTCCGGCAGCACCTGCCACCCTCCTCCACCGCGCTCCTTACTGCAGCTGGTGGTTCTCGTGCTTGGTGATACGGGGTGGGAACTCCAGGAGGGATGCAGCAGGGAAACACGTTTCCCTTGTTTGGGAGCTATTTGATTAGAGGGAGGGAAGTATTCCCGTAAGAGTGTGTGCTTTTGTTTTTCATTTTGCTTTTAAAGAATTATTTAACTTAATTCATCATTATTATTATTTTTTTAATTTGACCAGAAAGAGAGAGAGACAGTGAGAGAGAAAGTGAGAAAGCAAGCCACCAGGTTTGGGACTTGAGCTATGGTCGGCTGTGTGGGAGTACAACACCTTAACCATCATGCCAACTGCTGGCCCTGTTTTTGTTGTTTTAACATGTAAATGTGAGCTGCTTTATAGAGATTCCATGCAGCATCACTGAACCCAGCTCTCAACATTGGCAGTGAGGTGCTTTATTTTAAAACATTTTCTTAGGAAAACCCCCTATGTTATTATTATCATTATTTGAGAGATTTTTGTGTAAGGTGTGTGCACTCGCTGGAGAGACAGAGAGACAGAAAGCGAGAAATCACCTCTGTGGGGATGGCCACACTGCAGTCTCTTCTCCTCCATTCTCCTTTCAGGATCTTGGGCATGTATGCACACGTGCCTGGTGTGAGTTTTAAACTGCCGGGTCCAGGACTCATACTACAGTTAACTGCATGGGAGCCTGGCAGCGTAACCATTATACTATCTGCTGTTCCCTCCTATATTATTTCTGTTTGGATTATTTACCACAAATTAACAAAACACACTGATTAGCTACTTAACATTTACTATTTACTATTTAAGTTAAAATTTGCAAAGTACTGGGCCAGCAAGCGGTGTGGAGGTTAAAGCAGCTGGATCCCTCATGGCCAACTGTGCGATTTGAAGTCAAGACCCAGCGGCCTGAAAATCACCCCCAGCGCATGTGCATGGGTGCCCAAGATCCTAAGAGGAGACCGGAGGGGAAGGATTACGACGTGGCCATCCCTCTGGGGGGTGAGTTCTCACTTTCTCTCTCTGTGACTCTTTACAGTGCGTGCACATACCTTATAGTAGAAACTAAAGGAAAAACTAGAATAAAAGCTTGGAAAGTACTTGTGCAGCCTGCCAGCTGGACAGCGGTAAAGAATACTCCCTGCACTAGAGCTTCTGTTTCCACGAGGAAACGGCACTTGACACACATGACGTAGTTCATAGAGCCCCAAACTCTGCACTTAGAGATGACGTATACACCTCAGGAGTACTCGCCTCGGTTCATCATCACACCCCCGACACAGAGGCACGCACAGCCAACTGTAATGCCAAGTAGTCAGGTCGCGTGGCATGTGAGGAAAGGTCCAGTTTACGAACTTAGTCTCTCTGCCTCGGAGGGTTGTCACGCTCACTTGAGAGGTCTGTGGCAGAGCCGAGTCTTCGGAGACCAACGCGGGGCTCTTCCACTCCTGTCGGTCGTCACAGGGCATAGGGCAGACATCTGTACCACAGGATCTGTCGAGACGACAGGTCAGTCAGTGCTGCATGGGTTTGGGGGTGGCCAGAGAGGCACCCTCGAAATACATTTTTTAAGGTTTTTTGCCATGACGCATGTGGGGTCACTGGAGAGAGAGAGAGAGACAGTGAGAGGGGAAAGTGAGAAATCGCCTCCCAGGGGGGTTGGCCACACCACAGTCCTCCTCTTCCACTCTTCTCCGGGGATTCTGGGCAAGCATGCACATGTGCCCAGCATGATTTTCAAGCCACCGGGTCTGGGACTTGAACTATGGTCAGCCTTGTGGGAGTCCAGCATTGTAAACACTACACTACCTACTGGTCCCCATCGTAGGTTAATTGTATCAACTGAAAGTCTTAGGGAAGCGACGCAGAAAGTGTTGCAGTAGCTGTGTGGATGTTTGCAGTCTGGCAGACGTGTTCAATTAAGGAATAAAAATAGATATTGTAGTCCCTTTTATCACTGTTTTCCTGTAAGAGCTTTTTTGTTTTTATCTTTTAAAAAAGTACAGCTAACATTTTTATGTATATTTTAAGGTTTTTTTTTTTTTGAGAGATTTTCACTGTAGGGCACGTGCGCTCGCCAGACAGACAGAGAGAGACATAGAGACAGAAAACGAGAAATCACCCCCCAGAGGGAATGGTCACGCCACAATCCCTTCTCCTCCATTCTCCTCTCGGGATCTTGGGCACGCACGCACACGTGCCTGGCGTGAGTTTTAAGCCACCGGGTCCAGGACACGAACCGCGGTCGACTACGTGGGAGTCCAGCGACATAGCCATTATGCTAACTGCTGGTTCCCAGTATATTTTAAGTTTTTTAAGAGAGAGATTTTTGCTATAGGGCATGTGCTCACCAGAGAGACAGAAAGCAAGAAATATCCCCCCACTTCCCTGGGGACGGCCATGCCACAAGCCCTTCTCCATTCTCCTCCGGATCTTGGGCACACATGCACACACGCCAAGCATGAGTTTTAAGCTGCCGGATCCAGGACTCGAACTGCAGTTGACTATGTGGGAGTCTAGAGACGTAACCATTACGTCACCTGTGGGTCCCAGTTTCAGTTTTTCTGTGTACAAAAATGTGTAGACAGTTTTTTGTTTTTATTGCCAGTGCGTTCACATGCTCACCAGACACACACACACAGAAAAAGCATCCCCACCATGCAGTGCACGGTCACCCTGCAATCCCGTTTCCTGTTTCTCCTTCCTGTCAGGATTCTGGGCACACAGACCCACGTTCAACCTGTTTTTCAAGCCACCAGGGTCAGGATTCAAACCACAGTCAAGTCATGTGGGACCTAGCCTCCTCACACAGCATTTAACCAGTGAGCGAACAGGCCAGCCCTGTGAGCGCGTTTGTGACAGAAACAAAGACGTTTAGGTTCGATTTGAACGGCTCCTGCTGTGGCGAGTTTAAGTTGCTCTCCTGGCCGTGAGTTCTGCTCCCGTGCCGGGTCATGTGTGAAGAGGTACTCGTGGGTACTTGGCGGTCATCCTCCCAGTACCGTGCCTCACAGATGGCGTCTGTTTGTAAGCCTGATAGCGCAAGCGTCACTCCTCCTGGCGTGCTCTTCCAGAGGCCTAAGAACGCAGCCTTACTCCTTTCCTCCTAAAACATGCCGCGTTTCATCAGCACTCAAAATTTCATTCTATGGTTTGTTTTGTTTTTTTATTTTGTTTTTAAGTATATCAGATAAGAAAGAAGGAGATAGGGGTGTCCTTGACCAGACCTTGCCACTGCGTGGTCTTCCTCCCAACATCCCTGATGGCCAGGACTGTGGGCTGCTCGGGTGTACCTCACAGGGTCCTGCTGACCCTGGGTCTTCACCGGGTCTCCTACATGGCCCTTGTGTCGGTCAGCCAAGCCCTGCCTGCACCCTTGGACGCTGGGCCTTTGTCATTTTAGTCAAATGTCACTTTTGACAACATCTTAAGCGTCCAGCATTCTTGGCTGGATGACTCGTTTGCTTTCTTGCCTGTGAATATTTTTATCTTGTCCTTTCCTGTGTTATAAAAGTAAACATAGTAGGACCAACAAGTGCTTTTATTTGTCAGCAAGGACGTACTTGACCTCTGTGCCGGGCCGTGGGGTGCGCTGGGTGGTCCGTCTCGGTCCCTGCCATCGTGAGCTTATGAGATGCTCGGAAAGGAGTGGGGTTCGTTGGCTGAGGAGGGTGCTGGGGGTGGTCAGGGTCGGGGACTCCTTAGGTAGGCACGTGTGGTTTAGGGCTGGAGACCTGGTGCCCGTGGGCCTCGTGACCACCGCGCACCCGGGCCCATGGCGAATCCCGGTTTCTGTCCCACCGTCTCCAGAAAGAGAGAAGTGGGGAGGGTGCGGGTCGGCAGGAAGGGCCCTGCTCTCCTCCTGCAGCCATCGGTGCCCACGGGTCCCCCTTCCCTCCCACGGGTGTCTCGTGGAGAGACGGCTCAGCTCACCTCCAGGTGGTGCCGACCTCCTCAGAGCTCCACCCAGCTTCCAGGTCACCACTTGTTCTGGGTTCCTCCCTGTGGTCTGGGTGGCCCTGTCGGCCATTGCTCACTCTCTCTCTGGCTGGTCTGTCCTGGGACTTAGGACTAGGGCCTCGCTCTCTCCCTCGACTCCAGCGTGAGTGCTGGGGCTTTGTCCTTGTCGGCCCTCTGTGTTCTTACCCGGGGAGCTCCTCTGTCCCTAGGTGTTCCAGCCAGCCGCACGGCGAGGACGTCCTGTCCCTCCCAGCCTTCCCTTCTGTGCTGAGCTCCGAGGTTTCACGCCTCCAGTCTGTGGGCTCCTCCCCCAGGAGCACGTCATGTCCCCTGTGTCCACGGCAGGCCCTGATCCGGCTGCCTGCCCACACCAGGCCTGCCCGGCTTTCCATGGCAGCTGCCTGGGCTCAGAGCACAGGAGCTGACCTGGGTCGCGGCCTCTCCATCTCCCACCTCCTCCCCAATCCATCAGCGAGTCACAGCCACTGTTTCTAGTATATCTCGGGATGCCCGTCTATCTCTGTTCTCTCTCTGTTTCTCTGTCTCCTTATCTCTCCAGTGGAAGAAGTAAGTAAACGTAGGAAAAAGCACACATTTTCAGAGTAAAGCTGAGTTGAAATGCACAAGTGCAAGTGGACACAAAGGAGCATTCCCAAAGGTGTGGAGGTAACTTCCTCCCAGACGGTTCGTTTGCAAGTCCACAGACAACCGTTCTGCATTGCTTTCGGTTTCCTGCAGTCTGCAGAGAGGCGCAGTAAGTCCCACAGGATCACAACCAGATCATCTCGAAGGCTGTGTTCTAGACCGGGGATTTGGCAAACTAAACACCAGCTGCCTGTTGGAGCTTTATTGGAGCAGCGGCTGTTCATTTAGGTGTTGTCTACGGCAGCCCTGGAGGTCCCCAGATGTGGCCAGGAACAATCTCACATGGGTCCTCCGAGTAGAGTGCCTCCCACTCCTGTCACCTTGTTTGTGTCTTTCCCCGTGGTAATGTAGACCACGGACACGGGGACATTGTTCCGTATCCCAGCATCTGCAGCAGCACTCCGCATATGCTAAACTCCGCGACCAAACATGGTTCCGGGTGGCCACTGACTCCTGTGTGGGAAGTCTCAGGTGGTGGTTATATGTTCGGGCTTTGGAAAGGTCACGTCCTATTTTTCCATGTTTTCCTATGCAAAAATACATCATGACTTTTCTGATAACCCAATATTTTGATAGTTCCAGTTTGCATGTTTTTTCAAAAATTATGATTAATTGTCCTTATCTCTTATCTCAGGTTGGAATGTGGCATTTGAAATACAAAAGCAGGTCACGTGGTTCCACTGCCCTGGAATGTAATTTCTCCACCGTGGGATCAGCATCAGCTCCTTGCTCGGACAGCACCTGCTCATTGGCTGGCTCAGACCCAGTGGGTTGCGTGTGGGGCACTGGCAGACTGTTCCAAGAGGAATACCTCGCCCCAAAGATTGGCTAGTGATTCTCTTAAGAGGATAGATGAATCAAATCCTTCTTTCAAATGACGAAAGGAAAACACGAAACCAAGGCTTTAGCTTCTGTTGTAGCTCTTTGGACTTTGTGCAGAGGTTGGCCTTGCGTCGAGTGCCATGGCGTGCCCGTTTTACAGGTGGGGAGTAAGACCTCTGTCCACCTTCTGGCGCTCGCCTGTGCTGGGAGGGGCAGCACTTGGAAGTGCTTTGCACGTCTGCCCAGAGATTTGGGGTTGAACCTGGACTGTGATTGGTTGGTCCATGTCATTTCAAAGTCAGCACTGGGGCTCGGGATGTTTACTAACTTGACGCTCCGGAGAAGTTCCCAGGTGAGCACCTTTGGCCCGCTAGTGTACAGGGGAATGGGCCTGGCTGTAGCGGTGGCCAGTGGAATCCCGAAAACAATAGCTAGGTCACGGCTTCATCGAAAATGCTCGCTTAAATAGAGATCTTTTAGACACGGTGATAGAAGGAGTTTTGCTAGAAATTGCTATTTTATTCTCTTGGTTTGGGGAAGTGGTACCAGGTGCAAGGAAAACTGTCCCCTGGGGAATTGGCCAGTATGCAAAGGATGTACAGGACAGGACACGAAGTGGACAAGGTGTCACCGAATCATTTTCCCATTAGAGGGCTTGTCAGTGCGCTTTAGGGGAAGGGGCAGCTGCGAAACTTTGAACTGTTGGAGCTGGACCGGATCATTGAGGTCATCTAGTCCAGCTCCCTGTGAAGGGTCAAGTATGTTCAGGTCATGTGACAAGCGTGGCAGAGCTGGAGCCAGAAGCATGTCTTCTTCATTGCACATTGCACAGCGAGAAGGACGTAGGTTTTGGAATCAGTTGGCCTGAGTTTGAGTCCAGCCTAGCCATTGACTTGAATGAGTTCCTTATTTTCTTGGAGCGCTGGTTTCTTGAACCACAAAAGAGGAACGATACTGTAAGGCAGTTGTGTGAAGTGGACATACTGACTCAGTCCTCAGTCATTTCTCATGTGCAGGAAATTGCTCACAATGAGAAGGTTTTTTTTGTTTTGTTTTTTGGGGGGACAGGTTTTTGCTATAGGGCACGTGCACTCGCCAGAAAGACAGACAGAGACAGAAAGTGAGAAATCACCTCCCTGGGAGGGATGGCTACGCCTCAATCCTTTCGCCTCCATTCTTCTCGCAGGATGTTGGGCATGCACGCACATGTGTGCACACACGCAGTGGTGTGAGTTTAAGCCACTGCATCTGGGACTCAAACCACAGCTGACTACATTAGAATCTAGCAACGTAGCCATTACGCCATCTGCTGGCCCCTCAATGAGCAGAATTTAAGGGGTCTAGTAGCAAGAGTATTGGGTAAAAATTATGGCATTATGTGGGCTTGAAATTTTGTGTAGCTTTTAGAGGAATATGATATTGAGCAAAATGAAGACATACTGAAAAGATCATTTAGGACAAAATTCTAAATGTGAACAAGGGAAATGATTTCAGAAATACGATTTGGGATTGTTCAGTCTGTTAATAGGTCATATAAAATACAGGTTGAAAAGGACTGTTAGCTGCCATTGGCTTTGCCATTAGCTGTCGGGACAGAAAGTGGCAGTGACAGTGTACTCCAAGCCCCTCCCCCCCCATTCTTTAAGCTCAAGAGAGTTCCAGAATGTGTTCTCAGCCACTGTCTGGAGAAGTCCTGTTTTATGATGGAGGGGAAAGAAGACAATCATGAAAGAAAGGTAAAGAAAATGACGGGGTCCTGGACTAAAGACAGAGTTGCCCATGACTGAGAGTCCAGAAGAGCCAGACTGTGGGAGGGGACGAAGCTCTCGCCTTTCTGAGCCTCTAAAAGGAAGAGAAGGAGCAAGTGGAATGAAAAGCATGATTTCACTTTAAAAAGTTCAGATCTGAGTTCAAAGAAACATAGTTTTTAGATGTCTTGATTCCTAATAATGCAAATAGGACATATGCTTAATTTTATTCTCCAAAAAAAGGCATCTGGAAGATAAAGCCACGCCAGTTCGAACGCTCTGGAAGGATGAGACCTCACGTGGAAGGGGAAAGACCTAAGTTTAGGGAGGCAAATGTGAGGTGCCGATAGGCAGAGCCAGCAGTTAGTGGGCGAGTTGGATTACAAACTCTGTGTTTTCATACCTTTCTTTAGTAAAAAGGGGAGCTAGACGTTCAGCATTTTTTCCATGCTAACCCACGTTTCCAACAAGTCTGGCATAGCTGCATTTTATCTTACACACGGAATCGCTTTAGAAGGCATGGTGTCCTGTCTGATTCCCCTCGTGGGTCGCTAACTGAAGCGGGAAGGAGGCACACGTGTCAGGTGGCGAATACGCACTCGGCTGTAATACAAACAAGTTGTTTGCGACCTCTCCGAGGGGAAATGTGGGCTTCCTATTTAAATCTAAACACTGTCAGGTAGTAACAGTATCTGTGGCACTTTATCAACAAAGGACATCCTCTCCGCTTCCCATCACAGTTTATTGGGTCAGAATAAGAGCAGACGCACAGAGAGCGTTAATGTGTGACAGTCAGGAAGTAATTTGCTAAGCATCCTGTCCCATTCTCAGGAGTTTATTTCTGCTCCGATTGGGTGAGAATTCATGTGATTTCCATATGGAAATATCTGGTGCACATAGGACATACTTTGTTCTGTTTCGCCGCACCAGATAACACTTTGTTTTTGCGTACATAGTTACACACCTGGCGTGCCCATTTTCTTGAAAATAAATAGCAGCTTCCTCTTCAGATGCTGGTTTGGATCAAACAGCGGCCAAGGCCTTGTCAGCTAGCTTTGGCTCTTAGCTCCATGCTGGTCCTTCCCAAGCTGACTCTTGACCATTCTTGTTTTGGACGAGATAGAGTCAGAAGTAAATCTAGTACAGTCAGCCCTCCCTGCCATCATGGAAGGTTGCAGTGTGGCTGACAGTCTGAGCCAGCCTGTGCAGACCCTGTGGTGGTTGTTCCCTAGACAGTAGAGTGTAACTATCTGCATGGGGTTCACACTGTATCAGGTTTTGTATGTGACCTAGAGGTGACTGAAAGCATATAGGAAGATGTGCCTAGGTTATATGCAAATACTACGCCTTTTTTTTTTTTTTTTTTTTTTTTTTTTTTGCTTTAGAGCACATGCGCTCACTGGAGAGACAGACAGAAAAGTGGGAAATCACCCCCTCCGCCCCCGGAGGATGGCCACACCACAGTCCCTTCTTCTCCACTCTCCCCTGGGATCTTGGGCATGTACACACATGTATCTGGTATTATTTTCAAGCCATCAGATCTGGGACTTGAGCCATAGTTGGGCATGTGGGAGTCCAGTGCCTAAACCACTATGCCACCTGCTGGCCCTGGAATTTTTAAAAAAATGTTTCTTTCTTCAGAGAGAAAAAGAGATAGGAAGACAGGCACCTCTAACAGGGTGTTCATGCTGCAGCCCACCCCCGTCTCAGCTGTCCAGGGTCACAGGCACATGAACCCAGAATATGTGCGTATTCTGCGGGCTCAGGGAGGTCCCAGGACTTGAACCCAGGACCTTGCCCGTGCAGATCTAGTTGCATCACCACTGTGCCATCACCTGAGCCTCTATGGCGTTTTATACAAGCGCCTTGAGCATACTCAGATTGTGGGATCTGCAGGCGATGTTGAAACCAGTCCCCCGAGGATGCCAGGAGACTACTGTATGCCTGTCCATTGGTATGGTCTCTTAGGTGGCAGTGAAGAAATAGGTGTTCACACCTAGGATTGGTTCTAGTGTCTGAGCACGCCTAGTTGCTGGAGACATTTGGCCTTTCCTTGATAATACGCTGCCCTGCCCTGCCCGAGTGTTCCCTCCAGAGCTCGTGCTGAAGTTTAACGGGCCTTGAAGAGGAGATGAATGGCTTGTGCTGCTAGTGCAGGAGTGGGTCAGCGTGGGAGGGAGCTCCCGGTGAAGGGATCCGTTCAGCTGGACTTCTTGCTCCGTCTCGACATCATGCCAAGTAGACGCTGGTGCTGTGCGCCATGCCCGTGTGCTTTCCAGCGTCCAGGACTGGAAGAAGTGCCTTTCTCTTTACAGGTTAGCCAGCCTGTGGTGTTCTGCTATAGCAGCTGAAAGCGGAATAGGACAGACACCCGTCTTCTCTTTTTGTTTTATTTCTCCCTTAAAAATAGAAGGCAGCTTAGACACATAAGCAGGAAATTGGGGCTATGGTCTTTTTATTTTATTTAAAACAATTATTTATTTTGGGCCAGCAGATGGCATACTGGTTAAGCTGCTGGACTCCTGCATAGCTAACTTCAGTTCGAGCCCTGGACATGGTGGCTTGAAAATCATGCCAGGTACGTGTGCGTGCATGCCCAAGATCCCAGGAGGAGAATGGAGGAGAAGGGATGGCAACGTGGCCATTCTGCTATTAGTAATTTCTCACTTTCCCTCTCACGGTCTCTTGTCTCTCTCTCTCTCTCTCTGACGAGTGCATACACCCTATGACAAAATCTCTAAAAAATGTATCTATTTAATTAGTTAATTATTATTTTGAAGTTCACCATAGGGCATGTGGGCTCACCAGAGAGAGCGGGAAAGTGAGAAAGCAAGCCACCAAGTCCAGGACTTGAAGCGCAGTTGGCCATGTGGGCGTCCGGCACCTTAACCACCACACCACCTGCTGGCCACTGAGTCTTAAATGCTCAGCTTCTGCAGAAAATAGTGAGAAGGTTCTAGACTTGCATTGGCTTTGTTTTGATTTCTTCTCAAATCTCAAGAAGTTTGTCTTCTGATGCTCATTCAGTGGGACATAAGCTCTGGGAGGAAGAGCTTACCTCGGCCCTCACGACTTGCGGTTTCATGGTGGTGCTTTGATGTCGAATAGCCCTATGACGAGTTTCTTCTGTAAATCTCCCTTGAAGAAATGCTCGTTGTTGCAGTCTCCTGAGGATCTGTGATGGGCAGCTGGAGTTTAGTTCCAAGAGACAGCGTCTCCTCCTGGACCTGTCGGGGCTCCCCTTTATCGACCAGCATGCGTCGTCCCACCTGATCGTGTGTCTCCTCTGCCTTGGTCACCGCGGAGCCCTGAGTTAAAGCTCTGGCTCACCTGTGGTAGTTAGGCTCTCACCTCTCACCGCCGTCTCCTCCAGGCCATGGAGCGTTCTTTCACTGAGGGTTTAAATACTTTTATGTGCGTGGTTTTTGTTGTACAGCTCATCACGCCCTTTCGATGGCGAGGTTTCACATGAAATCGTTGGCATGTGTCCTGAGACGTTGTTTCCCTCTGTCGCCTGTGCGCACATCCATGGCATCGGCCATCTTTTCTTTGTATAGGTTTTTCCACTGGGCACGTGCACTCTGTCTCTTGAGAAACAGAGAAGGAAAGTCACCCAGACAGGGGGATGGTCACGCCACAGTGCCTTCTCCATTCTCCCCTTGGGGTTTTGGGCACACACACACATGCTCAGTGTTACTTCCAAGCCACTGGGTCTGGGACTCGAACCATGATCTGCCATGTGGAAATCCAGCACTTTTAACAACCGCCTCACCCACTGGCCTCTCACATATCTAATATATTAATAAATATGTTCCTTGGGGCTGGCAGGTGGCGTGATGGTTAAGGGCGCAGGATTCCCACATGGCCAACCCCGGTTTGAATCTCGGACCCGGCAGCTTGCTTTATTACTTTCTCTCTCTTCTCAGTCCCTCTCTGGTCAAATGAAAAATAAATAAATAAATAAATAAAGTTAAATAAAATAATTCTTTAAAATAATAATAAGTTCCCTAGTATCCCTACATGTGTGGGCATCCTATTTATCACTCGGAGGGAATACGCCTGTGTAGTCCCTGAAGTAGACGTCCTATGTAGAATTGTAGAAAGGCACTAAGTTCTTTATAGCTGGCTCCATTTTATTCAGTTGAGTTCAGACTGGGTTCTTTAGAGCTGGGCCCTATGGCCTGCTGGTTAAGGCAGCTGGATCCCACACAGCCAGCCACGGTTCAAATCCCAGTGCTGTCAGCTTGGAAACAGGCTAGTGGATGTGCAGCCCCAAAAACCGACACGGAGGAGTGGGAGAAGCGGTTGGTGCGGCCATGCCCCATCGGAGGCACTTTTCCCTCCTTTCTGTTATCCCTCTGGTGAACGCGGGCACCCTCCGGCAATTTCTACTTTTAAATGAGTTATTTTACCCCTCGCTGTGCCAGCATCCGGATGTCCTTATTTCTATTTTGGGAAATCAGTTTTGCTTGAATTTAAACTGTTCTCCAGGATCTCCTAGTGCTGCGTGAAGCCCCGGAGATGATCGGTCCCTGCGAAATGGTTGGCGAGTGTGCTTTGCCCGGCCTTGGCCCGCTGGTGAGGTGGAGCCTTGAGGAGAGGGTGCAGCTTTTAAGTTTTACTCTTCCTTCATCTCTGCCGGGCTTCCCTCCCTGGGTATTTTAAAATACGTTGATACCATGAGTTTTTACCTAGATTTCAGAATTAAGCATTGGAAGACTAAGAATATGATGACAGATTATGTTATAAAGACTTATTTTATTTAACTTTATGTATTTATTTTAATTTGACCAAAGAGGGACAGAGTGAGAGAGAGAGAGAGAGAGAGAGAGAGAGAGTGAGAAAGCAAGCCGCCAGGTCCGGGACTCGAACTCAGTCGCCCCCTCCCCCCAACCACCACACCACTTGCCAGCCCCGATGACAGAGTATTAATAGACACGTTTGCCTGTGAGGAAGTCGGGTGGAAGCAGGAAACTGCGGACATGCTAGCAAGGATAACCACTAAACATCTGTATGGCTCTGGACAGGAATAAAATGACAAAACAAGATCCCAGGGCATGCTCGTGGCCAGGTATGATCAGAAACGTAAATATATTTGCATGTGGTGAAACTGGCCTCGTGCTGGTCGCACCCGTGGGGCTTGTGTGTGCGTGCGCACACGTGCGTGTGCAAAGTTCAGCATTTTGGTGTGGTTAGGAAATTGGAAGAGGAAAAGGCTGGAAGACAGGACTTAGACGTTGCTTGGAGTCATTGTTTTTGTAAACTCGGGATGTGAACTCTGAGGAGCTGCGCTGGAGACCAAGTGTGACCTGGTGACAGACGTCAGAGGGGGCTTGCAGTGAGGTGCAAGGCCAGGCCCTTCGGGAGGCTTAAAGAAACATCTGCTTTTTTCATTCGACTAACAGTGGGACTTTGAAAGAGATTAAGACTGTGTTACGAATTTTTTTTTTCCTTTGAGATTGGAAGGAAGAGGAAGCCGAGGATTTTCAAATTCTATTTAATATTATTGCCTGTAAACTTTCACAAAAAGAAGACAGAAATGGGCTTTTCATTCAAGTTAGAATAATTGAGGTGAAATAAATCCAATTTTGAGTTCTTTGTTCTTTCTTTTTTTAATTGCCAGAGTGCACGTGCGTACGTCTGAGAGAAAGGAAGGCCCCCCAGCCCCGTGCAGTGGGGAGCACGGTCATCCCACAGTCCCTGCACCTCCGTTTCTCCAGCCTGTCTAGATGTGGGCCCCACCATTCAGGCCTGTGCTCCAGCCAGTCTTGGGAACCGGGAGCTCTGACATGTTTGTCTCCCAGAGTCTGAGGAGAGAACCCCCTCCCCTTTCTCCCTGCTGTCTGCCTGTGAGCATTCATGCCTACTAGGCTCAGCCTCTCTCTCTTTTTTTTTTTAATTAAAAAAAGAATTATTTATTTATTTTCATTTGCTATTATTACTATTTTTTTTAATTTGATCAGAGAGAGACAGAGAGAAAAAGGGAAAGCGAGAAAGCTCCCAGTGGTTCTTGATGCATGGTTTAGTTTTGCGATTCAGTGTTCACTTGGGGTGCTCGCTCTCCCCCCGCCCTTGGGTGTCAGCTGCTGGCGTCAGCTGACCTGTCCTTGCCCAGCCTTGCGGAGGGGAGCTATTGCTTACCGTGGTGCGAGCTATCTTAACATTTTCTCCCTCTTGGCCTTAGTGCCTCAAGTCCTTTTTCAAAAGCTGAATCACAGTGAAATCTTGGCAGACAATTATTTTTCTCCTTTTTAAAATAAATCTATTGGAACCAGCAGATGGCGTGATGATTAAGGCACTGGATTCCCACGTGGTTGACCATAGTTTGAATCCTGGGCCTTGCGGCTTGAAAATCACATTGGGCACGTGTGCATGAGGACCCAGAATCCCAAGGGGAGAATGAGACGGGAGTGCTGCTGGCTATCCCACGTGGGGGGTGACTTCCGCTGTCTGTCTCTCTCTGAGCATACATGCCCTGTGGCAAAAATAAAAAAAAATAAAAATAAAAATCTATTAAAATGTTGAAATTAAATTGCTTCTTTGCTAATCTGATTTTTAGCAGCAAGAGAACAAAACACTACAGTAGAGTGCCGTACATGACTCATAATTACTCAGGTAGATGTACATACCTGGGATATGCAATTAGACAGCTCATTACGTCGCACATGCAATTACAGCAGGGAGACAGGGCCACTCCCTCTGGCTCACCCAGCTCCTGGTCCTGTCTCAGGCGTAGGATCGCTTCTTGGGAGGCCTCAGCGGTCCGAGTTTGGTGTGTGCTGACATTTCAACACCTAATGGGGAACAGTGGGAAAAGGAAGCTCTCTTTCAAGTTTCTGGATGGCAGAGCTGGTCTTCTCAGTTGGGAAACCCCATTCTCCTACTAGAGGTGGCCTGAGCCATTAGGAAAATTATCTTTTTTTTTTTTGAAAAAGTTTTTGCTAGAGAATACGTGTACTTACCAGAGAGAGAGAAGACACCGCCTGTGGGGGGACAGCCATGTCACAATCCCTTCTCTTCTTCCTTTTTTTTTTTTTTTTTTGAGAGGTTTTTGCTATAGGGCGCGTGCGCTTGCCAGAAAGACAGAGAGAGACAGAGAGACAGAAAGCAAGAAATCACCCCCTGGGGGGATGGCCACGCCACAATCCCTTCTTCTCCATTCTCCTCTCAGGATCTTGGGCACGCACGCACACGTGCCCGGCGTGAGTTTAAGCCACCGGGTCCGGGACGCAAACCACAGTCGGCTACATGGGAGTCCAGCGACATAGCCATTATGCTAACTTCTGGTCCCTCCTCTTCTTCTTTATTTTTTAATTTTTTTATTTAAGGTTTTTGCCATAGGATGCTTGTGCTTGACAGAGAGAGACAGAGAGTGGCAGTGAGAGGGCAAATGAGAAATCACCCCCTAGGGGGATGCCCACACTACAGTCCCTTCTCAAACTTCATTCTTCTCCTGGGATCCTGGGTTGGCATGCACTCACAGGAGCCTGGCTTAATTTTCAAGCTGCCGGGTCTGAGACTGGAACCATGCTTGGCCATGTGGGAGTCCAGCACCTTAACCGCCACACTACCCGCATGATTTTGAACCTACCAGGTCTAGGACTTGAATCGCCAAGTCGGCCCGGTGGGATCCTGCTGCCTTAACTGTCACACCAGCGGCCAGGGATACTATGTGAAGTTGTGGCTGTGTTTCACACATACTCACTCCGCATACATAACCATGTACAGTACATGTGTTTACATTATCCTGTAGCTCTGTTGTCTCTTACCTGAAGTTCTGAAATCAAAAATGTCCTGAAATTTTTTTATAACTGACGGAAACCCAGATCTGACCTGATTCATTAGGGCTCACACTTCCAATGAAGTGACCCTTTTACCCAAAACTACTGCCAGCCCGGAACTCACAGAAGATTTTACATGATAGGCAGCCTACACACTGTATTGCTTTTCTTACTGCAAAAATCCTCTGAGTTCCAAACACTGGCTCCAGTAGCTTCTGATACACTTTATGGCCTTACGGTAAGAGTCACAGCTTTCTAGTTAGATATGGTTTCAATTCTGGTAGGAGGTTATGAAACCCTCTACATCTTCCAGTGGGTTGCTGGTGTTATTACTATGTTTGATATTGCTGATTTTATTATTGCTGTAGTTCTAGAACTGATATTTATATGTATTTTTAGAATATTTTAGAACATTCCTGAAACAGTTCTGTTTTTTAAAAAACACTACATAATTTCTGTGTTTTTTTTGGTGGCAAACTTATATTTAACTCTCCATTATTGGTCGTCAGTAAATGTGGTTTATGTCTGTCATTATAACATTAAAAAAAGTTTAAATTGAATTTCTAGGATTGTAATAGCATAAAATCACTAAAAGGTAAAATTGACAGATATTCTAACCAAGCATCTTATGTACACTTACTAATGAGAGAGGTGCAAATATTTTAAGTAGCTTCAAATTCTAACTTATTTTGTGTGGCAGTTAAGTTTACTGATTATAAAATCAGAACCTCTCAGCTTTCCAAAGCTTTCTTAATCTTCCTTGGGAGATAAAAGACTCCCCAGAACCATTTAAAGTTTGTTACCACACTGTACCCACTAGGTTGTATCTAGGGCTTTTCCCACTTTCTTGTATTTATATTGACATTTAGTATTTAGCATTAAGTAAATGCTCAGTTAGCTCAGTTAGTAAGGATGCCCAGGTAAGTATTGGTACATTGCTCCTGTCCTTTTTAGTTTTATCCTGTCACCTATTTTTATAGGGTATATTTGGGAAAGGAAATCTAATTAAAAACGACCTCCTTATGGGTCAGTAGGTGGTGCGGTGGTTAAGGTGCTGGATCCCACATGGCTCACTCTGTGGTTTGAGTTTCTGACTCGGTGTCTTAAAAATCAAGCCAGGCACCTGTATGTGCATGCCCAAAATCCGAGAGGAGAAGGGACTGCTTTGTAGCCATCCCCCAGGGGCGATTTCTCACTTTCCTTCTCTCTCTCTCTCTGGCAAGTACATAAAATTAAAAAGAAAAGAAAAAATGATCTCCTTATACCTTTTGGTTTTAGTTTTATTCTGTGAAGCTAAAAGAATATAATTATGTCCCACGTGATCCTCTCTTGGGCTGTCATTATTCTCTTTCCACCTATTATGCAAAAATATGTACCATTCATGCTGTGTGCTGTAATGCCTTCTGAATTTATTAAAGAATATTTTGTAGGAATTGCATGTGCTTGGATAGATTATATACTTCTATTTCTGCTAATGTAAATACTACTTTAAGTTTCCCATGTATAAGCCCTTTTTTGTTCAGAGTTATTTATTGTTTGTAGATATAGTTCTAACAAATGGAGTAAGAATTTGCTCAGTTGCTAAACATTTTAAATCCTTAGTTGAAAACTCAGGGTGATATTTCAGACGCAGTTGTTATCGGTTACTTTGTCATACACGATGGCGTCGTAAGTGGAGAAAACGATGGCATTTACACTGAGTGAGTGCATCTGGGCTCCTCGTCAGTATTCACAGTACTTTGCTGTGTTGCAATCACACTTGATGTGTTAAAAGCACCCCACCCCCCCAGTAACCCTAAATCGTTTTTCCGGCCTCGTGTGGCATAATGGCTTTTCAGAGGTAAAGGGGGAGGAGGCTGTGTCTCAGTGTCTCATAGGTCTCCTGTACGTTTTAGTATTCGTCCTGCAGCTCCCACCCGGCGCCATTCTTGTCCACTACCAGAACAGTGAGAGTTTGAGTTTTCGAATTAAGCATACGTTGTAGCCAACAGATGGTGTTGTGGTCATGTCACTGGACTCCCACATGGTCAAGTGAGGTTCGAGTCGGTGACCCGGCAGCTTGACACTCACGCCAGGCGTGCGTGTGTGTGTGTGTGTGTGTGTGTGTGTGTGTGTGTGTGCCCAAAATCCCAAGAGGAGAAGGGATTGTGATGTGGCCATCCCTCTGGAGAGTGATTTCTCACTTTTTGACTCTGGAAAAGTGCATGTTCCCTATAGCAAAAAACCTTTCAAAAAAATTAATTCCAAAACTTAAAGCTATGTCAGTAACACCGCAAAGGCAGGCTGGACTCACAGAAGCAGATGACGGTAGTCTCGGGCACAGGGCGCTCATTTTCACGTGCTCCCAAGTCGGCCCTTCTGCCCGGAAAGGTCAGAACAAGCAAATGCCCGGCTGCGTTTCGGAGAACCCCCGCCGTGGTGTGTAGGTGGCACAAGTCCTTGGTATTTTGGAGGGCCAAGTGTTTCCTTTATATTGGTCCATATGGTCATGTGGGTTTTGTTTGTTTGTTTTTCTGTTTGTTGTCGGATTTTTGGTTCTTTGTTTGTTTTGAGAGCAAAGCTATAGGGCGCATACACTCTTCACAGAGACAGAAACAGAAGGCGAGAAATCTTCCCTCTGGGAGCATGGCCCCCCACAATCTTCTCCTCATTCTCCTCTCAGGTTCTCGGGTGTGCATGCACTTAAGCCCGGCTTGAGTTTTAAGCCGCCGGATGCAGGACTTGAACAGTGGGCGACTATGTGGGAGTCCAGTGACGTAACCATTATGCCGTCTGCTGATCCCAGAGCGATCCGTATGTTCTCACTGAAGTTGTCGGGAGCATCCACATGTCAGGCCTTTCTAGCAAGCTCATGAATCACTTCTCAGTTTTCTCCTTTTTGATCTTGCCTTTAAGAAATTTTTATAAATTAAATTGGAAGGTCATTAACAAATAATAGAACTTCTAAACAGAAAAACCTTGATCAGTTTTTAAAATGAAACTCGTAGGTTGCCTAAAAAGTCGTTAAACAAGCAGTAGCAGTTTGGACTGAAGGTTCGGACGTGGCAGTGTGACAGCAATGCAGAAAGCCTGACCGTTGCACAGGGCAGTAATCGTCCATCCGTGGTTAAAAGTATGGTCCCCTTAAGTTGTAAAACCCAGAAGTTCAGAAGTGAATTAATATATTTAAAGGGCTGGCTGAAATTGAACCCGTGCTACGGCTGTGGAGACAGGAGGGAATTCGTATCAGCACTGACCCTGACACATGGACGTTGGGTCAGTGCAGTGACATCCGGGAGCTGGGCACGCGTGACGCCGAGGGCTTGTTTTCCGCTCCATGGGAGGTCTCTGAGGAGCACTCGGGTGTAGATAAACCTGCCGTTAATACCGGCATGAAGTGGTAATTTCAGCTTCGTAATAGTGGCTCTGATGTTTTTCTCTGAAAAGGAACTGGAGAAATGTGATTAATACAGTCAAACCAGTAGACTCAATTTGGTTTTGAATGGAAATATCTCCTCATATGAAATTTAATGGCCCTGCATGTGACTGCAGATTGTTTTTACTCTAAGTGCCCTGTCCCCTGAGAGGCAATTTAAAATCGTTCCATTAATAGCTAGGTGGCTAATCTAGAAGCGTGTTGTGGAACAGAGGACTGTGGGTGGATTAGCTCTGGTGTGATGTTTCCGTGTCACTCCCCCAGCCCCAAGACTCAGTACACACAGCACAGCCTCGCCAGCATCTTCAGCCCGTGTTCACGGCAGCTTTAGGATGGCACGTCTTTCTCGAGCTTCTTTGGGTAACCAGTGCCCTAGCATAGGAGTCAAATTGGATCTGACTTTGACGAAAAAGTCCTGTAGTCCTATGGGGAGGCATTCGACCACTTTTATCTGAATAAGGAAAATTAGACCACCTGGAGAACGCTGTCACCAAAGAAGACCCTTAAAGCCTGCGCACGTGACATGCGTGCGTCTTACATTGAATGGATTTTACTTATTAGATACTGGGCGCTTCCCGCCCATCAGGCACTTTTCTAGGTGCAGGATATTGATCAGTGAAGAAAGCAGATGAAGCCCGTCCCTCCTAAGTGGGCAGCGTCATGGATCATATACCCTAGAAAAGCGACTGTCGTGCGCTGTCGTCTGTTCACCGTGTGGCGAATCCTCACACGGTGAGACCTGGAAGCACACGTGTGGACACGCGCTCCCAGGGGACGGCTGGAGATTTCCTGGCTCGTCCCCGTCTCCCCAGCCTGCAGGCCTTCCTGGTTCACGTCCCTGCAGGATCAGCGCTGCCTCAGTTCATCGCGCCAGTGCCTGTGTGTGTGTCATGTGCCCATTTCTGCTCCAGACATTTTTAACTCCTTCGGAGAGGTCCTGCCCACTGGTTTCACCAGCAGTGCTTTGCGTGAAGTGACGTCTCGTACAAGAATTTGTCAGCTTTAAGCGAAGGTCCTAAAAGTGCTGGAAGCACAGCATCTCCCCACTCCTTTCATTGCCAGTGGGTGTGTACATGCTCCAGAGAGAGTGCACCCCCGGGAGCCCCTTTTCTCCATTCCTGC
>NW_006159501.1:8041681-8046641 GCF_000334495.1 Tupaia belangeri chinensis
GGTCTGGGGCCACGCACCCAGTGTGTGTTTCAAGCTGCTAGAGCCGGATTCACACTGATTGGCCGTGTGGGATTGAGTCTCCTCAGAGCACTTAACCACTGAGTGACTGGGCCAGCCTCATTTCTTTAAAAAGGGTTCAGCATTGATCATTTAAAAATGCTTTGGATTTTTTTAGGGTTTGTCTTTTGTGGGTACAGTCAAACCATTTAGTATCAAAACTTTATTCTCTTTTCAAAAATTATATACATTGTGTTACTATGAAACTTCTCTGCAAGACTCCTCTTAACGAGGCCTGCCCCATTGCCTGGTGGTTAAGGGAGCCAGAGCCCACGTGAACACACTGGGAAAACATGGGCATGCGCCTACACGTGCCCCAGATCCCGACAGGGTGGAGAGATGGAGAGGAAGGGATCGGGCGTGCCCACTCCCCGAAGAGGTGCTTTCTCCCTCTCCCTTTCTCCATCTCTGCCAAATGAAACAAGCAGAAGACCCTCTGATGCCCATCGGGAGTTATGTTCATGTGCATGAGCCCTGAGCCTCGTGGCAGGAAGAGGGGAGAGGGCGATTTCTCTTTCTAATCAGACAAAATAACATAACCAAAGTTAGCGTGGTTGCATCTGTACCTCACATCTACTTTAAACAATTTAATTGAAGAGGGCGTTAACAGGAGCTGTTTTTCTTTGTTATAATGCTGTTCCTCCTGCCTTCCCTTTTGCAAAAAGTTTAAGCTGGATGTAATCATTTCATTATGGTTTTGTTATTTTCCTGTGTAATCCATCCCCGCCACTGAAGGAAACAGGTAGGTGAGCACTGGACGTCCATGTGGCCCTGCAGCCGCAGGGAGGGGTTCGGTAGTGGGTCTCCACTGCGTGAGCTTCCGTTGCATAAGCTGTGACCCTAGCGGGTGTGGCACCGTGCTGGGAAAGATTCGTATCAGCAGCGAAAGTACAAAACGGTCATCGTTTTCTACTGAAGCAGTTGGATGACAGACTTAGCTACACCTGTTCCATTAGTCGGTTCTGAATGGTCTGCGGTCTCTTGTTCTTTAACCTTTCATGGAGGGTAACGCATGAGGCCTGGCCACCTATTTTACGTTAGGTCTGAAGAATTTATATACAGACAGTTTCTAAAATAACTTTGATGTTTTAGATTGGCAGATCAAAGTCGTCTGTATTTATTGTGTACATCATGATGTTTTGAAATACGTATATGGCAGAATGGCTGAACAGGGCCGAGGAGGGTAAGCTTTGCCTCGCCTCCTCGTCATTTTGTGTTGAGAATACCTAAAATCTCCTGCCAGTGATTTTCAAGAATGCAGTCCCCTTTATTAACTATGGCATTTTCATTTTGAGTGACTTAAATGAACTGAGTGAGGTGTACTGTATAAAGTGGAGTAGAAGCATGTAAGGAACTGGAAACCTGGAGGTGTCATTGTCACGTGAGACTTGTTTCTTACGGGTGGCGAACACAAAGTCTCAGGCACCGAATGTGCTTCTCTAGAATTAATTCTGGCACTGCTTGAATACAGGATGGATGAATGGAAAGATCTTATTATAAGTACCTAAATTATTTATCTGTGTTTTTATAGTTCTAATGTAAGAACACGCATCCGTATCTTTGTATTCCTGAGGGACGTATTTTTCCTTAGAGCCTAAACTCTTCCTCCTTAGTTTATTCTTTCCTATTATATAGCAATACTTAGTCGTTATACATACTGGGGCTCTTTTTCAATAATTGTGTTAGAAACAAGGATTTAGAGTTCTATTTAAGGAAACCTGGTTGTGAAATGACTGCCTTAGTTGACGGTGAGAATGGGCATTTGCTAACCATTTCATGAACACCCACAGGTCCTAGGGCCCGCCCCCAGGTGGTGCTCTTTCTTGGACAACCTGACGGAAGAGTTAGAAGAGAATCCAGAAAGCACAGTGTATGATGATTACAAATTTGTCACCAAGAAAGACCTTGAAAATTTAGGTAAAGTATTTATTAATTTATTTATTTCCATTTTTTTTAAAGTTTTTTTTTCCATAGAGCACATGTGTTCACCAGAGAGAGAGAGAAGGGAAGTGAGAAATCACTCTTTGCGGGGTGTGACGACGCTGCAGTCCCTTGTCTTTCATTCTCCTCTCAGGATTTTGGATACACATGCACTTGTGCCTGGCATGATCTCCAAGCTGCTGGGTCCAGGACTTGAACTGCAGTTGGCTATGTGGGAGTCCAGAGCCTTAACCATCATGCAACCGGATGGCCCAGTTTCCACAACTTTTGAACATTAGAATTGGCTGAGCCATGTTTACCATATAGGTTCGTGTGAATACTAGAAAAAGGACTCTTCCTTACCCGTCCTTTATGGTCGGTAAAGACCTTTTCATCATTTTTATGCTAACTAATGCATTTTAAATAAGTAAGGACTGGGGCTGGCAGGGGGCATGGTGGTTAAGGGCGCTGGTTTCCAACACGGCCAACTGTGGTTCGAGTCCTGGACCTGGTCGCTTGTTTTCTCATGTTCTCTCTCACTCTGTCCATCTCTGATCAAATGAAAATAAATAAAGTTAAAAAATAGTAATAAGTAAGGATAATACTAATAAAGTGGATTAAAGTTTCCCCATGGATATCAAAGATTAATAATTCTAATCCTGGGGGACCAGCAGATGGCATAATGATTACGTTACTAGACTCCCACATAAGTGACCTCGGTTCAAGCCCTGGACTCTGACTTAAAACTCACACCAAGTGTGCGTGTGTGCCCAAGATCCTGAGAGGAGAGTGGGAGAGAAGGAATTGCTGCATTGCCATCCCCCCTGGGGGCGATTTTCTCTTCATATCTCCCTGTCTCTCCGGAGAGTACGTAAACTCTATAGCAAAAATCTCTGAGAAAAAAAAATAATTCTAATCCTCAAATTTTTACTCAGAAGCGAAATCATAGTTTAATCAAATCATTGTTCAAGAAAAACTGAAATCTTCATTAGGATGTCATAAGGATGACCTTCTCTGATGACCTTCCCAGGGCTGACACATCTCATCGGGTCTCCTTTCCTGCGAGCATACATGCACGGCTTCTTCATGGATATCAGGCTCTACCATAAGGTAGGCAGGCTGCGGTCTCTGGGGGCTGCTGGGCCATTCTTTCTCCGCTTTCCTTTGTCACACACTTGGGTTCGTAAGGGACCGTCTTCCTCCAGCCATAGCCGCGGGGCTGTGAGACCTGCTGCTGGATACCACTCTGTTCTTTTTCTCCTTTGAAAAGGTGAAGCTAATGGTAAACCCATTTGCCTATGAAGAATACAGAAAAGATAAAATTCGACAGAAGATAGAAGAGACGCGTGCCCAGAGAGTCCAGTTAAAGGTAAGGGTGACACTCGTCACCGGGTTTACCGGAGAGGGGCCTGACTTTTCATTTTACGTTATCCGCAGACGTCTGCCTGGCTCGTCAGAGCGTCCCAGCTCCAATTCACGTCTTCGGGTGTGTTTGGAGGGTGGGTGTTCTGCGCAGTGTTGTATTCCGCCCACCGCACTGGGATCGTGGGGAGTAATGCTGGGAGGACAGATCTGTCACCCCCACTAAGGAGATCTGAAGGTGCTTCCAAAGGGGCTCTCCATTTGGAGCCTCTGGGATTTGAGAGTCACTCAGGCTCTGTGTTTGGATCATGGGGGCAGTTATCAGACTGCGTCAGAGTCCGGTCAGGAACCAGGCCACACCAGCATGCTTGTGTGGACGCGTTACCTGGCTACTGCGGACAGAAAAGGCAAAGACACTGAGGTGTGGATGGGGGAGTAGCCACCACAGGAGGAACTTCCTCTTCAGGGCTGGGGCAGGGAACAAGAGGGTCCCATGGAGCTGGGACCCGCACGGCCAGGGAGGGCTGCAGCCTGGTTCTGCGTCCTTGAGTAACACAAGGATGTTGCTGGGAGTGTCGGTGACTGCGAACCATTGCCCGCCACTGCTGCCGTGGGAACCGCCAGCTGCTTCAGGTGCTGCAGCCCAGGCAGAGAGCAGGTGGGGAGCAGGCGGGGAGCGTGGCCCTGGCCTCCTCCTGCCTGCTAGCCTCTCCAGTGGCCCCCATTGCTCAAGTTTAATCACATCAGTGCACACCGCGGCAGCCAAACATTGGTAACACCTGGGAGTGTGTGCTGCTCTGTGGTGCACATGGCTGGGAACTGTTTTCTGAAATGACCCCAGCACTTGTTCCTTTTCCCAGGGAATCTGTTAGGCACTTGTGGAAGTAGTGAGTGTGCTGGCGAGGTGAGCCGGGGGTGTGGAGTGCTTTTACCGGGCTCCTTACAGCCCTCGTCTAGGCAGTCCTTTACTCCCCAGAGGACGTGAGTGCCAGAAGGAGGGGCAATGGAGAGCTCCCGTCCTGAACTCCCTTCAGAAATGCGCTGCTCCAGAGTGGAAGTCGAGCCATGAGCATCGTGGGGCACACCCAGCAGGCTCCTGTGCCTCTAGTAGAGGTTGTGCTGCCCGGCCTCCTGGCCTCCGTAGGCAGTTAGGGTTCTGGGCCCCAGGGCCGAGGCAGGCCACGCGGAGCTGCTCCCAGTTTGCTTCTCAGTGAGCTGGGAGGAGGCAGGCTGAGGGCGACCTCCCAGCAGCCAGCTGAGGTCGCTGTTTTGTGCCCGTGCACCCCCATTACATCATTTGTGACCGCATTATGTCCTACTCTGGGAAAGTGAAATTTGCACTAAATTAGACTGTCTCCTATTTGTGAAATTAGACTCTTTATCGAATTACTAACTTTTAAGATAAAATGTTAATATTTTCTCCTTTAGAAATTGCCAAAAGTTAACAAAGAGTTGGCACTTAAACTAATTGAGGAAGAAGAGGAGAAGCAAAACTCTCCATTGAAAAAGAAAATTAAGGTAAGATTTAATAAGGTAGAGAAAACATTGATAAGTTGTTTTATATATATACACACACACACACACACACACACACACACACATTTTACTTAGGGTATGTGTG
>NW_006159501.1:8047030-8059351 GCF_000334495.1 Tupaia belangeri chinensis
CCGCCCCTCCTGCCGTGGGACCCGCCAGCTGCTTCAGGTGCTGCAGCCCAGGCAGAGAGCAGGTGGGGAGCAGGCGGGGAGCGTGGCCCTGGCCTCCTCCTGCCTGCTAGCCTCTCCAGTGGCCCCCATTGCTCAAGTTTAATCACATCAGTGCACACCGCGGCAGCCAAACATTGGTAACACCTGGGAGTGTGTGCTGCTCTGTGGTGCACATGGCTGGGAACTGTTTTCTGAAATGACCCCAGCACTTGTTCCTTTTCCCAGGGAATCTGTTAGGCACTTGTGGAAGTAGTGAGTGTGCTGGCGAGGTGAGCCGGGGGTGTGGAGTGCTTTTACCGGGCTCCTTACAGCCCTCGTCTAGGCAGTCCTTTACTCCCCAGAGGACGTGAGTGCCAGAAGGAGGGGCAATGGAGAGCTCCCGTCCTGAACTCCCTTCAGAAATGCGCTGCTCCAGAGTGGAAGTCGAGCCATGAGCATCGTGGGGCACACCCAGCAGGCTCCTGTGCCTCTAGTAGAGGTTGTGCTGCCCGGCCTCCTGGCCTCCGTAGGCAGTTAGGGTTCTGGGCCCCAGGGCCGAGGCAGGCCACGCGGAGCTGCTCCCAGTTTGCTTCTCAGTGAGCTGGGAGGAGGCAGGCTGAGGGCGACCTCCCAGCAGCCAGCTGAGGTCGCTGTTTTGTGCCCGTGCACCCCCATTACATCATTTGTGACCGCATTATGTCCTACTCTGGGAAAGTGAAATTTGCACTAAATTAGACTGTCTCCTATTTGTGAAATTAGACTCTTTATCGAATTACTAACTTTTAAGATAAAATGTTAATATTTTCTCCTTTAGAAATTGCCAAAAGTTAACAAAGAGTTGGCACTTAAACTAATTGAGGAAGAAGAGGAGAAGCAAAACTCTACATTGAAAAAGAAAATTAAGGTAAGATTTAATAAGGTAGAGAAAACATTGATAAGTTGTTTTATATATATACACACACACACACACACACACACACACACACATATATATATATATATATTTTATTTTGTTTATCCCATGAGTGAGTGAGAGAGTTCTAGCTCCCCCAACAAGGTCTTGATGCCGACCCTGACCTGCCCCTGCTGTAGCCAGCCCAGGTCCGAGCATGCGTGTCTGCGTGTACAGGGAGGTCTCTGGGCACAAACTGGTAACCTTCCTATGTAGATTGCCTTGAAGAGGATCTCATTTTTGGATCATCCTGTTTTCACAGCCCTATTTTACATTTTCTTGATAGTAACTTTTATCTTTTTTGTTTCTTTTTACTTAAAAAATGTCTATGTTGTATATGTTCAGTATGGGAAGTATAGAAACTAGAAAAGAATGTCAAGAAAAAAGCTTGATATTCTTCTACCCAGAATTACCCATGTAATTCTACCCAGAGAAAGGCATCATTAACATTTTAGTGAATTTTCTTTCTATTTTATTTTTCTTAAAATTATGAACTTTACGAATATGGTAGTATTGTATGTGTAAAATACTTCTCCTGGTCTTGTCAGATAACACAGGTGGTATCCCATCTTGTCAAAAATTCTTCATAGGGGCCCGCCGATGATGTGGTGATCAAGGTGCTAGACTCCCACATGGCTGACTGTGGTTCAAGTCCCAAACCTAGCAGCTTGGAAATTGTGCTGGGCGTGTGTGTGTGCGCGTGCCCAAAATCCCAAGAGGAGGATGGAGAAGAGATTGCAGTGTGGCCTTTCCCCCCTGGGAGGTGATTTTTCACTTACCCTCTCATTGTCTCTGTCTCCGTTTCTCTCTGGCAAGCACAGATACCCTGTGGCAAAAAACTTTGTAAATATCTTTAAAGGCTGGGTATTCGGTCTTACTGATGCATTATAATGTACTCCATTCATTGATTATTCAGCATTTAGATTATTTAATGTTTTTCTTCATACTAGCTAGGTTGGTTTGTGATTTCAGAGTAACCAATTTTTATTTAGACTTGGTGTTACTCAGAGTTCACAGGCTGGCGTGTAACTGCTACCTGCCTGCCTTTACTGATAGGTGAGAATTAATCGTAACATAAATAAGGGCAAGCACTTTCTTGAGCGGATAGTGTCCAGAGGCAGGAGAGTTTCCTAGTTTTTCCAGAGAGCTACAAACTTTCTGGGCCTTCCCGTCCCATCAGTTGTGCGTAGATCAGACAGGCAGGCCATCAGCCGCTCTGGCTTGTTGCTATGTGAGGCTCAAAGCTCTGATCTCCCTGCCAGGCCTGCAGAGCCTGCGAGCTCAGGGTAAAGGGCCTGACCTTGTAGCTCGCCAGCAGCGTGGCGCTCTCGGAGGTGGTCGTCTGTCTGCTCGTGCTTCTCCGGGTTAACCAGGAGAGTGAGCTGGAGGTGAGGGAGCTCTCTGGGTGCCTCCTCCCCGGCTCAACCTCTGTATCAGCACCCGGGGGCGCACCTGCCCTCGTGGTCCCCGCCTGTGTCATCTGGGGAGATTTCCTCGGCTCCCTGCTCGTGCTGTTCATCTGTAACATGCGAGGCCTGGCTGTGGGCATCCTGAAAGCTGTCATTTCTGGATGGATTCAGACACCCTCTTGCCGTCCTCTGCTTCCCTTCCCTCTCCTGCCATCCTCTCTTCTTGGTCTTTTACCTTCTCTTAGTGCATTATTTAAACCTTAATTTTCAGAAGCCTTTCTTAAGTAGATAGCTGGCTTTTGTTTTGTTTTCTTTGCATGAATAATACACCAATGTTGAAATAATTACCGGAACTCACTAATATTCATTCACACCTACGTGCACGGCCGAGCCCCACGACCCCAGTGTATACGATGTGCCCTAATCGCACGAGCGTCCTGCTGGGTGGGCTTCCTCCCAGCGCGTTCACCAGGCCTCCTGTTAGTCAGGCCCAGGATGACCGGTGGGCAGCCTTCTCAGCTTCATGACGCTGTTGACAGGCAGCTGGAAGTGGCTGTGGGCTTACGTGCCCTCAGCCTCACTGGGCAGAGAGCGGAGCTGCCCTAGGCTGCAGACGTCTGCGTCCCCCTTGCTGCTGGGCCCGGGAGTCCATGTCTGACGCCCCACTGCAGATGGCAGGACACGCAGGGTCCAGCAGAACTTGCTGCTTGTGCAGCGTGGTGTCCCGGAGCCTCGTTACAGGCCTGTGAGTGTGGGCGTAGCAGAAGCCCCGCCCCTTCCCCCTTTCCATGGCGGACTTTTGTCCAGGGCAGGGGCAGCCAGAGAAGACTGAACACGCAGTCGTGAGACAGTGGGAGCGCCCTCACAAACCGAAAGCACACGGCGGCCTTCGCAGTCAGCGGGAATCGCCGCGTGCGGTGCCTGTGGACGTTTCTGCCAGAACGTCCCAGGCCCTTACTGTCCACTGTGCGTGTGGGGAAACGGAAACCAGTAAAACTCGGGTGGTTCTACTGCGGAAATGCAGAACATAGAAAAATATTTCAGGATTTTCCAATGACCAAGTATTTATTTAGTATACTGTAATTCATAACATTAGGAACAAATTTAATTGAGTATTTATTTCTTGTTAAAACCCCAAAAACTTGTCAAAAGTACCTGGACTGGGGCCAGCAGGTAGCATAGTGGTTAAGGCGCTGGACTTCCACACGGCCAACTATGGTTCAGGTTCTGGACCCAGTGACTTAAAACTCATGCCAGGCGGAAGGAAGAGATTTAAACATTGTTTTAGTTACTCACGAGAGAACACCTGCAGGGGCGCAGGTGCCCTCCCTGTTACGTGGCGATAGCCTCCCCCAGCCCGCCAGCTCCTCAGGACCTTGGGTGCACATGCACCTGGCTCGTTTCCAGGTTGACTCCACGTCTGAGTGAGCCTTACAGCTTCCGGCACTGCAGTTTCCTGCCCTCCTGCCTGGCTGGGCACGTACTCTCGCCAGAGAGAGAGAGAGAGAAGGTGAGAAAGCACCCCCAAGGGTGGGGGTGGCCACACCATAGCCCTTCTTCTCCACTTCCTTTTGGGCACACCTGGTGTGTTTTTCAAGCCACTGCTCTAGGACTCACCGCGTAGTCGGCCAGGTGAGATCCAGCAGCCGTAACCTCCACACCACAGCTGGCTCTGGACCTCGGTCTTTCTCTGATCTGTTTTCTAAGATGTCATATGAGTTTATCACATGGGGTCCGAGGAGGTGCCCTCACAGCTGCACCCTCCTGTCTGTGCGAGCCGCATGCAGACGCGGTGGGCTGTTACTGACGGGCTTCCAGAGCACCGCCAGGGCCACGCGCGTCTGTCAGTCACAGGGTTTGTGGGCGGGAGAGTTCACAGTAGAGTTGCGCTTTGTACAGATACTCCCAGCTTGTGTGCGGAGGTGTCTGGGTGCGTCCCGTGCTTTGGGGGACTTGGAGTCATTTAGGCACACCAGGTTACCTCCTTCCTATGAGCACCTGAGATCAGGGACTTCTGTAAGGGTCGTCTGTAAGGGCCATCTCCTGTCACACCTGTGCCCTGCTCACTCTCATTGTGTTGCTGTGTATCTCTGGGTAGCAGTCGAGATGGTCTTCACCTACTTTAGAGCCGACCTGTGGGTCATGCTGTAGAGGGTCACCAGGCTACGTGCTGTCCCCACTGCCAGTGCACGGAGGAGGAAGCTTCGGGAGTCTCACCTGCTCCCATCAGACAGTTTCCTTCTAGCTGTCCATGGCTGGAAGTACGATCTGTAACCATGTCACTGCATCAGACATTCTGCTGAAAAATAGCTTTTGTCAAATACGTCCCTAATTTGCCTTCTTGTGACTTATTGACCCAAGATAGCCCTGCCATTAGACTTAGTTTTACTCCAGAAATACTTGCACATGGTCTCCTGAATATACATAACCGTATATATTTTTCTCAGAAAAGGTTTGTGTAATGTGTTAACAGTTTCGTTTAATGTCAAGGGAAGCCCTTGAAAGTTGCTCCCGAATTAAGGAAGGAGTCGTTCCTGGTAATTGTAAGGAGCACCCAAACGAGTCATCAGACCTGCCTTTGAACTCCACTCTTCAAAACCTTACGAGCTTTATTGGCTCCGGCACCTTCTGTTTGGGAGTCTGGCTCTCACAGTTCTATCTGCTTTGACTGCAGCCGGAACTGAGTGGAGACAGACAGGTGAAATGTGTTCCCAAATATTGCTACCACTGATAGCGTGATAAAAGTCTCAGGAGATGTTTACTGTACCGTGGATGTTGAACTACAGTGGGAAGTGACCCACCGCAGAACGTCAATAAACATTACCCAGACAGCACCAAACTGAGAATTTGGTGGTATTAATTCTCATTAAGAATGAATGTATTTACTCTTTCAACAAATGCACAGTGAGCTCCCAGGATGCTCAGGCAGCTTTGGGAGGCACCGGCATCCTCAGTGTGTTTGATTTTAAAGGCTTGAGCGGTGGCTTGCACTGCTTTCCCTGCAGGGTCATTTCCTGAGCGTAGCCTTGGCTGCTGGTTTCCCCTGCTGCGGGGATGCACCGCAGCCCAGGCAAGGGCGCACGAGCTGGCGGGGCCATGGGCTGTCAGGGCCCTGTGCGATCCAGGCCTGCAAACCAGTGGGAGGGAGCCGGCCTAGCCTCAGAGTTATTAAATACCTTGAGGAGTTTCCATTCAAGTAGTAATCCTTCTCTCTAGGGAAAGGCGTGATTACATACAGACACTCTGGGTTGGATCAGATCAGTTCAAACATCCAAAATACTCCTTTTTTTAAAAAAAAGAATTATGTAACTTTATTTATTTATTATTATTATTATTATTATTGCATTTGATCGGGTTGGTAGCGATCACACAGCCTTTGTCTCCTCTGGGCTTAACCATTGTTGCTCTCGTTTGTTTTCCGAGCCGTTATCACTAACCGCCCCCGATTCTTTGCCCGTGTAGATCTCAGCTCAGGTATTTGTGTAGATCAGCTGTTAACTTCCCCTTCCTGAAGAAATCCTTGTAGATCTTTTTGTCCCTCTCTGATCTGGACTGGTCACCTTTCATCCTGGGATTTCCTTTATTTTCCTGGGGATTCATTCTCCTCACTCCCACATTGGACAGAGAATGGTAAGAGCCTTCAGCTTCCAACCTGTCTCCTCAGCCCAGACAAGCTGCCAGTCAGAGCGGGGACACAGGAAAGACCCTCCAACCGTGCAGTGACAAAGCCACCTGATGCTGCCCTCCCTCAGGATGGTACTGAGGATTTTCTCCTCTGAGATGAGAGTAGGCCCAGAAAGAGGAGGCATCCTCGAAACCCACCCAGAGGAGACTTCTGGTCCGAAAACTGATTCTCCGGTGCTAGAGATTTTCTTGAGAACACTATAATTGGCTTTTCCTGCCACAGTTCTCGATTACATCTTCATAATGAAGAGTGAGGGAGTTAAAGGCCGAGGGGTCCCTCGGTCAGTGGGCAGTGCCTGGCCAGACTGTCCACTTGGGAAGCTCACTTTCCAGTGCCTCGTGTCCTCCTCTCGGCAGGCCAGATCCTCCTGCTTGGAGGGTGAAGGCCTTGTCACCTACACTCAGAACCGGCTGCTGAGGTCGCGTGAGCTGGGATGCAGGTCCACTCCCTGTTCCTACCACGTGGCCTGGCTCTGACAGTGCCGTCCCGTCAGGTCCCTGTCTCGTCAGGTCCCCGTCTCCCTCCTCAGTAGGAAGGGGCGGGGCTGGCCCAGAGCTGAGGTGAGGTCTCTAAAAGACTTCCCTTCTTGCTTCCAAACTTGGTGACTCTTGTTGCCTTTCTTCATCCCGTGTGTCTGTTTAAAAGCCCCCTTCCTACTCTTCTGCTGTGACTTGGGGAGCAATTAGGAGACGCTTGTGTTCAAGCTGTCATCTTTACTCAGAAGTCCACATCAGCTCGGTTCCTTAGACACCGTAGCATTGAAAGAAGTAGCGTTTTGTTGTTGTTTTAAGAAAGTTTTGCTATGGGGCACGTGCACTCACTGGAGAGACAGAGAGAAAGTGAGAAGTTACCCCCTGGGGGATGGCCAGGCTACAGTCCCTTTTTCTCTTGGGATCTTGGGCACATATGCACACATGTGAGATTTAAGCCACCGGGTCTGGGACTCCAGCCATGGTCTGCCATATGGGAGTTCAGCACCTTACCCCCATGCCACCTGCTGGTCCCGAAAGAATTAGTTCTAAATGTCAAGCACCCTCGTGTGTTTTAGTCTGTTGGGACAAATTTTAATGCTGAGCGTTGTACTCAGAATGGCAGGGTAGCTTTTGGGTAGGGCCGTGGTGTGAAGAGCACTCGCAGATGGTTCCGTGTTCTAATGCTGAGCGTTGCATGTGCGTGTGTTTATAGGGCAGGCTACTAGCCAGACACTTGTAAATGAGCATAGGACGTTAGTAACTAGCCCTTACCGAAGCGAAGACAGCTGTGGAAACAAACCATTAGACCAGGGAAAATCCCTGGGGGAAATACTTTTACAACCGGGTCAAAGAGTTTTTATTTTATAATTGTTCATCTCAACCATACTTATCTTTAGGCAATGCAATAATGTATTTGTTTTAAATTTTTAAAAATAACAAGAAGAATACAGCAACAGGGCCAACTGGTGGCATGGTAGTTAAGGCAGCTGGAGCCCGCATGGCCGACTGTGTGATTCAGTCCTCGACCCAGTGGCCGGGCACACCTGGGCACATGTGTTTACATGCCCAAAGTCCTGAGAGGAGAAGGGATTGTGGCATAGTATATCCCCTCTGGGGGTTGCTTTCTTTCTCTCTGTCTCTCCAGTGAGCACATGCACCGTGTAGCAAAATTAGGGAAAAAAAAAAAAAGGCAAGAATACCAGCAACCTGTGTTTTTTTGTTTGTTTTCTTTTCTTTTTTGATGAGAGTTTTTTTGCTACAAGGTGCATACGCTCACCGGAAAGACAGAAAATGAGAAATCATTCCCCAGGGAGGATGGCCACACCACAGTCCCTTCTCTCCCATCCTCCTCTCAGGATCTTGGGCACGCACGCACACACCCCCAGTGTGAGTTTAAGCCACTGGGTCCGGGACTTGAACTGCAGTTGACTACGTGGGAGTCCAGTGACATAACCATTATGCCATATGCTGGTCCCACTAGCAACACATTCTTTAGATGTTGTCCTGTTGTTTTTTTAGAGAGATTGATTTTTGGTTATAGGGCATAATTGCTCACCAGGGAGACAGAGAGAAAAAGAGAGAGTGAGAAATCACCCACCATGTCCCCCGAGGATGGCCACACCTCAGTCCTTCTCTTCCTGGAGTTTGTGTACTCACAGGTGTGAGTTTTGAGCCTCCCGGTCTGGGACTTTAAGCATGGTCGGCCATGTGGGAGTTCAGTGCCATAGCCACCACGCTGCCGGCTGGTCCCTTATTTGTTAAATATTATTATTACTCTAGTAAGTACAGTGAGATAGTTCTTGGGGTTTTTTTTTTTTTTTTTTTTTTTTTTTTTTAAAAAGGGGGGGAATCTTTTTTTTCATTTTTACATAAGGAGGAGAATACCCCCAGCAGGGTCTTCCCGCCCCAGTCCCTCCCCAGCTCAGGCCAGCCCGGGACGCAGGCAGGCATGTACTGGTGTATTCACGGGGGCCTTCCAAGGCAAGCCCAGAGCCGTCCACGTGGTCAGCCGTACAGAGCAATGTCCTTGCTGTACCGCCACTGCCCCTGGTCGTGTGCATGTGCACACATGTGTGTATGCGTGTGCGTGTGTAACCTGCTCATGTGCAGCAGGCACATGGCTGTTCTTTCGAAAATACCCCTTTGGCAACCTCACCTACCCCATATCCACAGACAACTTCAGAATCCTCGTGGCAGCCCCGGCCCTTCTCCGAAGCCCAGCCCACTGCTGTGGCGCCTCCGGTGTCCTCAGAATCGGGGCCTGGACCTCACTCGTCCTAAGCAGGGCAGAGCTTTTGCCTTTCGCTGCACCCACAGCCTTCTCCTGCTGCGTCTCCGGTGGCGGGAACTTGGGACCAGCAGCTTTCTAGTCACTGAAGCCAGACACTCACGTTCCTAGCCCCGTCTCTAACTGTCACTGCCCGCCCTCGCCCCCATAGCTCGTCCACGGCTAGATCTCGCAGCTCTGGTTTAGAAAAGTGTCTTGCTGATTCTCTCTTGGAAAGCATTGGTCCCCACTGCCCTCACCAGGCCCTGTCTCTTTCCCGGTTCCTGGAGTGGCCTCCCAGCCCTCCTGGGACTCCAGTTTGTGCCTCGGGAGTCCAGTGCACTTCTGCTGTGGTGGCCTCTTGGAGCGCAGTTTGGTTTGTCATCCGAGAGCCTTTTTCTTTTTTCTTTTTTTGGGGGTACAGTTTACTTATTTATTTCTTCCCTGAGAGAGGTAGACAGACACCACTACCAGGGTCTTCACACCACATGCCACCCAGCCTTCACACACAGCGGGGAGCGCTCAGGACACGTGCCTGGGACTTGGGGTGTGGACTCAGTGCCAGGGGCTACCTGGCGTGGCCTGTCGGCGTCTGTCATCCGTTTCCTCCTCTCCCACCACCCTGCCCCTTCCTCATTTCTAGCGGTTCCCCTCATCTTTGGAGTTCCACTCGTGGTGTTTCAGCTCCTCTACCAGCTGCCCTGGCAGAAGCGCTTTCTCAGACGACGCCGTCCTCAGTCAGCAGGCTCTTGGCCGCCCTTCCGCCAGCTCCAGCTTCTTACGTTTCTGCCCCTGAGGCCTCCTCCCTCTCAGGTCTCCTCCCGATGCTGGGCCCGTCCCGCTCCGGGATGTCCCTCGCTGTGCTGCTGCCCGTGACGTCGGGAGCGCCCCACCTGCCAGGCGCCTTCGTGGGTCACTGGGGTGCCTGCGGTTCCTATCAGTTTGTCTCTCCCCCTCTGGTCAGAAACTGGATCGTGCCTGTGTTTGTTTCTTGGTCCTGAGTCCGTCTTAGAAATGATATTTAATCGGGGAAGACTCGTTGAATTCAGTCTCTCATAGAATGTTAGGTAAGACTTCCTAACTTTTACAGATTTGCAAATAGTAGACACACCAAATTCCTTGAAGTGTGTTTTATTCAGGGTCTGTAAATCTGTCACATACAGCACTGAGAACTCAGCTGCTTCCAGCCCTGCTCGCTCCTAGTGCAGAAGCGGTCCGGGGAGTCCTCTGTTCCGAGGGCTGGAGCCCATTGCACGGCCGTGGGGAGGGCCGCTCACAGCCCACTCTAAGCTTTCTGTCTGGGTTCTGAGCTGGCAGCAGATAGGGTCACTAAGAGACCCCTAAGTGTGTGAGTTCTCCGTCACCCCCAGTACGCTTACATTTTAGGGAACAGTTCAGAAACGATGCAGATAGGGAGGTCCATGTCAGCCCGGAGCTAGCCAGGCGCGTCAGGGGCCGAAGTTTTATACACGACGGATACGCTAAACGGCACGAGAGGGGACTGGCGATCCCATGGGGTGGCAGATCCCTGCTTTCCGAGTACCTCAGTGGGATTGGTAAACCCACAGCCCACCTCCCCGAACCCCACGGGGGAGATCGTTCACTTGCTGCCGACGTGTGTCCTTTCCCGGGTCTGGAATTTGGCGTTGAGACTTGCTTATCTCCATTCAGTGTCATAGCTACACTTTTAAAAGCCAAGATTCAAAAGCTTAGAATTTTCTGTATTAAAAATATTGATTGCAGAAAATTCTAGTGTGTTAAGTATAAACTTAGCCCAAAAGGCTAATTTTCAACTCACTATGGATAATGGCCAAAGAATACAGAATGTCTGTGAGGCAGTAGTAGGTGAATAAAATTTACTTCGTTGTTGGGAGATAAAACCTGGGGGCAGTTACAATAGAAAGTTCTGGGAGCTAGTGCTAAAGAGATGTCGTAATGAGTTAATAATTTACACCTTATGCAGCTTATTAATTTAGAACAGAGTGGGTGTTTTAAAGCCATCTTTCCAGTCACATTTTATTCAAATACCACCTTGAAATTATGGTGTACTTTCCCTCTTTTTCTCACAGAACCTTCCTAGTATTCTCACCGATGATCGGTTTAAAGTCATGTTTGAGAACCCCGACTTCCAAGTGGATGAGGAGAGTGAAGAATTTCGGCTTTTGAATCCACTCGTGTCAAAAATTAGTGAGAAAAGGAAGAAGAAACTAAGACTCTTAGAGCAACAAGAACTTCGTGAAAAGGTAACGCACTCCTTTTCATTCAGAGCTGAGTCTTGTCTCTTCGGTGCGAAGTTCGAAGTTCCTGAAGGTCGGAGGGCTGTGGTGCTGCTCCTGCTGTTGTTAATTACGACTGATCACCCGCCCTCCGCCCTCCGCCCTCCGGCTCAGGAGCTGCCCTGTTAATGCGAGGCCTTGCGTGAGTGCTGGCCGCCGTCAGGCGCTCCGGGGCGGCTGCATTGAGAAGGAATAGCGGGCCAGGGTCGGGGAAAGGTGCTGCTGCTCACTATTGTTATTTTCAGGAAGAGGAGGAAGAACCGGAAGGAAAACCGAGTGATGCAGAAAGTTCGGAGAGTTCGGACGATGAAAAGGGCTGGGTGGAGGAGGTCAGGAAGCAGCGCAGACTCCTCCAGCAGGAGGAAAGACTGAAGCGGCGGGAGCGGCTCAGGGAGGACCAGCAGACGGTGCTGAAGCCGCAGTTCTACGAGATCAAAGCAGGAGAAGAGTTCAGAAGTTTCAAAGAGTCCGCCACCAAGCAGAAGCTGATGAAGTGAGTAACACTGTCTCGGGGACACGTTGACATGTCAAGCCCTGCTCGCGGGCACACTGCCTAAAGATGACATCTGTCGTCTTTGGGAAAAGCACGAGGTGACAGGAGGGGAGCTCCACAGCAGGCCCGAGGGCAGTGGCACCATCAAAGCACACTGGCCCCCGGTGGTTTATTTTTGTAAATCTTTATTTGCCAGAGGTCACATGTACTCCCCAGAGAGAGACAGAGAGGCATGGGAGAAAGCACCTCCTCAGGGGGAACGACCATGCTGCATCCCTCCTCCGGTTTTCTGTCCTGTCGGGACTTTGCACGTGCACACACACTGCCTGACTTGTTTCTCAAGCTGCTGGAGATGGGATTTGAGCCACGTGGTTGGCCATGCGGGATCCGGTTCCCTTAACTTTTTAAAAGTTTATTTCTTCCATGAGTGTGAGAGAGACAGAGACAGCACCCCCAGGGTCTCAGTGCTGCAGCCCACCTCTAGCCTTTGGCCAGCCTCAAATTGTGGACATGCGTGCCAGGGAGGCCTCCATACTTGAATCAGGAACCTTCCCACATGACATGACCTTGCAGAGCAGTGCTTTACTGAGCTAGTGGCCCCAAGGGCACTTTCGAACTAGAAAGGCCACGCTCTTGTACTTACTTTTCCTCACTGGGGCCCCTAGTCTATGGATATTTATCTTACCCTGTGCCCTACCTCAGTGCTTGGCACAGTGGTTTTGGACAAAGGCGGGGAGATGTCTGGAAGA
>NW_006159501.1:8060044-8082828 GCF_000334495.1 Tupaia belangeri chinensis
AGAGCGTGAGCAAGAGGCAGCGAATTCTTTGGCTCCTAACAAAAAGTTATTTTTAAAAATTAGTATCTCCATTGTATTTATCCCATCCCACTGTACATGATTAGTGAAAATGTCAGTTGGAAAATTTACAAGAAATGTTAAGTCTTTTACAGGAAATTGGAGAGATCGAAAAAGAGTGGTCTCCCAGAATGGTCAAATACTGGAGACAGGAAAGAGATGGATGGTTGCCGGGGTTGGTGGAGGGGCACGAGGCGTCGGTGTCCCTGGTGTTTGTGGGTGCAGTTTCACCTGATGGTAAAATGCTCCCGAGGTGGTTGGCGGCAATGGTTGCAGACATTGGGAACGGGCTTAATGCTGCTGAGCTGCGCGTCTAGAAATGGTGAAAATGATAGGTTTTACGTTATAAATGTGTTCCGCCATAAAAAAAAAAAAATCAGTCTTCAAAAAGAAGTCGTAGTATTTGAACAGTTTGGTTGTCAGGTGTCTAAGTAAGGAGTCAGCTCGGTGATCAAGTCTGGATCGTGTGTCGGTGCACAAGTTCTGGAGGTGAGCGGTGGGCGCAGGTGATGTCTGGAAGCATCCAGGAGCCCGGGAGAGCAGCAGGCAGGACAGAGGAGGCCGTCGGTCCGGACCAGCCTGCTGCTGTGCCTGGTAACTGCCCCAGCTCCCAGCTTTCCCCGAGGAACTGGGTCGTGAGTAGGGCAGACGGAGCTGTGTCTGGAGGGATGTGCCACCTATCTTTATTTCACCAGACCCTAGCAGGTATCTGGGGCACTATTGAATGAACCCTTCAGTGAATCCTGCAGTTTAGAGTCCAGGGGTGTCTCCCAATTCTGGTTCTCGTTAACCAGTAACAAATATGTTGGTGAGTAAAGAAGCTAGTAGTAGTCATGTTTTTTGTTTTGTTTTGCTTTATTTTTTTTATTTATTTATTTTGTCTAAGGGCAGATGTGCTTGCCCTAGGGAGACAGAGAGGGAAAGTAAGAATACCATGTCCCTTAGGGAGGTGGCCACACTCCAATCCCGTCTCCTCCAGTCTCCTTGTGATTTTGGACATACACACACATGTGCCTTATGTGATTTTCAAGCATCTGGGTCTGCGACTCAAACCATGGTCAGCCATATGGGAATCCAGCATCTTAACCACCATGCCACCTGCTGGCCCCTCTATTCATGATATTTTTGAAAATTAAAAAAAAAAAATTACTATCAGTCTTTAATTTGCTATAGGACACATGTGTTCACCAAAGAGGGACAAGGAAAGAAGGAAGGTCAGAAAGGAATCTGCCAGGTGCAGGACTCGAACCGTGATTAGCCGAGTGGATGTCAAGGGCCTTAACCATACCACTTGCTAGCCCTGAAGGTATTTTCCTTACCTACCAGTCTTACTGTTTCTGGTCCCAGCTTTGCTGAGATAGAATTTATGTATCAGACAGTTGACCTGCTTAAAGCACGTAATTTACTGGTTTTTAGCATATTCACAGAGTTGTGTAGCCATCACCACAATTTTAGAACACTTTCTTCACCCCAGAAAGAAACCTGACACCCCGTTAACCCCTCCACCCCATCTGCCAGCCCAAGGCAACCACTGGTCTTCTCTCTGTTTATAGACTTGTCTTTGCCATCATCTCCTGTAAGTGGAGACATGCAGTTGTTTTTAGTGTTTGATTGTTTTCCACTGGAGTCAGCAATGTTGTTAATTAATGCTCCTCCCTGTCACAGCACGCATCCAAACATCATTTGTTTTTATTGCCAGTTAATAGTCCAGTGTATGGACGTACCGCATTTTATTTACCCGTTTATCAGTTGATGGACGTCTGGGTTTCCCGTTTGGCCGTACTGAATAACGCTGCTGTGAATGTTTATGTAGACATTAGGCCTGGACACTGTTTCCGTCTGCTCTGGGCGTACACCCAGGAGTGGACTTGCTAGACATTGAGGGGCTTTGGGAAAGTGTCACGCTGGTCTCCAAAAAGGCTGCTGTGTCTCCCCTCTCGCGACAGCGTGTGCAGCCTCGCTTCACACTGCAGTGGTCGGAGGTGGTTTTCATTTAGAGCCCCGCTTAGAAGCAGAGGGATGTCTGCATGTCTCTGTGTTCCGGCCTGGTGTGTGAACCTGTAGATCACCTGCTCTTTGTGTCTCGTATTTACGACTTTAGCTCCTGCGGACGCACTCAGAAAGAGGAGGCACTCAGTAAGTTCTTGCTGGAAGTGTGATTCTTCCCTGCCTTTGCTCCACATCCAGCCCCTCAGGAAGTTACCCCGTTAAGATCTGCTGAGGAAGAACTCGTTTCCCCTGTGACCCATGGATCAGGCAAATCTGGGAGCATTCGGTGTGAGCGTAACCATGGTGATAGGAGACCCCGATCTAGGGGTGGAAGGTGTGAGTAACCTCACTGACATTCTTCCTTCTGCTGAGGGGCTCTGGCACGATATTACTGTTAAAAAATAAAAAGACGAAGCTTCAGTATTTAGGAGTAAATAAGCAATAGCTAAGTGCGTACACTGCAGTTAAACATGCAGGTTGAATATCACCTGGCTACACGTGCTCTCGGAGAAGAGCAGCAGTGTTGGCGACAGCTCATGCAGGAGCTCAGGAGAAAGCCTGTTCACAGTAATGACCCTCCGGTAGGCGTAGCCCGCAGTTTGCCAGCATTTTGGCACCAGCTGCTTATTGAATTGCAGTCATGACTGGATCATTTTCACAGATCCTGAACCTGCAGTATCTTAATATTATTTAATGAAGTGTTGAGCCATTATCTTTCAGAGAGCAGAGTGACTCCTTAGTGTTCATTATGCCAGTTCCCACAAGGCAGTTCGCAAAAGACAGCCCGAGACCGAGGGCTTCTCTGACTCGCCCGTCTCCAGAGCTCTTTCTGTGAAGGGCAGAGTCAGCAGCAGGTGGCCGCTCGGTGTCCGTGTGCGTTGTTCCCTGCATGGCAGAGTCCTGTGGCTTCTGATAAATGCACATGTGTACCATCACACGCTGTCAGGCTGACGCGCTGAGTTTATTCGTCCACTTACCCGCCCTCTGCCCGCCCCCCACAGTCACCACATACCTGGTGTGAGCCACGTGCCCTGCTAGACCTCAGGACGGAGTAAGGATCGGAGTAAGGACCGGGAGGGAAGGCCGCTTGCCTGCAGGCTGTCATAACGGGCAGCCCGGAGCTGGGAGCAGGCCTGGGAAGGGAGCGTAAGAGAGGAGCTGAATTTGAGGGAGATTGGAAACTGTCTGAAAGATGCAGGGCGGACCTCTCAGCAGGTGGAAAGGCGGCATCCTCTGCAGAGCTGGGTATGGACACGGGCCGGCCGTGACACGGGCAGGAGCACATCCATGGCAGCAGCCAGCAGGGGAGCAGGGCTGGCCGCCAGGAAGGCCGCGTCTAAGCTTGGTGGATAGCTCAGTCTGCTCTGTCCCCTCTGCCCAGTAGTGTACATCAGGGTTCTGGTCTGGCCTGTCAGGACCGGGGCCGCACAGGAGGAGTGAGCAGTGGGTGAGCGAGCAAAGCTCCCTTTCACTCCCTCTGCATTTACGGCCGCTCCCCATGGCTGGCTCCCCATGGCCACCGCTGGGCGGGTCTGCCTCCTGGTGGGTCCGCCCCTAGGGTTAGTCTCACAGCCCCAGGGGGAGCCGTCCAGCTGTAGGAAGACCAGCCCACCTCCTGCCACCTGCACTGTGGTGAGCTGTAGAAGGCTTTCTCTGTACATCACGGTGTTCTGATGGTAAAAATACAGCGCGCGGTAAACGGAAGGCGCTCAAACCATCCCAAAACCGTCTACCCACACCCGGTCCACGGAAAATTTGTCTTCCACGAAACTGGTTGCTGGTGCCAAAAATGCTATTGATAATAAAAGCGGTACATGTTTTATAAAACCAGAAATCCTTTAATAAAACATCTCAGTTTTATAAAGGCAGTGTCGAGGGGAAGCCAGAAACCCAGAGGTGAGCCCACAGACCCTCGCGGTAGCCCCCATCAGGAGTGACGAGGGCCTGCTTTACAGGGCGGGAAGGACGGACACACAGCCAGACTGTCGGACTCAGAAGGAAAAGCGGGCAGAGCTGCAGCTGGCCTGCCTGCTGATTTAAGACCGGAGGAGACGGCCGAGTTGGGGCCGCGGCTGGACGTCCAGTCACGTGGCCGCGCGGGTGAGGACAGGCCGAAGGCTCAAGTGCCAAGCTGGGCTGGCAGTCGTCTGCAGAGCCCCGTGTCACCCGGTGATGTCCCGCACACATGGAGAGCTGAGCCTGGGCTCGGAAGGGGTGGCTGGAGAGACTGGCCTGAGAGATACCAGCCTGTCGTGTGGCCAAAACCATGGAGTGAGAAAGGTTTACCGTACTCGCGTGGAGGAAGATGAGCGCTGGCAGCGAAACCGCGGGAACACCCAGCATTTTTCCTGAGTCTGACTAAAAGCACACACCTTCTTGGGAAAATGACAAATGTAAGCAAAGCAAGACATATCGGGTCATTGGGAAAGCCGTGACGGATCTTTGTGTGGAAACATACGCCGTGACTTTCCCTGCGACCTAATAGCAGCCGAGAGACGGCACAGTGCTCTGGTCACCTGGGACAGAGAGCTGTCACTGAACGAGCAGGCAGAGAGGGCGGTAAAGACACCAAGGACGCTTCGGAGGTGGGAGTGAAGCTGGAAAGAGCCCAACGCAGAGAGTGCATCTCAGGGAAGGGAGCGAGCCATGCCGGAACGTGCAGGTCGAGAGGCCGCTGAGAGGTCGCCCTGTGGGGACTAGTTTCCCAGACAAAGTCTGAATGCAGTGGGTTGAAGAACGCGAGCGAGAGAAACACCGTGCACAATCCTGCGGGCGCTTCTCCCAGGATGTCCGCCCGTGAGTGGAAGTCGTCGAAGCCAGTGACGCGCTAGGGAAGGTTTGAAGGTTGGGAGGTGCGAGGCTCATTGTCGGCTAGAGGGGCTAGTAGAGACAGGGGAGTGCGAGTTAGTGGGCAGGGTAGAAGTTACTTTTTTTATATATTTTTTTGCTATAGGGCGCATATGCTTGCCAGAAGAACAGAGATGGACAGACAAAAAACAAGAACTCACCCCCCAGGGGAGAAGCCACGCCGCAGTCCCTTTTCCTCCATTCTGCTCTTGGGATGTTGGGCACACATGCATACGCGCCCAGCATGAGTTTTAAGCCACTGGTCCGGGACTTGAACTGCAGTAAAGTATGTGGGAGACTAGCAACGTAACCATTATGCCATCTGCTGGTCCTGACAGGGCAGAATCTGGTTAACAGTTGGTGGGAATGAGGCCAGGAGCACATAGTGGGAAGACAGCCTCAGAGAAAACGGAGTTCACACCTTAGAGACAAGACGGAGAGTCGTGGAATATAATCCGGGTTGGCTACGCTCACAGGCAGGACTGGGAAGCGAGGGCTCGCCACCCTGGCAGGGGTGAGACTGCTCTTTGGGGAGCAGAGTCTAGGTGCAGAGCGCCCCCTCGGGTCAGCGCACGGAGCATTCTCTGCAGCACCTGCCCTGTGGGGGATCCTGGGAGTTCGGTGATTCTTTAGACAGTCTCCATCTCAGCACGGTCTTCCTTGGCGGGCAGTGTAGTGACCCGAGCCGCTCGCCGTGGCTGCAGCATCGGCCGCCCTGTGGAGTCACTGCAGTGTGTGTCTCTCTTAGCTAATTTTCCCCGGTCGTGGACAAGCGCTGAGGCAGTGCAGCGTTGTTTCAGTATGAGCGTTTTAGAAGTCTAGTCGTAACAGTAATTTAATTCCAAACTTACGTGTTAAAGAGAACCGTTCACTAGAGTAATATACACTCAGTAATGCACAGGCACATCGCCACCAATTCTTCCGTGAGGTAGGACATCTGGCTCTTTGCCAGCTACCTCCACCCCCAGGCTGGCCACCGGTGCACCAGCCTGCTAGCGTGGTTTTGTTTTGAAGATTTTTTGCCACAGGGTGTATGTGCTTGCCAGATAGAGACGGTGAGAGGGAAAGTAAGAAATCACCTCCTGGGGGAAGGCCACACCACAGTCCCTTCCCTGTTGTCCTCCTGGGACCTTGGGCATGCACGCACACATGCCCAGCATGATTTTTTCAAGCCGCCGGGCCCAGGACGCCCACAGTGGTAGGCTATGTGGGAGTCCAGCTCCATAACCACCTGCCACCTGCTGATCCCCAAATGGGGCTTTTCAAGCAACAGATGCAAACTAGAAGTATTGAAATAGAATTCTTATTAACATTTATAGTGTATGCAAATGTTTGTCGAGTTAGTAGTTATTTAAAACAAAGTACTTAAAGTTCAGTACTTAGAGCTCATCGTTTATCTGTAGACTCTGCTTCCGTTTCCTCATCCTTATTCCCTTTGTTGTAGACATGATGGGTGACTCCTTCAATTAGAGTCAGCTCTTCTGAAGTCTGTGCGAAGTGTGCAGATTGTACCTGTGCGCAGTATCTTCCTCCGCCCTGCGGCCCCTTCCATGCAAAGTGATTTAAGAAGCCTCAGTTGTGGAACATTATGTTTAATTAAATTATGGGGCCAGTGCCATGGTGGTGAAGGTGGCTGGATCTCACTTGGCTGACTTTGTGGTTTGAGTCCCAGACCCAGTGACTTGAAAAACAGGCCTGGTGTGTGTGCATGTGTACCCCAAATCTCGAGGGGAGAATGGAAGAGGAGGGCTTGTGGTGTGGTTATCCCCCCAGGAAGAGATTGGTCACCCCCCGCCCCTGCGAGTGCACATTCCCAATAGCAAAAACTAAAAAAAAGAAAGAAAGAAATTAAGTGTATGTGTGTGCACACGTGTGAAGAGAGAAGGAAATCGTTCGGCCGCCCCGGGCTTGTAGTAAGTACCTCCTCGGTTTCCCCGTGGTCGTGCCGTCTTCCCTTTCTGTTTAGGACAGTTGTGCTGGTAACTGAGATTCTCACCCTGAGAGCCCTCTCCATCTGGATAAGCCCACTCCCTTTCACCCTTGTAAAGCCTACACCTATTTTTTTAGCAGTCACCCCAGATTTGGGGACTTTTCAGAAGAACTTTTTCTCTGAAATACTTGACTTCATTCTCGGGAGGCCAACAGACTGAGCCTGGATAAGAGAAGCCAAGGGGCAGGGAAGGAGGGTGCCCCAGGGCTGCGCAGGGAGGAGCAGGCGGGAGGGCCTGCGTGGGTTCTCTCTGGGTCCCCTGTTTCTGTAAAACTGGGGGTGCTCAGGTGCTGCAGCCGCGCCATCTGCTCCGTAGGCCCTCGGTGGCCAGTCCGCTCAGGAGCAGGCTGTGCACAGCCCCGTCTGTGAACCCCCTTCCTGCGGGGGAGCAGACCTGCGGGGTCTGAGAGTCAGTGCACTGCCCGTCCACGTGTCATCTCCGGCCACGGCCCGTCCCAGAGCTCAGCCCGGCCCTCCGCGTCGCCAGGCGGAACAAGTTTTCACACGTGCACACAGAGCACGTTGAGGAAAGGCCAGAATTTATATACCCTGTCATGGAGGAAGTAAGGTCATTCTTCACAGGGTAGTAATTTCCTACAATTTACTTGAAAAGCCTTTTTCTTCCCAAATTAGTGTTCTCCGTGAACCACCTTGTCTCCGGGGCTCCACGGTTATTCGGAATTCCTGAGAACTTTGAAACCTTGCAGTTTATAGCTGCGAAAAGGAAGAACAGAAATGAAATGGACAAGTCGAGTTTGCGCGGGCTAACGTCATTTCTGTGCGTGGCACAGTCGCTTCACGCCTCACTTTTGAGTTCCTACGTTGAAAAATATGAAAGAAAGCCAAACTCAATGTCATGCCATTCAGTTTGTCATGTGGAAGCGTGCCATGTAGACTACTAAATGGACAGGCTTCCTGAACAAAACTTCACAAAGCAGGTGCGGCCTGACACACGCCTGGAAACCAGAAGTTCTCAAATTGGAATCCTGGGTTTAGATCTGAACCGGCAGGTGGCCCCGGGCAAGTCATTTAACATCTTCCCTCTTTTTGCCATCTATAAAGGATAAATACTTGTGTCTCGGGGATGTTGAAAGGAATAATTAGTTAGTCTGTAAAGAACTTTGAAGATGAAAAGCACTTTAAAAGTGCTTCTTAATAACATTATTGCTTAGAAAAGAGTGCCACTTTTATGCTAACCACTTTATGCCTCAGATTACATGAAGAAGGCGTGTTCGGTCCATTTCCAGCCCTTAGAAACTCGGGCTAGTCTCATGGTGTGAGCATCAAACACCAGCTTCAGGGTTTCAGAGGCGCATCCCTGTCTTATGGGTTGTTTTGGATCTGTATCGTACTCAGTAATTAGTTACCGGGATCACATTTCTGGGGAAAGAAGACCCTTTCACACAACTCAGCCATTTTTATTTATTTATTCTTAATTCAGTGAAGTTGTTAGTACTTACTTTAAAGAGTACCGTCGGTTTGGGTTGGTTCCCCTGGGGTAGGGAAGGGGGAGTACCCCTTTTACAAGGTGAGAACAGAACAGGGGGAGAACCATCATCCTCTTTCTTCCTGCTCCTCTCCTGTCTCAGTCTCATCGGGGAACTGCAGGTGTGGCTTCAGCCGTTTCTAGAGGGTTAGCGAGAGTCCGCGCATGAGAGGACCCAGGGAAACCGTCCATCCACGCATAAGAGGACTCGGGGAGACTGTTGACGCATACCAAGCATATATATCTTTAGGCTTACTCCCGTTTTTCCTCCTCTAAACCAAGTTGATGAAAAGGGCCAATGTTCTGATTTACAATAAAACATTATTATAATAACATGCAATGACATTTTCTGTAACAGGTACAGAGTTCAAACTTAGCATCTTTATTGGAAAGCAGAGGTGGGAATGTGTTAGTCATACACCTGGTTGGGAACCGCGGCACACAGCAAACCGGCAGAAACACAGATTACACGAGGGTGTTTTCTTTTGGGGGAGGTGGTGCTTTTTTTTTGCTATGGGATACATGTGCTTACCAGAGAAAGAGGGAAACAGGAAACCACCCCTGGGGGGTATGGCCATGCTGCAGTCCCTTCTCCATTCTCCTCTGGGGATTTTGGGCACGCACGCACGTATACCCGGAGTGCTTTTCAAACTGCTGGGTCTGGGACTCATATCACTCATTTGGCCTTGGATCCAAGCACCTCAGTTACCACACCACCGGCTGGCCCTTGTGGTTTTCTCATAATACACATTTTCTATGAAAATTTTTGAAGACTCTTTGTATAACAAGACCCTAGAAAAATTTAGAAAACATCAAGAAATGAAATAGAAATTAAATTGGGCATAAAGTATGTCAGAAAAATCAGTTCAAGGAAGAATTTGAAGGAAAAACGCCTAGAGAGAGACCAGAGCCTGTGGCCGAATCAGGTAGAATTTCCTGGAAATGTAATTGCTTTTGTTCTCAGTGTGGCTAGAGAGACTCACATTTCTAGCTGTTCGTGTGTGGTGCTTCACAAAGTCCACAGAAAAGGAGCTGAGGTATAGGTTTATTTTGGCACTCCACCCATACTACGTTTATAATGCACGTATTTCCCACGAACTTTTTGAAAACCCCCCTTACTACAGGACGGTGGCTTGTGGTCTGGCGAGTTAAGACTGAGCGAATCAAAACTCAGAATTCCAGCTCTTCCGTGTCTTGGCTGGAGACCTGGCCTGCGCCCGTTTCTGTGTGGTGGCGTGGTGTCAGATGACTCAGCACGTCACTGTGCGTGGTGTAGACAGAAGACGCTTTGCAGTCGTAAATGCCTTCACCGGCACAGCTAGTCTTGGGTGTTGGACATGTGCCCCTCCTGCTTCTGCGCTACAGAAATGGGATTTAGCAAGGTAAATAACGACTCTGGTCTTCGGTGCCACCACTGAAAACACCGCGTTGGTGTCGGGGTCTGACGGGGCACCGCGGTGGAGTCGTGACCATCTGTGTGGCGAGCCCCCCTGAGAAGCTGCTGCGTTTGTGGAGCCACCCCCCGGGGCACGCCCAGTGCTCGTGCTCATGGTCCAGGGCTAAAGGGGCCCTGCTCGGGGGCTGTCTCTCTCTCTCTCTCTCTCTCTCTCTCTCTCTCTCTCTCTCTCTCTCTCTCTCTCTCTCTTTGTTCGTGGAAGAAACAAACTTCAAAAACAATTTGGGGATGGAAGAAATAAACTTAAAAGGTAGGGTGTTTTCCTGGCCATTGGTTTTAGTAAATGTGTATTGGTTGTGAGTACTGACTTCTAGAAAGTTTTTTTATTCCTGAGAGAGACACAGAGAGGACGGGCAGGCAGCACACGCAGTAGGGTCCTCATGCCCGGATCCCCCAGCTCAGCCAGCCAGGGTCACGGGCAAATGCATGCGGCACGCGTGCCCCGTGTATACAGGGGAACCTCAGGACGTGAACCCAGCACCGACCCAGGACTTCCCCGTGGCGTCGCCCGGGGAGCACTGTCACACTGCCCCGCTGCAGCCGCGGGACTATTTGAACACGCCCAGTTCTTTTCTCAGTTGTGTTAAAGGAGTGTTGTTTTCAGCGTTTAACATTTGTGTAAATTATTTTTCTTCATGTGATAATAAAACTTGTTTGAAATGGTAACTCGAAGCATAGTGGTAATTAAGGTCTCCTTATTTCAATTTCTTACAGTAAAACGCTGGAAGATCGTTTGAAAATCGAAGCAAAGAACGGGACACTGAGTGTGTCAGACACCACTGTTGGCAGCAAGCAGTTGACGTTCACATTGAAGAGGGTGAGTATTTAACGAGGGCCGCGCTCAGTGCTCCAGAGCAGGCCAGAGGGCCGAGAGCGCTGGCAAGGCCCTGCCGTCGGGTTTTCACCCACAGAGGTTTCAACCAGTCGGCTGGCTGCCGCAGGGGTGGACTGACGGGTGTCAGCGAGGAGACCTCCGGAGCCCCAGGGATGGTGCCTCCTGCGGTGGCCTGGCTTAGGAAGGACATACTCGAGCCGGGCTGGGGGCCTCAGAAAGAGGGCAGGGAGGAATTCGGGAGTAGATACAGGGCCAGATTTCCTTGGGAAGGCGCCCGAAGAGTGATGGGAAGGAGGAGCTGAGCTTCTGAGCACGGGCCATCCCAGGTCCCTCCTTTCACACTGCCCCCTTGCGTGGACTGACGGGTGTCAGAGAGGAGACCTCCGGAGCCCCAGGGATGGTGCCTCCTGCGGTGGCCTGGCTTAGGAAGGACATACTCGAGCCGGGCTGGGGGCCTCAGAAAGAGGGCAGGGAGGAATTCGGGAGTAGATACAGGGCCAGATTTCCTTGGGAAGGCGCCCGAAGAGTGATGGGAAGGAGGAGCTGAGCTTCTGAGCACGGGCCATCCCAGGTCCCTCCTTTCACACTGCCCCCTTGCCCTCGGCCTTCGCTGTAATTTCGGAGTAACAGGAGTACCCACGGGAGGGGCGCAGAGACCTCGTCTCCAGGAGCAGTGACAGGACAGTACCTCCAGGGCCTGGCTGTGCGGCGCCTGATCGTGGTGCCGTGTGTCCTGGGGTGCTCTCCGGCCTCGCGCTCCGGAGTTGGTGTTACCAAGCCCTCGGCTGTGGTGTGAGGGCAACTGCCTGACCTCCGTTGTGGTTCTGTGGGGCGTCCTCCTAAGAGTTCCTGGTGACGTGGTGACACTCGGCCCGGGTGGGCGGGAGGATTCCTGCTCCTGGGAGCAAGCACGTGCTGAGAACAGAGGGGTGCGTCTGGGCCAGGCCGCCGTGCAGCGCGCCCTGTACCTTGAGCTGGCGGGGTTGGTGGCTGTCCACCTGTGTCGTGGCAGCAGGCCTCCGCTCTCGAGGGAGCGGGGTTCTCTGGGCCAGATGGAAGTCCTTGAGCTAGTTCTGGTGGACAATTGCTTGGATCAAGTGTGGTAATGATGTACTTTCGGTACACAGAAGTGTTGCTCTTTCTTTTTTTAATATTTTATTTATTTAATTCCATTTGTTATTATTATCTTTTAATTTGACCAGGCAGAGACAGAGAGTGAGAGGGAGAAAGCGAGAAAGCAAGCTGCTACGTCTGGGACTCAAACCACGATCAGCCATGTGGGAATCCAGTGCCCTCAGCCACCATGCCGCCTGCTGGCCTTGTGTTTTTCTTTAACTTTTTTTTTCTAAGAATTATTTACTTATCATTATTACTTTTTTTTCTTAATTTTTTATAGGGCATGGGTGCTCGTCAGAGGGGAAGAGAGAGAGAGAAAGTGAGAAAGCAAGTCATCAGGTCCAGGACTCAAACCACGGTCACCCACGTGGGAGTCCAACACTTTAACCACCATGCCACTTTCTGGCCCTTGTGTTTTGTTTGTTTGTTTGTTTTAAGACTGTGAAAAAAAAATAATGATTCTGGCTTGAAACAAAAGACTCTTGAACGCCAAGTGGACCTTTTGAAAAGAATGGCGTCTTCTCAAGGCGGCTCTTCGGGAGCCTTCTGGCAAACGCCTCAGCGGTGTTTGTGTGCTGCTTGGAAAACCAGCCTCCTGCAGTGGCCGGCTGGTGTGTCAGGCACTGCTCTTGCCCGGGGGTTCAGAATTTCTGCTTTTACGTGACAGTGAAAGCTGTCCTTTGTCCTGTTGTCCTGACTAGGCGGCATGGGTCAGATCAGGGTCCCGGCGGCCAGACCACGGGCTCGAGCCTGCAGGGTGGCATTCCCCCACTGCAGGCCTGGGAGGGGTGCTGGCTGCATCCCAGGAGTTACCGAAGTCGGGTGCTGTCCTCTTGTCCCCCGACTCATTTCACTTTCTCTCTCAGTCTGAACAGCAGAAGAAGCAGCAGGAAGCCGAGAAGCTGCATCGACAAGAGAGGAAGAAGCTCCGCCGTTCTGCTGGCCACCTGAAGTCCAGGCACAGAAGGGGGCGACCGTTCCACTGAGCGGGGACAGGGAGGGCACGGCTCCCACTCGGGCATGTTGCCCTGGGCGCCAGTCACGTTGGGGACGGGACTTGTCTCTGCGTTTCACGGTTGGATGTCGGAGCCAGGCTGCGAGCAGCTGGCCATCGTGAGCCCCAGGGTGCTCCCAGGAAGTGCGGGGCCTGTGGTGCAGCCTTCCCCCGTTTAATCAGCTCAGCCCGGGGTACGGTCCATAACACGGAAACGTGTCCCGCGGCACGAGCGCCCTCTGTACCTAAGCAAAGGGGTCACATCCCGGGAGCCTCTCCCCAGCAGTGCCTCGCCTGCCGCACCGTGGAACCCCCGGAAACGCCACCCAGCTCGCCCGGGGTCTGCGTGTGTGTCAGGGTGTGCTCTGGGCTTCTGACCTGTTTATGTATTCGTTTGAGATTGTTTTAAAAGACATTTTTATACTAAGTATAACTTAACAGTAGTGACTGGAAGCAAGAATGGCAGCTACCGGCGGTCCTTTCACCTCGGTGCTACATACATAGCCATGGTCGGGCTTGTTTTGTTTTTCCTTCAGTGCAATTAGAGATCATCTTGCTGACAGAAACATTTGTAACAATAAATACTTCCATTCGATGGCTTCTTTCAGAAACACTCATCCCTCGAGGTAATTGGAAAATTAACTTTGGTTTCCTTAGTTCTTCAGGCATTGTTGTGACGTGGCTTCATGCATTTTTAAAGTTTGGTTATGCACAACTGGGGCAGTCACTTTTGGACTGTCCACGGCGGCCCCTAGCCGAAAGGCCGCAAGTCGGAAGGCAGGGCGTGAGGTAGCTCAGTGTGCTGGAGCACGCAGCGACCAGGGACACGGGGCTCCCGCTTACATCTGTCTGTCTCTGTCTCCTCTCTTCCACCTGTTTCAACAGTTCCCTATCTCACCTCTCTCCTTCCTGGCGTGTTTCTCTTCCACCTGTCGTCTCGGCCTCAGGGAGCAGTGTGGCTCAGGGGTCCACGTCCGTGGCCTGAGAGGTTAAAATCTGCCTGTTTCCAAGAAAAAGCGCACGTGGTACGTGGGCTGGCGGTTCTGGAGGGGGAGGACGGGGAGCTGGCTCACAGGGGCCTGAGCAGGAGTTACCATCAGAGGCCCGGCCGGCGGGAGCAGGGTCAGGCAGGCGCGGCTCGCATGCACGTTCACAGCCTGGCACTCTTCGAAGGCGCAGCGAGGAGCAGAACGACGGCCCACACCCTGCTGGGCAGGTGACTGCCCTGGGCCCAAATGCAGCAGCGAGTCACCTGGTGGAAGACGTGATGGTCCCGGGCCCAGGATCGGCAGCCTTCTCATTAGCAGAGGCCTGTGACGTCAGCAGGATTCAGACTGGTGCCATGTATTACCTTAAATGGTCAGAATGAGGGGCCAGTGGGTGGCGTGGTGGTTAAGGCGCTGGACTGCCACATGGCTGACCATGGTTTGAGTCCCTGACCCAGCCACTTGGAAATCATGCCAGATGCGTGTGCATGCGTGCCCAGAATCCCAAGAAGAGAATGGAGAAGGGATTATGGTGTGGCCACCCCACAGGGGGTCATTCTCATTTTCCCTCTCTCTATCTCTGTCTCTCTCCAGGGTGATTACACACACCCTATGGCAAACACCTAAAGAAAAAAAAAGTCATAAGTGGTCAGAATGACCACCCCAGGTAAGACTTTATTGAGGGTTTGACTAAAGCAGAATTCCTGCTCAGGGCCAGGAAAGGTCTCTCCAAGATGAGGCAGGGTGGAGCGCCCAAAATGGCGTTAGCTCCTACTAAAAGGAGCGGGTCTGGCTCAGCCCCCAGGGACTAGTTATGTGTCCGTGTGTCAGCGTTAGGGCTTAGAGGACGATGTGGCGCTACGGTCACTGAGTTTCAGAAGCCAGCCCTCTGGCCACCCTCCCTCCTGCCTTCCCACCCTCCGCTCCTGCCAGAAAGTCAGAATCCAGAATTCCTTTTCCCCAAGGCACATCATGGAAACTAGAACGCCTACCCCAGAGCCAGCCGTAAAACCCAGAGAAGTCAGTCTCTCCCTTCTCCCTTGAAGACCCTCATTCTGCAGGAGTCCTGCCCCTTGCTGGGCCAGGGAGGAAGCGGGCTACTCAGGCCCCGAGGGAGCAGCACAGATCGGCCTTGCTGGGCACCCCAGTCTCTTTTTTTATTTGTAACAGATTTTTGCTATAGGATGTGTGTTTACCAGAGAGAAAGAAAGTGAGAAATGACCTCCGCCCCAGGGGGAATGACCACGCAGCAGTCCGCGCTCCTCCATTCTCACACCCAGCGTAAGTTTCAAACCGCCGGGTCCAGGACTTGAACCATGGTCAGCCATATAGGAGTTCAGCACCTTAACCACTTCCCCACGTGCTGGCCCTCACCCCAGTCTCTTAGCATTAGCTCTGACCCTTTCCATCTCATCTCTACCTGCTGACCGTTCGCTGACCAGAGCATAACAATCGTTTTCCCTGGTCTTTGGGATTTTGTTCTGAAGTCTTCCACGTCAGGCAAAGCTCTGGTTAAATAAACCTGCTACGCATTTCTCTGGATAACCGTCTTCTGTGCGGAAATGTCATCTCTCACCCCCTCGATGGGCGGGAAAAGAATCACATCTTCACCCAGGTCATCAGGGAGAGTTCTCGGCGAGCCGGGCTGCTGCGTGCCAGCATCCTCGGGTGGCCTCGGGCCCTCTGCCGACTGCCTCCTTCCCGTTCAGCCTCTCCCCACCTGTTCTTAGGCACCTCTTCCCCCAGGAGGGCTTCTGCTTCCTGCGGCTTCCCTTCTCCATTCCCGGGGATGGGAGTTTGGAAGTGAGCAAGGACGCTGTGGCCGAGGTTTTCGGGCCAGGGTGTGGTGCTCAGCCTATCACCTCCACCCCTGCATGAGGTCGGTCTCCTCCAGCCCCGCACCTGGCTTTGCAGGCCCCTCTTCTTCCTCCCTGAGGGGACCCCTTGTTCTGTGGGGAGCCCGTATGCCACTGTACTATATTCCATCGGCATGCTGCGGCTGGGCAGGGGAGCCTGGCTCTGACTCGAGGCTCCTAGGAGGCCAGGCCAGCAGTGGGCAGGTTCTATGGGGCGCAGCAGGGCCAGGCTGCCCAGGGCTGACCGCCAGCCTCTGCGAGTCTTGTTTCCTTCTGTCCTTTCAGCCTGGCACTGACCCTGGGCCAGGACCTGCTGCTCCAGGTACAGTGTGAGGCTCAGATGGGCTCCATGAAGTCGCTTCCTCTCCAGCCCTGGCTCCCCTGTGGGGCTGCACACGCACCTCTGAGCCCGACACGTTCTTGAATAGAGAGGGTGGGCAGGTCCAGGGGTGCCCTCGGCTTTGGTCCCAGGGCTTTCTGAGGGTAGATGAAGGGACTGACTGCATCTCAGAAACAGGCACTCGGAAAACCTGCTGGCTGGGTGGCCACGCGGACACTCCTGCTCCCCGGTGATCTCTCTCCTGTTGCCCAGGTCTCTGCCCATCTGTCCCTTACAGCCCGCCGTGCGGTCTCAGCTCCCCTGCTCGTCCTGGTTGAGATTCCCTCTACCCAGAACACTGCCCTGCCATCTGGGGGCACTCTCGGCCCCATCGGCCCGCCTTCCTGAATGGCACCCCCACTGCCAGCGCGCCCTGCCCAGGTGGCAGCTGGCTTCGGGTCCATCTGGAGCTAACAGTGCTGCAGGCTGTCACCGTGTGCTGCGGGAAGGAGCGGGTGAGCACCCACGTACCCGTGCCAGCCCGGCCTTGGCAGCTCCCCCGGGGCCTCCCTGCCCCCTACTTTTTTTTTTGAGAGGTTTTTGCTACAGGGCGTGTGCATTCGCCGGAAAGACAGAGACAGGAAGTGAGAAATCGGGATGGTCACGCCGCAATCCCTCCTTCTCCATTCTCCTCTTGGGATCTTGGGCAACATGCACACGCGCCCAGTGTGAGTTTAAGCCACCGGGTCCAAGACTCAAACCGCGGTCGACTACATGGGAGTCCGGCGACATAGCCGTTAACTGCTGGTCTCTCCGGACCCCCTGCTTTGACACTTTTTATTCCAGACTCCATATTGCTCCATCCATCAGTATTCAGAGTGGTTTTCAAATACTTCTCCATGCTTTGAACTTTCTTTTTTTTTCCTTTTAATTGCCAGGTGGCAAGTGTGCACAACAGAGGCAGAGACAGCACCTCCCCGGGGGCCTGGCCATCCACAGCCCTTCCCCTTCACCCCTCCACCCCATCAGGACGTGTGCCCTGTTTACCGTGGGTCCCCTGCGTCCCCCACTCCCACCCCAGACTAGACTGTGTCACTCAGTGAACGCCCGCCATCCAGAGCCAGGCCCGGCACGTGGTAGCTGCTCACAGAGGTACCCTGTGAATTACCGGGGCCAGTTAGATGAGGACTGAGGTGAGCTTCGGATTCCATGCCGGGGTGATAGTCTTACCCGTCTGCGTGGGGCGTGGGATGCTGGGAAACCTACCCGGGGCGGCTCAGGAGAGAATGGGGGAAGGCATTGGAGTAGTGGCTCTGTGTCAGGAGGACATTTTGGATACAGGGAAGCAGAGAACAGGACACGTGAGATCCAGACGGGACTTCCCTTAAGATGGGAGCAGTCGCAGCCTGGACAGGTGCCCTCGGAGGACCGCAATGGAAAGGGAATGAGGATGCCAGACAGGACGGTCTGGGCGGGCAGAGGCAGGCGCGGTGGAAGCAGCTCGGCTGGGGGATTCTTAACTGGAAGACTCAGCCCCGGGCACCGTGTAGATGCCCGCCACGGCTGCGGCATCCAGAAGCCTGACTGGGCCGGAGAGTCCTCACCCAGCCTCCCACACGGCTGTTGGCGGGGCCTTCGTTCCTTGCCATGTGGCCCTCTCCTGGGCTGCCTGAGTGGTCAGACCACGGCCCCTGATTCCCATTTCCCCGAGAAGCAATCCAAGGGAGTGAGAGGGACAGAGCTGGAAGCCACCTGTGTCAAGGACTGTGTCCCTCTCAGCCCGCGACAGCGAGGGTGTCACTGAGTACATGCGGCCCACTGTCGGGAAGAGGAACTGGGCGCCGTCCTTCGAGAACTGTCAGGGTAGCCAGATAGGGTACAGGACACCTGCTTACACTCAGGAACTAGCTGTGGGGACCAGCAGATGGCATAGTACTTACGTCGCTGGACCCCCATGTAGCTATCCACAGTTCAAGTCCCAGGCCTGGAGGCTTGAAACTCATGCCAGGTGCATGTACATGCCCAAAATCTCAACAAGAGAATGGAGGAGAAGGAATCGCAGCGTGGCCATCTCCCCAGGGTGATTTCTCGCTTTTTGTCTCTCTGATAAGCACACTCACCCTAATAGCAAAAAACTCAAGAAACAAACAAAAACCAGTCATGGGCTACCTGAAATTCAGAGAAGGGAGAGCCTAGACCCACGCAGCTCGGAGGTGGGGAGGTGGACAGGTGAGGGGGGCAGGTGGGCCTCCCTTCCAGTGTCTCTGCCTCTCCCTGAAGGAAGGAGCCAGGCCACAGGCCAGGTCGCCGCTGTCCCCGTGCACCCCACACTTCCGCTCTGTGCACCAAGCATGCACCTTATCCGGGGTCTGCATTCCGGATGAATGACCGCCACCGCGTGACTGTCCTTGGGGCCGCCCCACTGCCTCCTTAGAGGGATAGCAAGGTGAGGAGCCTGGGTCCGACATCTTCTCTCTTGGCTTTATTGTCTCTGTGGGTTTCCAGGATTGTATCTCAGTGTTTATCAAATTTTTTTTTATTTTTTATTTTTTTTACTTTGTCCCATAGTAAGAAACACACTTGACATCGTGCCCCAGAACAGGGACATCAGAAGTGCCAGAGACTGCTGTGGCATAGCGAGCACTCGTATTTCTCTCCTGTCCTGCTCCAGTTCCTTTATCCCCTCCCCAAAAAAGTTCACACCCATCACACTGGTGTCACCCCTCCCGAGTGACAGCTCCGGGCGTAAGTCCCTAACATGCCGAGTGGGTTTCGGAGCTCCAGGGGTGTGTGCTGATAGAGCGGGCTAGGACTTCCTGAATGTCATTGTTGCTGTCCCGGTAATGCCACGTGCTCCTAGTGAGCCGGAGCTTCCTGGGGTTTTTTCCTCTGTACCCAAACACGGTGAGTTTTTTACTCTTTGTTTCAAAGCTGTATCCTCAGTATAAATACAAAGTAGATTGTATAGAACAGTGGCAGCAGTTTTGAAAGAAAATTTAAAACTTTTCTGACATTCTTAGGGAAATCTTCAGTGCATTAGAAGGCGGTCTGGGTTTTTTACTTGACTCATTGGTTTTGAAATTATTTTCAAACCAAGCTTTGCCGACCGTGGCTACCTTCAAACCAAGGTAGCCATGAAGGCGTAATAAAACTGGGAAGTCTATGCTGTCTTATTTGTAAGCAGTTAGGGATGACAGCCCTGTAACTTTATTTTCCTCCAGTCTCCATGTTTCATGACCAGTAGGAGGCTCATCTTTCTTGCATTTGAGAATGTTAAAACCAAATATATCATAGTAAAAAGAAATGGGGGGGGCAGCAGGTGGCGTAGTAGTTAACGGTGCTGGACTCCCACATGGCCGACCATGGTTCAAGTCCCAGACCTGGCGACTTTCTCTCTCTCTCTCTCTCTCTTCCTCTCTGGTCAAATTAAAATAAATAAATGAATAAAGTTAAATAAAATAGTTCTTCAAAACAAAAAGAATGCGAGGTGGGGAGTGGGCAGCAGGTGGTGTGGAGGTTAAAGCGTTGTATTCCACCTGTCTAGCTGCATGGTTGGAGTCCCAGACCTGTGGGCTTGAAAAGCACTCTGGGTCCGTGTGTGCCCAGAATCCCAGGAGGAGACTGGAGGAGACGTGACTGGCATGGCCACGCCCCAGGGCATGCGTTTCTCTCCCTCTTTCTGGCGAGCACGTGTGGACGCATCGTGTCCTGGAGTGTGAGTCCTGCTCAGCACTGCGGGAGGAGACGGCAGGGACTCAGAGTACGTGATCTCTCGTGTGCATAAACGCGCCCAGAGCAGACGCGGCTAAGCAGACACACGCACAGGGTGGCACACGCAGCTGCTCCTAGGGAACTCTTGCTTGGGGTTTTCTTGAATCTGGGCGTTCGGAGCAGCTCCATTAGAACATCACACCTTGGGACCACGCTGGGGAAATTCCAGTCCTAAGTCCTGATCAATGTTCTTCCTCTTAAATTGTTTTGTTTATTTTTTGCTATAGAGTAGGTGCTCACAAGGGACAATGTGAGACATCACTGCCCTCTGAGGGGGAATGGCCACAATCCCGTTCTCCTCTCAGGATTTCGGGCATGTGCACGCATCCAGTGTGATTTTCAAGCTGCTGGATCTGGACCTCGAACCAGAGTCAGCCACGTGGGACCCAGTGCCTTAACCGTCACGCCACCTGCTGATCCCTCCTTTTTTATTATTTTTTAAAAAAAGGTATTTTTTGCCTTATGGTACATGTGCTCACCAGAGAAATGGAAACAATGAAAGGGAAAGTGAGAAATCACCTCCAAGGGGGGATGGCCAGCCCACTGTCCTTTCTCTTCCATCTTCCTCCTGGGATCTTGGGCACGAACACACACATACCCGGTGTGATTTCCAGCCACTGGACCCGAGACTCCAACCGCAGTCCACCATGTGGTAGGCCCATGACACACTGCCACACCATCTATGACCCTCCTTATTTTTATTTATTTATATTTTTAGAGGTTTTCGCTATAGGGCACTTGTGCTCACCAGACAGAGACAGAGAGACAGAAAGCGAGAAATCACCCCCCAGGGGGGATGGTCACGCCGCAATCCCTTCTCCTCCTTCTCCTCTCGGGATCTCAGGCACGCACGTGCGCCCGGTGTGAGTTTTAAGCCACTAGGTCCGGGACGCGAACCACGGTCGACTACATCGGAGTCCAGCGACATAGCCATTACACTAACTGCTGGTTCCCCTTTGTTTTTATTCTTAAAACCTATTCTAGTCACATGTAAAATGTCTGTAATTAGTGCAATAAGAAAATCTGGCAGGCAACATCTGATGAGCTCTGGGGACGAGCGTGCAGCCTCCTCACATCTCGACATGCCCATGAGGGGCAGTCGTCAGGTGTTCAACTCTCACCTGGAAAGATACAGCGGCCTAAAAGCAGGAGTTGGGCAGGGACACAGGTCACAGTGTTGGGGTGGCATCCTGGTGCCCCCTCCCTCCCTTCCTGCCTGGTGAGAGTTCCCATGCACACTCGTCACGGGGGAGGAAGTTACCCCGGCTGTGTCGGCTCCAGCCCGTTTGTGTCTGTTTTGTAAACAGAGGCAACTTCAAAGCTGTAGGTGGGAGGGGGGCCAATTCTATTTTTCTAGTAGCCTTGTTTTTTTTAATCATTCATGTTAGAGCGTGTGTGCACATGTAAGAATATGACAGGGGACCCCCCTCCACAGGGTGTGGTCACACCAAGATCTCCTTCCTCCAGTCCTCCAAAATGCCAGCTCCTGGGCAGTCACGCACATGTCCGGCATGTTTCAAGCCAACTGGGCCAGGGATTGGAACCGCTATTGCTGTGTACGGTCCGGCTCCATTGAGCAGCATGCCACGTCCGTGCTGCAGAGCTGGTCCTGCCTCGGCTTTTGTCAGATGTAGAACAGAATCCCGGACCCCAGATGCTCAGGGTTAGAAGGGATTTTCCACCGCAGGGACCCAAACACCTGCCTGCCCGGACCTCCGCTACAGGGTCCCTTTCAGCTCACCGTCCACCCTGCCAGCACGCTGACATGAGGGGAGGTGAAGCGTCCTCCTACACCTCGCCTCCTCTTCCACCCTTGCAGTCCTGCCTCTGGGGCTCTGCAGAACAAGCCGGCCTTCTCCTCACGGCCCACTCCCTGCCCTTTTCCCCTGCCCTGGCCGGGGCCCACCCTTCACCACCCCAGGTCGGCCCCATCTCCGGATCTCAGACGTCTCAGCCCCGTTGGCCTCTCCAGCATTTGGCAGTCTGCACTTCCTTGTGCTCGGCCTCTGTGGTCCCCGCGGGTGCCCAGATTCCTGGGTCGAACCTTCCATTCCTCCGCTGTAGGACCACCGCTCCTGCTGCTCCTGGGCCGCTCCCCGACCGCCTCTGCCCCTCTTACCCGTGCAGCCCACTGGATCCTGGAGTTCAGCACGCACCAGGCAATCCTCATCCACCTCCCACCCTGGGTGGCCCTCCCTCCCCCTCACTGCTCTCCCACAGCCTGAGTCAACAGTCATGGTGGTTGGGACCAGGAGTTGGCGTAATGGCTATGTCACTGAACTCCCATGTAGCTGACCGCGGTTCAAGTCCCGGACCTGGTGGCTTAAACTCATGCCGGGCGCGTGTGCGTGCATGCCCAGGATCCCAAAAGGCGAATGGAGGATAAGGGATTGTGGCGTGGCCATCCCCCCAGGGGGTGATTTCTCACTTTCTGTCTCTCTGTCTCTCTGTCTTTCTGGTGAGTACATGCACCCTATAGCAAAAACCTCTCTAAAAAAAAAAAAAAAAAGAGTGAGTCATGGTGTTAACCACTATGGGCGACCACCCTGCAAGTGGCTGATCGGAGGGCCCAGCCCATGGAGCCTGCACTCTCACCAGGAGGCAGATGACACCCCGCAAACCTATGGCCAGTGCTGGGTGCTCTGCAGAGTCAGCAGGGCCAGGCAGAGGCCGGTCACCGAGCGGTCAGCTAGAGTCAGGTCCGCCTCGCCAGAGGGGAGAGGTGAGAAAAGAGTGGAAGGAAGGACCGGAGTAGCCAGGCTCAGGGAAGAATGTTCTAGATGGAAACCTAGATCGAGTGTGGCTTCAGCAGCTCCCAGGGTTCTAGAACAGTCTTTGGCTCAGCCCGGCCATGGAGGAGCCACAAAACGTGCACACCTATCAGCCAGCTCCTCACTGCTGGGGCAGCCCTGCAAGAACCACTGGGCTGTCGAAGGCCCACGGGCCGGTCCTGCCGCCTGCCCACGAGCCCGCAGTGGGCCCCATGGCTGTCTTCTCATCGCGGCAGACATGATGGTGTCAGCAGGGTCCCTGGGGGTGCAGAGTTGGGGGTCACTGGTCCCTTCGCAGCAGCGCTGCAGTC
>NW_006159501.1:8082859-8085284 GCF_000334495.1 Tupaia belangeri chinensis
CTGCAGCGCCAGGCCCCACAGCCGTCTCCGCGTACAGGCGGCAGCAGAGTCTGGGCTCCCCAGTCCAAGCTATGGGAAAGTCTCGGCCTCCGAAACCCAGGGAACCAGATTAGTGGAGACCGCAGGAAGCAGGAGACCTGGGTCTGGCCCAGGCTTGCTCACGGCCGACCTGCCAGTTAGTGGCCAAGTCACTTAACCCGCCGTGCCTCGGTGTCTCCATCTGTAAAGCGGGTTTAATAGTCTCTGTCCCCTGAAGACTTCAGAGGGTGTTTGTGGAGCTTAATGAGCGAGGTCCATTAACTGCCTGGAAGAAAGGCGGGGCCCAATACAAAGCACTATTGTAATTAGCTCTCAGGCCTCCAGCAGGCTGCCGCTTGTTTTAAGAGGGTTGCCAGGACGATAGGTTTGTTTGAAAAATACACGTGTAAAAGGCGTGGCTATAAATCTCGCCGTAGTGAGTACGTTTTTGTTTGGCCGACTTCTCATCCTGCGTGAGAACCGCTTCCCAGCTGTGGTGCATGTCAGTGGCTACAGCTGTGGCCCCCCACGGCCACCAGCTTCTGCCATCGCGCTCCGCCGGGGCAAGGACTGCACTGGGATTGCTCCTGAGCACATAGTGGGCACTTAAACGGTCGGAATAGTCGGTCCTCAGCGCCCAGGGCTCATGGGGGGCTAGACGGCACCGGGGGCCGTAAGGCGGGTACCTACTCCCCACGCCGACAACACCGATGGCCACGGGATCCCCAGAGGAACAGCCGTAGGGTTACACACGCACATGCACGTGGGGCCGTCAGCACGTCCACGGAAAACGTGTATTATGGAAAAACTGCATGGACTCCAAAAATGTATTGCACCAAGATAAGCTTGTACTTTAATTCCATTTTTTTTTGACCTTTTTAAAGTCCCCTCTTATAGAGAAAAATGAGAAGAAATTGGTTCATGAGATTTTGGAGGCCAAATTCCAAGATTTGCAGTTGGCAGGTGGGAGCCCCGGGACAGCCAATGGGGTGCAGCCCGGGGGAACTGAGCTTCGGTGGCGTCTGAAGGCAGGAGGAGACGGCGTCCCAGCTCAGAGACAGGCAGGTAAAGAGCGAATTCCCCCTTCTCCCCCTTTCTGTTCCAGGCAGGCCTTCGGGGGACAGGAGGAGGAGGCCCACCTGCCCACCCTGCACAGGGCCATCTGCTTTCCCTCATCTGTGGACGTCGCCTTGTCAAGGTGACACCCCAAATGAACCGCAACGCTGAGGTTACCAGCCCCGGGTGACCCGCCAGGCCTGGTGCCCGTGGACGCCTACGGGGTCGCTGGTACAAGGAAGTCCGAGAGAATTAAGCCAGGCAGGGGCAGCTCGGGATAGGATGGTAGCTGTTTTTTTTTCCTTTTTGCTTATTAATTCATTTCTTCCATGAACAAGGGACAGAGAGAGAGCGTGCACTCCCAATGGGTCTCGACCCGTGATCCACGCCAGCCTTCAGCCAGCTCTGGGTCATGGGCAAGTGCTTGTGGGGGCCCCAGGCTTGAACCACGAGCCCTCCCATTTGGGGATGGTTTGCCATGCAGTTCCTCATGTTTTACCACTGTGCTGCCATCTGGCCTGGGGGACACTCCTCACAAGAGGGAACCTCTAAGCCAGCTCGGTGGCAGGAGGGGCCCTCCGCTCAGTGGCAGAAGGCTGGACTTGACAACAGCCAGGGCAGTGGAGACAGACAGGGCAGCAGGGGTGGCCTTGCCCTCTCTGACCTCAGTTTCCTTGGTTGGCGTTATGTGACATGGGGACGATTCCTGCTCCACAGGCTCTGGCACCTTGTTGTCTGTGGGTGCCCCTGGATGTCAGCCCTGCCCCCGACTTTTCCTCAGGCCCCTACTCTGTGCCCAGGGAGAGCCTGGGGCATCAGCCGTGTTGGACAAACCAACAGGTCGGCAGAGGGCTAGACAAGTGAGACTGAGCCAAACGCCCTGCAGGGGCTGTCATTTGGGGACACCGGTGAGGGGTGGGGATGGCGATGAAACTTGGGGGCAGCATTGGTAAAGCCTGAATTCCCAGTGGGATGGTGACGGCGGAGGACACGCTCTCCCATAGTTAGCAGTGAGGAAAACGGCAGGGGCTGGCCGAGGTGGACAGGGCCACCTCCCGCCTCCCAGGCCCTGACTCAGTGGGGCTTTTCTTCCTCCTTGAACGAGGAATGTCCGGTCTGTCCGCAAACTTCGAGGTCACGAATCCCCCGGAGCCCGAAGGCCTCTCTAGCAGAGCTCAGCGGCCCGGTGCTTCCAACCTACGGTCACAAACTCACAGCCCAGAGTGCCTGACACACACCCATCTGCTGCCCTGGCACAAGGCCCCCGTGAGCCGCCTTGAGGGGCTTCCTGCCCTTGGGCACAGGCCACGATGAACGCAGCCAGGCCTGGAGCACCACGGGCCACCACCTA
>NW_006159501.1:8085360-8088108 GCF_000334495.1 Tupaia belangeri chinensis
GAGAAGAGGAGAGAGGCCAGCTGCGGACGGAGGCCAGCTGCAGACCGAGGCCAGCTGCGTCCTGAGCTCGAATCCTGTGGCACTCGGGAGTTGCTTTATGGACCCAGCGCCAACCTCTGAAGGTGGCTGTGACCAAGGAAAGGAGTTGCCGTGGGGACCAAGAACTGTCAGGGACAGACCAGCTCAGCAGGTTACCAGAGCAAGGCCCTGGGGCTGAACGGGAGGAAGAGGAAGAGGCAGAGACTGACTGAGGCCCACGAGGAGTGCCAGGAAGTTTCCCAACAGAAGCTTCTGGCAGCAGGAGAGGAAAGTGGGACAGGCTGAAGAGGGAGGTGGCAGCCATCTGGCAGGCACGAGGCCGCCACCACCACCTCCAGGAGGGGGCTGCTTGGCAGGGTCTGCCAGCCGCGTCCATCGCCAGTAAGGGTTGTCCAGACCATGGGCTTCTCTTCACCCATCGGGGCATTCCTCTTGCCAGGGGCAGAGCAGAAGGCACCTTTGAAGTGATTTAAGACCCTCCTGGCGTCTTCAGCCAGGAAGGTCGTCGGTGTTGAGGCACGGTAACTGCCATGGCTTCCGGGGCTTTGAGGAAACCACACGTGGCCTCCTGGCCAAGCACCTGCCATGTCCTGTTGCTGGAGTGTCCGTCGTGTCCCTGAGCGCGGCAGCTTTCTCTGAGTTTGCAGTGGCTGGCCCGAGGAAGAAGGCATATCAGATTTCTATAGAAATGACGGCTCCATGAGCGATTTTGAAGCGCTGAGGAAGGCTGGTGTCTCTGAGAACAGCGACGTGGGATGTAAAGGACGCCACTAGCTGGGCGCCCTCTCCCTGCACTACGAGACCTGAGTGCGTGGGCTGAGGAGTAGCTTCTCCTGACTGGACGGGGTGGGGACAGCACTTCTGCTGGGAAGTAATGATTTTCCCTCCGGGCTTAGCCCAGCGAGTAGGGTCACCCCTTTAATGTGAGCACACAAAGCACATGTGAAGGGAAAACCAGCACAGCCTCCCGTGCAAGGCGAGCTGGGTGCCGGGGCACAAGGAGCGGGCAGAGAACAGCTTTGGGGGCGGCCGCCAGCCCAGCTTGCCCTTGGCCGGGATGCCCGGGCGCAGCCACTCAAACACAGCCAGGGCCATCAGAGGGTTCCGTCGGTCTCCCCACTCTGCTCGTCTGCTTTTACTGTTCTCTGTAAACCTTGGCTCGTGCGTGAGGCCTAGGGCTGCACCTTACCCCTCAGACTAACCACTCCAGCCCTGGCGGGCCAGAGCGCACCCGGCCAGCCTGAGCCCCCTGAGCCTTCGCAGGCACCGGCAGGAGGGGCAGCAGGGAGCCGGCCAGGGAGGACACTGTGCCTCCACTCCCCTGGCTCTTGGCGGCCACCTTCTGTGGCTGGGGGGGCCACTGGCTTTCCTAAAACTGTGGCTGTGGGGGCAATGGGATTTCCTGGGGCAGAGGGAGAGGAAGTCTCAGCGCAGGTCCCAGAGCAGCCTGGCACAGGTTCAGGGGATGGGTTCAGTGAGGGAGCGGGGGATGGAGAAGGGCTGGGGAGGAGGAAGACAGCGGGAATTCAGGCACCCGGGCAGGTGCTTGAGGAGAGTGGGCGTCTGGTTGTCTGGTACTTTATGAGGGGCAGAGCCACGCCTTGGATGGCCAGGGTGCGGAAGCCCATGGTTCTGCACAGTCCCCTGGGAGCCAATCCCTGGGAGCTGATCCCCGAGAGCCGATTCCCGGGAGCTGATCCCCAGGAGCTGATCCCTGAGAGCCGATCCCCGCCCAGGAGCTGAGCTGGAGGCTGAACCTGGCACATAACTCCTGCTTCCTTTGCTGTGGGATCGAGAGGCACCTCCCAGACGTGCAAACTGAGGAAAGAGCCAGCAGCCAGCAGGAAGAGGTCACAGGCCGGGCTCTCGGACAGGAGCAGACACCAGCCGGCCCTGCCACGGCCCCAGGCCCTCCTACGGCGCATCTTGCATTTCCTGCCCACCAGGAGCGGGCCCTGCAAGTCTATGGGGCCTGCCAGGCAAGCTCCACCCAGAATGAACTCTGGAGAGATGGGCCCATCTGAACCCTCGCTTGCTCAGGGACAGTCAGGCCACCTCCTGCCTCAGTCCCTGTCTGCACAGTGGTGGGGGCAGCTGCTAGGTGAGCTGTGGCCATGCCCGACCCACCACCTGGGGTCATGGGGGCTTAAAGCTCTCCTCCGGTCTGCAGAACGCTGTTACGGTAACCCTAAGGGCACCCAGACACCATCCCATCATGGCACGGTGCTATTTAATAGCCCCCCGTATCATCAGAGGAGCGTTCCTTAATCGTGCCTAGCTCTCCCTACTAGAAACATCCCCGTCTTCCCTGCTCGGTCCCCTCCACCTCCTAGGACAGGGATGGCAGACGGAGCGGGGTCCATGGTCGCCTTGCTCAGGAGCAGACCCCGCTCTCGCCTGCTGGTCACCCCCACCCCCACCCCCGGCGCGGACTGCCCGGCTGGCTCCAAATCCGTGTTACACTTTGCGCCAGGCCTTGACTGATGGAGTCTGTGTGTGTTTCCCGGGCGCCATTGAAGCAGACACTCCCTGGGCTGCTGCCGGGTTTGCGTCGTCACCCTGCTCACAAGACACCTGGTGGCACCGTCAGAGTTCAGCTCCTAGGCCATCCTCCCTTTTGTCTTAGGCCGTGGTCTCCCTTGACGTCTGACAGTAGTCACCCCCACACCTGTGTCAGGAAGCGAGGTCCCTCACCCTGTGGGAGCGGGG
>NW_006159501.1:8088139-8104096 GCF_000334495.1 Tupaia belangeri chinensis
GTGGGCTCCTGGCCGCTGGGTCCCTCTGCTCTGAGGCTGCCTTTCCAGGGTCCTGGACTCCCTGCTAGCCTCCTCCTGGGCGACCTGCTCGGGGGTCCTGGGGCTCCCCAGGCGCCTCCTTGCTTGGCGTCAGTGTCCTCCAGCTGAGAGGTCACAGTGGGACGAAGCCAGCGTGGGTCTATCTGGCTGGGCCATGACCACGTTTTGTTTAACTGAGTTTGCTGCCGGTATTTACAACTGAGCTGTTCCCAGCCTCTCTTGGGAATTAGCCATGGAAGCTCCAGACCCACAGTGGCTGGATCTGAGAGGCCACCCCCTGCATGGCACAAGGGTCCCAGTTGCTCTCAGCCCCTGGTCGCTCCCCAGTACTTCCTGCCTCCTCCTGTGCCACGGAGCCATCGGCGCGGGGTGCGGAGTTCTTTGGGGGCCGTAGCGCACAGCAGAAGGAGCACAGACTTCAGGGTCAGCAGCCTGGAGGTCCTGGGCTGTGGCTGTGGACCATGTGGCAGATCCTCTGAGCAACACATACGTAGATCTGGCAGGGAGCGTGGCACAGATAAGACCCCTGGAACCTGGTGGGTGCTTTCGGCCCTTTGCCAGCTGACTGGGCAGTGGTGGGCATCAGTGTCCAGAGCGTTCTACGTCCCCATCGCTGCCTGGTCTGACTCCCTCAGGGGAGGCCTCCTCTCAGCAGCTGTCGGAGGTGTGGTCTGCAGTTGAGCGTCTCCATGGCAGTGGCCATGGGTGGCCTCCTGAGCCTGCTGGCCCTCAGACACGTGGGGGCGAAGGGACAGAGCTGGACACCAGGAGGGAGCAGCTGGAGGTGGCCCTCGCCCTCCCCGTCCAGGCCTGGCCAGGGAAGCAGCGTCTGCAGCCTTGGAGATGGCGAGAGAAGGGACCGGAGGCAAACGAGTGAGGCCGCTACATGGCGACAGGGACCCTGTGGCTGTGGTTCCAAGCCTCCTGGCCAGCAGGCGGGAGGGCTCTGTGAGTGCCATGGCATGTGCTATGTGAAAGAGCCCAGCTCCTCTCCAAAGGAAGCCCCAGTGAGTGGAGCAGGCTCCCTGGCCTCCTCCATTGCGGGCTTGTGCACACCCCGAAGCCTGGCTGCCCAGCCGGCGTGCACCCCGTGTCCAGGCGCACTAACGCCGATGGCGGAGGTCAAACGCAGAAAGCAGCTCTGCCTCTGGGCTTCCTGACCGTCTGTTGTCCCCACTGCCGATTTCCTGCAAACACACTTGAGGGGTGCTGAGAGCCCAGGGAGTTGCAGCCGCCGGAGAAGCCCTCCCTGTTCCTTCCCCTGCTGTGTTTGTGAAGGTCCTTGCAAACACGACTGGAAACATCCTAGAATAGGAAGCAGAGTCCCAGCTGAGCGTCTAGGTTACACGGGAGTCTAAAAAGAACTAAAATCATTTCCGCCGCGGCTGCCAAGTCTGGAGGTCCTGCCCGGGTCTGCACATCCTGCAGGTGACTCAGCTTGAATTTCCCTCTGACTCCTACATGGCTTCCACGCAGGAAGCCAGCACCTGAAAGGGTGGCATTGCGGCACGGCGGTGCCTGGCAGTCTGGGGGCAGTCTGAGGCTCCAGCACCACCAGGACCCCGCCCAGGCCAGCACCAGCCCAGAGGCTCAGCAAACACCACTACCCCGTTACCACTCATTGCACAAGTGAAAACGGTCTGTCCCTTCCGTGGGGAGCTGCTGGAACCATTGCAAGCATGGAGACTTGTGGCATCAGGTGTGTTCGTGTCACGCGCAGCCATCGCCCCCGCCCGTCTCGGAGACTTTGTCATCTTCCCAGCTGAAACTCTTCCCATGGAACGCTTCCCTCGCGACTCCCCTGTCCGACCGTGGGCCCTCTGTCCTCGTGTCTGTGGATGAATTTGCCCGTTCCAGGTGTCTCACGGACGTGCAGCCTCACACGGGTTGCCCTTTCATGTCTGGCTCACGTTACGCACTGGCATGTCCAGGGCTCCTGGACGAGGTCGCGCGTGTTAGAACTCCCCTCCCTGCTGTGGCCGCACCAGGCTCCGTGTGTGCTCGGCACGTTCTGCTTCTCTGTGTCGATGGGCACTTGGGCGGCTTCCACCTTTTGGCTGCGGTGAACAGGGGTGCGCGATGTCTGCTGGAGTCCCCGTCTTCGGTTGTTTGGGACATCCTATGCCAGGAGTGAAATGGCCGGGTGGTGCGGAAATGCCACGCTCAGCTTTTCCAGGAACCATAAACAGTTTTCTGCAGCCGCGGCACCATCTTACTCTTCCAGCAGTGATCCACGGAGCTCTGGCTCCTCCAGACCCTTGCCGACGCGTGGTTTTATTTACTACTATGTTCATTGTTGTTTTCATTTTGTTTATTTTTTCTCTATGTATTTTTTAGAAGAGATTTTTGCTAGAGGGCGTGTGTGTTCCATAGAGAGACAGAAACCAGCACCACCAACCCCCCGCCAGGAGATGGGCATATTGCAATCCCTTCTTCATTCTCTTCTCGGGATTTAGATTATGCACACACATGCTCCCGGTGTGAATTTTAAGCCGCTGGGTCCATAACTCAAACCACGGTCAACTATGTGAGAGTCCAGTGACGTAACCATTACCCCATCTGCTGGTCCCTCACTGGTTATTTTATTTATTTATTTATTTTTGGGAGAGGTTTTTGCTATAGGGCACATGCGCTCATGAGAGACAGAAAGCGAGAAATCACCCACCAGGGTGGAAGGCCATGCCACAGTCCCTTCTCCATTCTCCTCTCAGGATCTTGGGCACGCACACGCATGCACCTGGCGTGAGTTTAAGCCACTGGGTCTGGAACTCAAACCACAGTCAACTACATGGGAGTCCAGCAACATAGCCGTTACGCCAACTGCTGTTCCCACAGGAGTTTCTCGTATGTTCTGGATATTAAGGTCTTTTTCTGCTGTTTAATTGTCTATGCACATATATCTGGGAGCAGCGAGGGGCTGAGAAGGGCTCTTCCTCTGCCCCATGCCCCAGGAGAGGCGTGTCTGCATTAGTCTGGGCTCACAGACCAGACCGGGAGTAGAAGTGAGTGGAGTCAGAGAAGAGAGAGGAAGAGGCGTCTCCGTCCAGGGTCTCTTGCTTCTCTGGCCACTACGCAGCCACTGCCCCTGCTCCTCACCAAGAAAACAACTCACAGGAGTTTGGGCAACCCTGGTTATGTCAGAAGACAGCACTGGTCTCCATGGCCCTGCGGAGGGGTCCAAGTTCGAAGCCCACTTCTCCCAGCCAGGCTCAGACTGGATCCGGACAGAACGGGCTACCCCTAGCCCGTGCCCCCGTGAGGCCTGACACGCCTGCAGCCTTTATACTCTAGGGCCAAGGCACGAGCCGGGGGCCCACAGTTCATGCCCGTTGCAGAGACCACCCCGCCAGGCAGGAAGTGTTGGCTGGGTTTGCATTTGAACGTGGGGGGCCACTGTGCTGGAGAGAGCCAGGCACCAGACTTAGTGTCCCGAGGCAGGTCACATGACCTTGCGGGGCCAGCCCGTGGCCAGCAGTTAAGGCAGCTGGTTCCCACGTGGCAGTTTGAATCCTGGACCTGGCAATCTCAAACACACGCAGGGGTGTGTGTGTGCATGTCCGAAACCCAGAAGGGAGGGCGAGATAGAGAAGGGGCGTGACGTGACCACCCTCCTAAGGGGACACTTTCTCTCCCTCTCCCCCTCTGCCTCTCCAGCAAGTGCACACACCTGGCAAATTTTTAAAAATGAAAGCACTTGTGAACACAGCACACAGTCCTATCAGTGGTGTGTGTCTCTCCAGCCCTGGCTCAGGCTTTGGAGGGACCCTGGCTCTTGGCACCTGCGTGTTCTCGCATTTAAAAGCACGTAGTCTTCTGTCACCCAGACTAGGCAGACTGCGCAGGAGGCTGGGAAGCTAAACAGGCTGTATTAGGGCCCTGTTGCTGAGCAGCACCCCAATAGCCAGCCCCATCCAGCACACCCCCACACCTGGAACCGCCCAGGGCCTTGAAGATGGTGTCCCCTGCTTTGAGAAGTGCAATCTCAGTGGCTACTTGTCAGGGTGTGGGAGTGGCATCAGCGCTGGGCCGCTGACTGGCCACCATGTGTCCTCTGGTTGGACCCCCCACGCTGCTTTGTGGGTGCAGCCTCGCTCAAGGTGGACACAGGGCAGAGCCCAGGGCCAGGTCCTGAGTGCCCTCGTCCAGCCTCTTGGGTCGGGTGGCCTGCTCTTGCTCTCTCTCCCTCCTGAGATCGGCACCACAGACGGGGCCGGGGAGGACCGTACTGCGGACGTAGCAGAGCCGCAGGATGGAGGGAGCCTGAGCCCCCGTCAGCCGGGGCCGGGGAGGACCGTACTGCGGACGTAGCAGAGCCGCAGGATGGAGGGAGCCTGAGCCCCCGTCAGCCCAGTCCTTCCGCACAGGCCGTTAATGTGAGGAATGGAGCTTCCTCTTCCAGCCTCCGGGCCGTTTAGTCTCCGAGAGCACAGCTTTGCCAGCAGCTCACTGATGGGCGTCAGGAGACGCCAAACCGCAGTTAGGACCAGGCCGTGCCCGTGGCATGCCACCTCTACGCTCACCCAGACACATGGCGCCATCCCAGCACAGCCGAACGCCAGCCAGGGGCCAGAGGGCCTTTCTCTTCCAGCAACGCCTCTGAGAAGCTGAGTCCCCGTCTGTGAATCCTGTCCGGGTGTAGAAATGGACCAGGACTAACCCTGGGTGTCACCGGACAGGACTGTAGGTGGACACCGAGGACAGCTGGGACGTGAGAGGCAGGGAGCCGCCCGTCGGTGGGCTGTGCCGGCCGGTCATGATGCTGCAGCTCCTGGCCTGGAACGTGGTGCTGGCCCAGCACGGGTGCCCAGGGCCTCGGCGCCTGCCCCGAGCGGATGCCAGCTCTGTCTCCCATTCGGCCTGCGTTACGAACAGGGCAGGGCTGAGGCTGATCCGGCCCAAGGTGGGGTGCCAGGGCTCTGTTCTGCTAACGCCCCTAATTGCGGCTTGGTCATGCTGCAGGGTGCCCGGCAAACAGACCCCACACTCTGACACGGCCCTGGCTGCAGCCAGCCCAGCGGGTTGACATGAGCGACCTAGGGGAGTTGGAACCCCACTGGACACTGCCCGTTCCCATAACTCTGCTGCCGCCACCCGGGCGGGACTTGCTCAGGGCAGGGAGCCTGGATTTCCAGCCCATTGAGTACAGCATTGTGGATGTGGTTGCTGTGTCCCCTCGGGCTCCCGGGAGCAGAGCTCTGACCGCTGGCGGGGCAGCAAGCGGCCAGCTGTCTTCAGGTTGAGGAGCCGCTGGGTGACGGGGAGGCCCCTGCAAGCCTGGCAGATGCAGCGTCTGTCCTGGCTGGGCAGCCCTGGGCCTGTGGGGGCCCCTGGCCTGCTGGCCTCACATCGGGAAGGGTCTGGGTTCTCATTCTCTCATCTTGAAGAAGGAGGCGGGCAGCCTCACCACCGCCTCGCCTGCCCAACCTTCACTGCGCTGTCTCATCTCTGAGGTGCCTTGCAGCGGGGTTGGGAAGGCTGTTTTCCCTCTTGCCCTGACGTCAGGACATGAGCCTGCGCCAGGCCGTGGAGGGTGGGCAGGGGTCCTCGGTGCACACAGGGTTGACACAGATACCAGGTGGAGTGGGAGGCACAAGCCCACCTTGTAGATGAGGAAAGCGAGGCCCAGAGGGGATGGGCGATTTGCTAAGATTGCCCTGCTTCACAGAAAGTGCTGGGACCAGGCGTGGCAGCGGGTTTGGCCTGGGGGTCGCATTACTCAGCCCCTCCACTCATCCCTGCTCCTCCCCCAGCCCTGAGCCCTGAGGGGGCACCAGCCTCAGTTCTTCGCCCCACCCCATCCTCGCTCTTTCAGTCCTGAGCTGGAACAGACGCACTTGGCTGGCCCCGTGTCGGCCCTTGCTCCGTTTGTTCCAAGGCCTCTCTAGGGCAGTGCTCTCTGAGGGCATCTTAGGGTTAATCTTCCCATCAAGCACAGGGTCACCCTCTTTTTTTCTTGGGAATATTGGAAGTTTCACGGGTGGGATGTGCTTAAAGTGGGACTGCCAGTCGAAAATAAAATAAAAACCAGGTACAGCTGTCTAGTTAATCCGGATTTCAGCCGCACAACGAATACTCTTATTCTATGAACATGTCTAACAAGGGACCCCGAACAAGCGTGGGGGGTCCTGTGCTGACCTGGGCTCTCCATGGAGCTGTTCCCCTGCCAAATTCCCACGTCCATGTTCGAACCTCAGCACTTCAGACCTGACGTTCCTTGCAGGGAGGGTCTACACAGACGTAATCGAAGTGACGTGAGGTCATTCGGGTGGCCCTAACCCAACGTGTCTGACGTCCTTATGGGAACGGGACATTCGGGCAACGACAGGCACTCAGGGAGAATGACCAGAGAGCCGCGAGGCTGGGGGGAGGCCCGGGAGAGACCAATCTCGCCCACGGCTTGGAGGGGAGCTGACTGCAGACCCTGCCTCTCTGGTCTCCAGATCCACAAGATGCTACGTTCCTGCCTTTTATTTTTATTTTTAAAATTTTTTAAAAAGATTCTTGCATAGGGTACGTGCACTTGGTGGAGAGACACAGAGAGAGAGTGGGTATCCCGGGGATCGGCCACACTGCAGTTCTTTCTCCTCCAGTCTCCTCTCAGGATTCCGGGCATGCACACATACATACCCGGCATGATTTTCAAGCCACTGGGACCAGGACTCGAACCATGGTTCACCATGTGGGCATCCAGTGCCTTAACCACCACGCTAACTGCTGGCCCCGGATTCCTGTCTTTCAAATCACCTAGCAGTCCTGGCAAAGCAACACATTGAAACCCTATGCACGCCCCTTGATCTGTTGGGGGAGGCCCTGGGAGGCCCTGTTCGCACACTTTCCATCCACTCCCAGGGGCCTCGACAGCTGTATCCAGGCTCAGGCGTTCTGTGCCCTTCTCGGGGAAGTCATGCACTGAAAAATCCCGTGTAGCTGACCGAGGCTTTCCTTACAGGCCGGCTGGAAAAGAAAGGCCCTGGGGAGAGGGAGCCCTGGGAGGGAGGCTCACCCGTGGGCTTGGCCTGGGCCCAGATCTCTCAGAGCTTGTTTACTGTGCTTGGCGGGGAGGCGGCACGTTTGAAGGCAGTGGACCTGCAGGGGACTCACAGGAATGGGGGATTATTGCTTCCTGGAGGGCGTGGCCGGGGCTTCCTTCCTGCAGCACCCCTGCACGGCAGCCCCACCCTGGAAGAGGCTGCAGACACGTGTATCCTGCCAGCTGGGCTGGGGGTTATTTCCTCTTCATTGTGTGAAGGCTAGTTCAGGGGGAATATGGAAAAAGCCAGCAGGCTGCCCGCCCTTGGAAGTGTGGTCGGGCCTTGAGGAGTGTGGCGTGCCCCGCTGCTGGCCCTGGGTGCAGCTTCCTGTTCTTGACACCCTGGGCCTCCTCCTTGCAGTGATATTGGGGGTGTCCTGCACCCCATGCTCAAGCCTTTGCATCATCAGGGCATGGAGAGCTAAAGGGTCTGAGGGGTCATAGGGCAGTGGCACTCGGGTGGGGGGCCGTGAGGACCCCTGCTATGAGCAGACCCTGTGCCTGGGTGTGCTGGACAGGCCCGGGCAGCAGCTCGGGGCATGAGCGGGGGCACCCTGGAGCTGGCCTCTGGGGCTGTGGCCGGGTTCTTTCTCCTGGTGGCCCTGTGGCCCTGGGAATCAAGCCGCTGTAGCTCCGCACCTCCTCCTGTTGGCTGCAGCCTGCCCTCTCCCCTGCTCTTCCCAGCCCTCTCACCCCCAGCCTCATGTGCACTCCCGTCTCCTCCCGCCTCACCGCGGCCCCCTCACTTCCTTGACGTCCAGCACACCTCTGCCACACCTGTGAGTCCGAATGCCCTGTTTGCCACTCATCCTCCCACTGTGACCGGGTTGGATGGGTGCTAGGAGGGGAAACCCTTCTAATCCCCCAGCCCCGCCGTCCTCACCTGGTACAGGCAGGCTCTCGGACTCCATTCCAGAGGCCAGGACTGTGAGCACGTGGAGGTTCGGGCTGGAGAACGATTCACACCCAAGGAGCGCACACCTGCCTGGGCGGGTCACAGCCCAACTCTGGACCCACCGCCACAGACGGGGCGGGAAGAATGGACCCCCAAGGTCTTTGTGACCTGAGCACACAGGCCACTGGGTGTGGTGTCATGGCCCCGGGCACGTCATGGCCCAGCCTCTCCCCGTGCCGGCCACTCTCCCAAATCTTTGTCCCCTTGATGTCGGTTGTAACTCGCTCCACACAACATCAAATGTGTACTGAGTCTGCCTCCTCGTCCTCCTCCTGGTCGAAATCCCGAGTGTGAGCATGTGATTCCTGGAACAAAGATGGCACCCCCAGCCTCCCCTGACCTGGTGAGACCACAGCACTCGCTTCTGGACCAGGAGTTGTGAGTGAAGTCATGCATATTAAGGGAACAGGATCCCGCATGGCCGACTGCCGTCTGGGGGCAAGAACACACTGGTCAGTGAAAAGAAATGGAAAGGTCTTGTTTTCATAAAGCAAGTCTTTGTGACTTTGCACTCCTGGCTCCACCCCCTGCCTGCCTCGAGGAGGAAGTTGAGGAAGGCATGAACTCCGGTCTCCCTAGGTTTGTAGCCCCATCCTGAATTCTTTTCTTCTTTTGAAATGGTGGCTTGCAGAGCTTTTTACTTTTATTCATTTATTTAAAAGAATTATTTTATTTAACTTTATTTACTTGATTTATTTGAGTAGAGAGGGACAGAGAGAGAGAAAAGGGAGAAAGCAAGCCGCCAGGTCTGGGACTCAAACCACGGTCAGCCATGTGGGAGTCCAGCGCCCTTAACCTCTGTACCACCTGGCCCATTGTTTCAAGTGAAGAGGCCGTTTACTGTGAGGAAATACCTTCTGTGAGAGTCCTGCCCTCGGTGGCTCTGAAGAAGCAGGTCTTTGTGCGTGTCCTCACTGAGGCCTGACCTTTCCCAATGGTTTTTCAAGCCACTGGTTCTGGGACTTGAACTGTGCAGTTGGCAACTATGCAGACCCAGCCGCCTTAACCTCCACTGCCTGCTGGCTCTTTGCTGGATATTTTTTAATGCCACTTGTCTATTTTAAGATAGTTACTTTGGTTAAAATCAGATGACATGATCCACATACCTATAGTGAAGCCTTCTAGCTGGGTGGAAGTGATCTGTAAATGTCCCATGATACTAAAAAGGGACAGATGAGACAAGAGGTCTGGCACTGGCGTGCAGGCCAAGTGGGACCAGTCGATCGGAGCAGTAAATATTTGTAAATCTTACTTGTTTAGGATACTGAGTCATTGGCAGTTCTCGAGGTGGAGTGGCCCATTCTTCCATTTATCCCACCAACGTGTCCTGACAGGGTCCTGAGTACCAGAAGCTCCGGTGGGCACTGAAGCCACAGGGTTTGAAGATGTGGTCCTTGTTTGGAGAAGCCCCCACTTTCGTTCATCAACCCAACCATCCACTGCAGGGCGTGTGTCATGGGTGGGTGCTGGGTGCTCTACCTCAGTCTTGAGTCATAGGAAAGGGTCAAGATAAACTTCTGGGGGAGGGGGTGGCGCCTGTTTCTAAGTGTTGAAGGTCAGAGTGGAGTCATGACCTATGTTTTGACGACAAGGTACAGGGAGCTCCAAGAACAGCCACGAAGGTTCCTGAGGGTGGGTCAGGAGGAGGTAAGGTCAGCAAGAGGCCACATCACAGGTCTTCGTGTGGGGCCAGGAGCTCTCACCTTCACCCAGAGGGCAATGGGGCCAGCATAGGGTCAAGGTAGGAGGACGCAGGCACTGCTTGAATGTCAAGACGTCCATTGTAATAAGTTGGAGAGCAACACAGGAAGGAGGAGATGGAGGCATGGAGGCCGTCAGGGGTCAGCATTACCAAGGGGGTGAGACGTGATGTGACCTCCAGAAGGGGAGCCACCCGGAAAAGGTTGAACTCAAGATTAAAGGCACAGTCTTCACGAAGCTTACCTTTAGAAACAGCTAAAGATCACGGGTCTCCAGGGCCACTCTCACTTTTGCCAGTGGCTGCAGATTCCGGGGTCCCATAGTCTCCCTCGGCTTGGATCATCACCTGGAGTGACTCACAGAACTCAGGGAAGTGCTGCATTTGAGGGTTATAGTTTTGGCATTGCAGTGATATGGAGCAACCCAAGGCTGGTAACTGCCTGAACCTTCTGTTCTGATATGAAGGAACTTGTGAGCAACCTTGAAGCAACCCAGGGCTGATAGCTGCCTGGGCTTTCTGTTCCCCACGAGCTAGCTGCCTCTCCCCTGAGCTGTTGAGTGACTGGAGGCCTTGAGCAGGCCGGATCCTTTGCTTCTCTGCCAGCTCTGTATGAGGGCAGACACTGAGCTCCTTCCCTTACAGGACACTCCAAGCGTGCTGAAACTGCCCCTCCCCAATTCACCCATAAAAGACTGTGTCCAACTCTCAGCCGGGGCTGGAGATTCAGAGTATTAACTCCTCTGTGCCCGCCGATGAAATAAAGAGTTCTTCTGATCTCTCCGAGTGCTGCTTTCCGTTCCTCGGCATCTGTTTTTCTACAACAGCAGGATACAAATTAGACCTGGCTAAAGGAAGAGGCATACAGGGTGAAGTCAGGGAGGGGTCCTGTTGCAAAGCTGCCTCTGGGGAGGGGGTCACACTGTCCCCTGTCGTACTTTGATGACTCAAACAGCATCCCCAACCTTAGACACTCACCTGCTTGGTGTCCAGTGTTTTTATTGGGGTTTCATTACATACTCGTGAATGATGGGACCATTGTTGTGTCACCATGTCCCTCACCTAACCCCAGGTTGGGTCTGGTGTCACACGGAGCATGTTCCAAGAAACTCCCTCAGTTCACACTGGTCTTGGCATGACGAGCCCCTGTGCTGTCACCCCAATAGCACACACTATGCCAGGGCCACCCAAGTGCTCGATATTGCGGCTTATGTGTTGTAGCCCATTGTACAGTATCACATGTGGCCTGAGGAGCCCACCAGGATTAAGGACTCGGCAGGGCTCAGGAAATCCCAAGGGGTTAGAGGCTCCATCGTGGACTCTGGACACAGGCTGGCCGGGTTCCCTGGTGGTGTGTGCAGGGTACAACGAACCGGAGATGGGCATGCTGGGCAGGGAGGGTGTCTGAGTGACACTGGGGGGTGTCGAAGCTGAGGGGGCACAGCGCTTAGGAGCAGAGCCTGCTGATCTCTTTTTTGTTTTAAGGTTTTTTCTCCCAGGAGAGAGCACAGTGGGGATCTTCCACAGGGTCCTTGTTCTAGGATCTACCCCCTGAACCATGGGCACGTACGCACCCGGCATGTGCAGAGAGGTCTGGGGACAAGAACCCGGGACCTTCCCATCTGGGGCCAGTGTAGTTTCGCTGTGCCGCTGTCTGGCTCCAGAGCCTGCTGTCCTCAATCCCACCTCTGGCTGTGGGGACTGCACCTCAGAGCTGTTTCTTTTTTATCATGAAATTTCTCAAAGTGTTTAAAACTTGTCACCTGCTGGGACCAGCAGATGGTCTAACTGGTTATGTTGCTCCACTCCCACGTAGTCGAGCTCAGTTCAAGTCCTGGACCCGGTGACAGAAACTCATGCCAACCGTGTGTGCGTGGGTACCCAGAATCCTGAGAGGAGAATGGAGGAGAAGAGATTGCAGCATGGCCATCCCCCGGGGGGTGGAGGGGATTTCTCACTTTCTGTCTCTCTCTGCCTCTCTGGCAAATGCATGTGCCCTATAGCAAAAGTCTCTCTCTAAAAGCAAAAACAAAACAACTCTTCATCGGTAATGGACAAAACTCTTTTAGGCGCTTATTTTTGTAATTGCCACAAAAACTCAGCAAGTGAGTGATGTGAGAATCCAAATAAATAAGAAAAATCAAGGCACACTGGCTTATTTTAAAAGGAGATTCTCTCTCAGACCAGCCACTGACGTGGTGGTCGAGGTGGCTGGCTCCCACACGCACGGCCGGCTGCACTGTTTGAGTCCTGGATTGCGTGAGGGCCACACGAGGCATGCGTGCCCCCAAAATCCCCAAAGGAGGGAGAAATGGAGGACCAGGGACTGTGGTGTGGCCATCCCCTGGGGGGTGCTTTTTCACTCTCTCCTCTTTCTTTGATTTTTCCCTAAAAAAAAAAAAAAAAAAAAAAAAGAGAGAGAGAGAGAGAGAAGAGAAGAAAGAAAGAGAAAGAAAAAAAGAAAGAAAGAAAGAAAGAGAGAGAGAAAAAGAACAAGTCAAAAGTAACGAGATTTTCTCTTTTCCCAAAGGGTGCAGGAGGTTCTCCTAGGACATTGCTCCTCTGCCTGCCGTGTCTGGGAGTGGGAGACGCTGGAGCAGGTCTTGGGGGGCTTTGGAACTGTGTCTGGGAGTCTTGAATCCGCGTGGCTTCCGAGCATGTTTTGTGAACTGACTTCATAGTGAGTCCGGCTCGGCACGAGGTCTCGTTTTCGGTGTATGCAAACACGGCTGTGATAAATTAGCTGCGGCATTGTTTGCGTGTACTCAAAGTCATAATGGGTTTTTACCACTGTGTATTTTTCAAAATTAAAAGGTGCTGAGGTGTAATAAAGAGGTACTCTCACTGGAGACAGGCAGACGGGGTTAGGGGGAGTGAGAAGTAACCCCCAGAGGGGATGGCCATACTGCGGTCCTGTGCCCCATCTCCTGTTGGGATTTTGGGCACACATGCGCATGTGACCAGTGTGTTTTTCAAGCCACCATGTCTGGGACTTGAACCATGTCGCTGGCCATATGGGATTCCATTGCCTTAACCTCCGTGCCACCTGCTGGCCCCGAATTTCCCATTTTATGCTTAGGTTAATGGAGAACGGGCAGCCGTGCAGAAATGCAGTTAACAATAGGGTGGGATGTACTCGTGCCTGACTGAGGGGGCCCAGCAAGGCCAGTGCTGACCCTCCTTGGCCTGTCTGTACACTGGTCCTTCCTCCCAGATGTGGGACAGGGACCCGGAGTGAGGTCCCCTTGGGGCCTGAGATCGGACAAGGTTTCTGAGATGCGCACTTCCAGAGGTTTGGTAGGTTTTTGCGTGAGGATCTGTAGTTTTTACTATCTCTAAGTAATGTATAATTCTCAAGTTTTGGGCCCACAGGTAATGTAGCGGTTGGGACCCTGGACCCCATAAGGTTGACTGCATAGTTCCAGTCCTGAATCTGGCGGCTTGAAAATCACCCCAGGAGAGGGAGGAGAGAGCTGAAGGCAAAGGAGTCTGGTGGGTAGGAAGGAGAGGGGGTGGGGGGCCTGGGCTACAAGGAGAGCCAGGAGGACAGACTCCCCCAGGAGGGAGGGAGAGGGGTCTGCAGGGAGAAGGGCAGGGGCGGGGAGAGAGAGGGACAGACCATGCAGAAGAGGGAGAGAGGAGAGTGAGAAGAGGATGGGGAGAGAGAGAAAGCAGAGACAGAGAGCAGAATGAGAGCGAGATGGGGAGGGAGAGACTATCCCCAGGAGAGATGCAGCAGGACACCTGCCCAGACCAGGCCCTCGCTCCTTCTCCACAAACGCGCGAGACCCGACGTCGCCTCCAGTCGTGCTGAGGGTCAGGGAGGCCTGGGGACCGGCCCCAGCTTGGGAAGCTCCTGCGGCCTCCAGATGGCTGCAGCTCATCTTCTCACGTGGCCCTTTTCAAAGCCGGCTCAGAGGCCACGGCCGGGACACATGGTCCCTGGGGGCCAGGCAGGGTGTGCGCACACCGTGGCAGGCTCTCTCCCTGGGCACAAAGGCCTTGTCTCTCACTAAGCTGATGTCAGAGACGCTCCCCTGCCTCACCAGGCAGTCGAGGTCTGTGATCCGTCCCCACCACCTTGCTCCCCCGCCCCGACTCCTCCTCCTACCCCAACTCCAACCAAAGACCCACAGCTACCCAGGGAGGCCCTGTCCTGCCCCCCCGGGGACGGTATGAGACTCAGGCCAGGAATGAGCTGCAGGAAGGAAGGTGTTCTCGGTGTCAGAGACGTTCGGGTAGGAGGCTGGGAAGCGTAGCTGTTCAGATGAAAGGGGTCGTCCGACCCAGCCGGCCTGCATTGAGGCTGGCCTTGAGTGGCAAGCCTCCTCGGCCCAGCAGGAAGAGGCTGGACACAGAGCCCGGCCCTTCCTAAGTCGGGAGACCGAGGCCCGGGGCTGGGACCAGAAGCCAGCCTTCCTCAGCCCCACGTTCTCGGCCTAACTGGTACCTCTGAGCACTGATCACGCCCCTCACTCCAGGGTTTCAGGCTACCCAGGGAACCCTGGATCCCTCCCTGCAGGCCTCACCCCAGAGACCCTGTGGAGAGAATGGGAACCACTCCCCACCCAAGGGAGAGGCCGGGCCTCGGGAGGAAGTGCCCCAGGCAAGGCGGACTCTGAAGTGGAGGAGTCACAGCAGCTCACTTGCTGAGTGACTTTTTCTTTTTCTTTTTCTTTCTTTCTTCCTTCCTTCCTTCCTTTCTTTCTTTCTTTCTTTCTTTCTCTCTTTCTTTCTTTCTTTCTTTCTTTCTTTCTTTCTTTCTTTCTTTCTTTCTTTCTTCTTTCTTTCTTTTATTTTAATTTTTTGCTATAGGGAACGTGCAGTCACCGAGAGGGACAGAGAGACAGGGAAAGGGAGGAAGCATCACCCCCTGGAGGGATGGCCATGCCACAATCCCTTTCTCCCTCATCCTCCTCGTGGGATTCTGAGCACGCACGCACATGTGCCCAGCGTGTTTTTCAAGCCATCAGGTCCAGGGCTGAAACCAGGCGGTCGGCCACGCGGGATCCAGCACCTCACCGCTATGCCACTGGCTGGCCCAAGCGCCTCACTGAAAGTCCTGCCGGCTTTGAGGCAGCGCAGCCTCCCGGCTCCCGGCTCTCGGGGCAGCTGGGAGCACGCTCTCCCGCCTGCTCCTGGCCTCCCGTGACCTCGGCCGCTCTGTTCACTTTCCAGCTGGCACGAGGCTCTGCGGAGTCCCCAGGGCTTTGTCCTAACCCTGCAAGTCAGCCCGGGGCACAGAAGCGCAGGGCTCCCCTCTCGCCCACCCCCGCCCCACCTGGCTGTCCCCCCGCTGCACGTTTATGGTGCGTGTTGGGCACGCTGATCCTGAGTAACGCGTGCTCACGAGGAACTCGGGCTGCAGGAGACGGACCGCACCCACAGCCCCACACTCGGCCCTCGGCGTAGATGTTCGTGGTCATTATTTACCAGAGGGCGTGTGTGCTTGCTAGAGAGACAGAGACACCCCCCTTAGGGGACGGCCATGCTGCAATCCTTCCCCTCCATTTCGCCCTCGTTTGGGGATTTTAGGCACGGCCTGGTGTGTTTCTCAAGCCACTGGGTCTGGGACTCAAACCACGTGGGATCTGGTTTCTTAGGCACCAGGACATGGAGCTGGCCCTCTGCGCTTCTCTTTCCAGACAGGTCCTGGAAGTCACGCCCCACACTTTGGCTTTCAGACCTTTGGACGGGGCTTGTTACACGTGGGCCAGCTGGCGATAGTCTGAGAGCTTTGCTCCAGCAGCCACGCAGCCACGTGAACGAGGGGCCTATAGCGAAGGGAGAAAGCAGGGATATCTGGGGGAGATCGGTCACGTCAGTCCCACGGTCCCAGGTGACAGGTCGCTGGGCAGGGTAACAGCATGCACAAGCCCTGACGGGGGCAGGGGCGTTCGTGGCGCTTCCTCACATCTGACTTGCTTGGGCCGGGGCGGGGGGCAGACGGCTGCTCAGGGGGAAGGTGTGGCGTGCAGGGACAACGGCGGCATCTGTCATTAGACACTTTCTTGGTGGTGGGAATCTACTCTCTGTCAGCCACCGGAGGTATTTCGCCTCTCTAGAACATGAACATGCCTGACGTAGGGTGCTCTCTCTCGTTCTCACGTTGGCAAACACACACGCCTGCTAGCAAAAAATAAATAAATAAATACAAATAAGAGAGAGAGTGCAGACCCCCACTCCACCCTTTACTCCCTCCTGCTAAGTGGGAGTATGACATGGTGGCTGGGG
>NW_006159501.1:8104134-8110677 GCF_000334495.1 Tupaia belangeri chinensis
CTGCTGAGGGTGGCTGAGCAGCAAGAGAGAGGGGCCTGGGCTGTTGGAGACTGTGAAACTACCCCACCAGCCCCGGACTGATGGTCCACAGACTTTCGCACGAGAGAGAAGTACGTGTTTATCTCGTCGGGGAAACAATGCCATGCAGAACCTTCGGAGCCCTGGGCTCTCCCCAGAGACGGCTCCCTGCTGATATAGGCCGCTAGCATTTATTGTCCACCACTCTCCAGGCGTGTCATACGCCTTCCTTAATTAAATTTAATGCAATTTAGCTGAATTTCATGTCACCGACAGCCCGAAGTGTTGGTACCATGCTTCCCATTCTACAGGTGAAGAAACCGAAGCTCAGAGGGGCTGAGGACCTTGGCTGAGTCACACAGAGTCGAAGGCGGCGCCTGGCTCCCGGCTGCTGCCCTTCCCGCTCCGCCTCATCACCTCCCAATTCTCCTGGTTTGATCTCATTTCTGACCAGAAGAGCTCCCACCCGAGAAAACTGAGTCACCTGCGGCCGTCTCAGTCCCTGCCCCTCACCTTGGGAATGAAGTCCCCCAAACAGAGTCGTTTCCCAGGGATTTGAGGGAAAACTGAAATCATGTTTTAATATCAGTAAATTATTTTCTTTCTCTACTCAGGGAGAAAAAAACCAGCCCCTCGTCAGCTCTAATAAATCCAGCTCAATTACCCTGATTATAGTGGTCCTGTTCACACCACCCTAATTGGCTTCCCTCGGCGTTTTCATTAAGAACCGTATCTTCAAAGCTTCACAGGCAGACGCATTTTGACTTGGAGCTGAAATTTGGCTTTAACGGCTAAATTGGGAGCCCGGGCGCCAGAGGAGCTCCGCGGAGGGAAGGGAGCCAGCGCCTGAGCCGGCCCCGTGCCCGATGGCACAGCAGCTCCGTCTGGGCCACTGTCTCCTCGGGGAGCCGAGCTGTTGGGACAGTGCCTCGGGCTTGTCGGACGGTGGTGTGGCCTGGGAAACGGCCCATCTAGAGACCACCTGGTACCCCACGGGTGCTCAGCACGTGTCGCCTCCTGGACGTGGCAGGAGGCGGGGCCAGGATTCAGAAGGCCCAGGCATCATCCTCTCTCTCCCGTGGTCTCGGGCAATGTTTGACCTTTCTTCTTTCTTCTAGGATTTTTTGTTTGATTTTTGCCATAGGTCAGGTGAGCTCATTGGAGAGAGACAAAGAGAGAAAGTGAGAAATCACCCCTTGAGGGGCTGCTGCACCATGCTCCCTTCTCCTCCATTCTTCTCTCGGGATCTTGGGTATGCACTCACATACGCCCAGTGTGATTTTCAAGCCACCAGGTCTGGGACACGAACTGCAGTCAAACATGTGGGAGTCCAGCACCTTAACCACCATGCCACCTGCTGGACTGGTACTTGACCTTTCTAAGCATCTGTTTCTCCATCTACAAATGGGTAACAGTTGCCAAGAAGCTCCACGGAGCTCAGACGTGGACAGCCTTCCCCAGGGAGAGCTGCACACGTGGCCCCTGGTGTGGACCCCAGGACCCAGCTGCCCTCTCCCTGCAACAGGAAGCTGGGATGGGCTCTCTGGGCCCAGAAATGAACTCAGCTCCTTGCTGTACTCTGCCATCTGGAGCTGTCAGGGGCAGACCCTGGGAACAGCCTGCGCCTTGAGCTCACCAGCTTATGGGCAGGCGAGAGCTACTGCAGGGCGCTTTCCTAGGACTGCCCCAGGTTCGAATCCTGCCGCTCCACCATTCTCTGACCCTTGGCTTCCACATCATAGGATGCAGGTAGCAGTTGTGTGGGGTGCAGGCTGGCACAGGGGGTTCTCAGCTGGGCAGACCTGTTGTTCTTAGCAGTGGGCGACCTCCCTGACCTCCCAAACTGGCAAGTGCAGGCAGTGGGCCAATGGCAGTCATTCTGTCAGCCCTGCTGACCTCTCCTGAAGGCAGCGCAGATGTCCCCGTGCAGGGCTGGTCCCAGGATAGCTTCAAGACTCACCTGCAGAGCCCTGGCGACTCGCCGGGGTCCCTTGACAAGTTTCTCATGAGCGTGTGTTACTCTCATGATCACAATAAGCAATGCAGCCATGAACGTGCACTCGTGTTGAGGTATAACTAGGCACTGTCTGGGGGTGAGGCTCCGGGTGGACAGGGGAAGCCGGGGAGGCCGGGGAGGCCATGTGTGCCTGAGTGCTGGAGAGTGAGGAGCAGGCTAGAGACCAGTGCCCACACAGCCCATGACCTGGGCTTTCTCAGGGAGCTCTGCAGGGCCTGGGGCCAGCAGAAGAGCTATAGGCCCTGACCATGTGGAAGGCCCCAGAAGGTCCAGGCAGGGTCCTGTGGGCTGCAGGGCTCACTGGTGGGGTGAGGGGGCTGCTAGAGGAGAGAGAAGGCAGAGGCGGAGACTTCGGAGGTGGTCCCAAAAGGGGCTCCATGGAGCTAGTACAGTTGCCGAGGGATTGCACCCGTCTGACTAAGCCCCCTGCCCCCTCCTGTCCACTCCACTCACTCGCTGAAGACAAAGACCCTGGCTCAGAGCTGCACAGCTCTGAGACTTCACTGCCCACTGAGCAGTAGGACCTGGCCAGGTGCTCATCCCTGCCCTGCCCCTTGACCCTCAGTGGGCATCCACACCCCTCCTCCCCATCTCACTTTCAGGAGACACTTGGGCTGTCCAAACACCCATCACAGACTGGGGGACTTCCACGGCACACCATCTAATTTCCTACAGTTCTGGAAGCTGGAAGTCCCGGGTCAGGAGCCAGCAGGCACCACTGGCGAGGCCGCTCTCCCCTTCTCGGCGTGCGCTCACACGGCCCTCTCGTTATGCGTGCCCATGAGAGAGACCTGCCTCTCACTGAATCGGGGCCAGGCCCACTGACCTCATTTCTCCTCATTTACACCTGAGCCCGTCCCCAGTGCAGTCACACTGTTCGGGCTTCAACGCGTACATCTTGGGGGAAATGTAATTCGGTTCTGTTAAATAAAAATTCCAGGAGGCCATTGTCTCAGGCTCAGCTCCCGCACTAGGAGCCCACAGACCAGACTGAAAACCGGCATGGAGTCACCCACGCTAAAGCTCCCTTCCAGCAAAACGGAATGAGCGCTACCAGCCAGGTGTCCTGATGGGCTGGCAGGGGTAGTGGGCTTCCCTCCACTTTGCTCCTACACAAAGCGGTCAGGGAAGTACCCGAGTTTGCCCGTCAGCCATCTCCCGCTTCCCGTCTCCTTGCCCGCCTTGCGAAGAAAGCGACTTAGGAACGGCCAGCTCACTTTTGTTCCTGTCTCTTTCTTCAGCTCTTCTCTGTCTACAAAGCCAACTTCTTGGGCCGGCCCGAAGCCTGACGGTTAAGGGAGCCACTCCCACATGGCTGACCGCCGTCCCAGTCCTGGCCCCGATGGCTTGAGACACACACGGGGCACTGGGGTGACATGGCCCGCATCTGGATGGGATGGAGCAATGGAGGCCATGCCCCATTGAAGGTACTGTCTCCCTCTCCTTTCTCCCTGTCTCTGTGGCAAGTCCATCCACCCTCTGGAGATTCAAAACAAAAACACAAAACCCTTCCTTCTGCAGTTCCTCGGGACACTCCCCCGAGGTTTTATGGAATGGGGTGTTGCCTCTTTCTAAAGTGGCAAACAATGTCAATCAAGATCTTTAACCTAAATGGCTGTCATTTTTGTAAGTTTATTTACTTATATCTTTTGAGAGAGAGAGAGAGAAATGGGGGTTTGCCTCAACAGGGTCCTCATCATGACTCAGCCCAGTCTTAGCCAGCCCGGATCAGACACACGTGTGCGGGGGACGTAGGGAGGTCCGCGGACGCAGGACCGTCCCCCACCTGGGTCCAGGGTGTCACCTCCAACACCTCCTGATGCCCTCGGCCCAGAACTGCCCCCCCAGTTCTCTGAGGAATCAGAGCCCTCCCTGCTGCCCAGTCCACCCCCCCCTCCCTCCCACCCCCCCCCCCCAGCCTCCCTACCCCCCACCCCGTGGCAGCGCTCTTGCTCACAGGGCCGGCTCTCCCTGCCCCAAACAAATCCGAGACTAAACAAAAGCCCTCCTCTGAGGCCGCTCCACCCACCCTCCACCTCCTGCTTCTCTTCTCTCCCGAACCTCCCAAAGACGCACCCACATTCCCGTCCGCCCCGCCTTCCTCTCACCCCTCCATGGGGCAGGAGCCTCCCATCGGCCTGCCAGGGCCAGCTGGCAGCCAGACCAGGGCACTGCACTTAGGGACTGGCCGCAGAGTGCTGGGGGCTCTGCCCTCTGACTGTGGGTCTGCGTGGACACGGGCCGGAGACCCTTTTCATCTCGTCACCCTGTCTTCCTGGCTGCTTCCTGTTGGCAGAGGCAGACCTGGAGCGCAGGCCTGGAGGGCCGCAGGTCGCCCTGAGAGCAGTCTGGAAGGGCAGGTGGCCCTTCTCACGGTGGTGCCCACCATTGCAGCTGACCTCAGGGCTGTTTTGTTTTTGAGAGCGATTTTTGCTATAGGGCATGTGTTCGCGCCAGAGAGACAGAACAAAAATGTCACTTTCCCTGAGGGGGATGGCTATGCCGTAATCCCTTCTCCATTCTCCTTTCAGGATCTTGGGCACACACACACACACACGTGACCAGCGTGAGTTTCAAGCCAGCGGGTCTGGGACTTGAACCATAGTGGACCGAAGTGTTGGTACCATGAGAGTCCAGTGCCTTAACCACTATTGCTCCTGCTCGCTCCGGTGAAAGCAGGCAGGGTGGCCTGAATGAGGACAGCCATGCAAACAGGCAGGGCCCCCATCTGTGGAGAAAGAGCTAGGACACTGCCACCTCTTCTGGAGGGGAGGCATGGATGCCCGAGGTGTCAGTCCAGTCCACGCGTAGAAGCCAGTGAGCTGGCGTCTGAAGAGGGGGCATTGGGGGTGAGTGCGCTGGGAGGTCGTGAGGGTGCCCCCCCCCCACAATGAGGCCAGGGTCCTGCAAGAAGAGGAAGAGAGCCCGGAGTGCGCATTCTCTCTCTGCTATTGAGGACGCGGTGCGCGGTGGCCATCTGCAGGCCTGGACTCGGGCCCCGCCAGAGACGGAGCCTGGAAGCACCTTGAGCTTGAACTCCCAGCTCCAGGACCATGAGAAATCAGGGACTGCCCATCCGTGGCATTCTGCTAGGGTGGCCTTAGCGGGCTAGTACACAGGTGGGATTCGAGCCATGAACTGCGGTGGGTTCTGCTGTCCACAACTGCTTTGGCCGAATTCCATGCCCCAGATATGCCCGGAAGGTGTGCCCAAGCAGGACGCCCTGGGTGGGCCCTGACCTACTGTATAAAATCCCAGTCCCCTGGACAGCGACTTCCCAAGGTCCGGTGCCATTTGCTGTCACTGTCACTGACGTGGGGTCCCCGCTGTCCCCCGATGTCCTCACTGGCTGACACACCTCCTCCACCCCCACTCAGAGCAAGTCTGCCGGGCAAGTGCTTCCAAGTCTAACCAGCCTTGCGTTCTGCCCACGGCTGTCCTCTAAGGGCTCAGCTGGCTTTTCTCCTGAGGAGCGTTAGACGATGAAGAGCCACCATTTCTGCCAGACTTCGGTCCTGAGCTGATTTTGTCATCTGTGCATCTCTCTCTTTTTTTTTTTTTTTGTAAAGGCAAAAACGCGCACTATAGAATTTGTGAATTATGAAAAATTACAAAGCTATTAGAAGCACTGTCATCACACAACTCACTGTGGTCAACATTATATTGTATTTTTTTCCGTTCTCCCTAAAATCGTATCATGTCATCATAACTGACACCCCTCTGCTTAGTTACTGACATTCTCTGTCGCTCTCAACATGGTGTCATGAGTGTTTTCACATGTTATGAACTGTTCTTCTATTTGTGGGTTCAGAATTTTTTCTCTTTTTTTTAGGTTTTTGTCATAGAGGACAAAGAGATGGAGAGGGACAGTGAAGGGAAAGTGAGACATCACTCCCGGGGCCATGGCCATGCTGCAGTCCCTTCTCCACTAACCTGGGATCCTGGGCATGCCCACACATGGGCCTGGTGTGATTTCCAAGTTGTCAGGTCTGGGACTCAAACCGCCGTCCATCATATGGGAATCCAGTGCCTTAGCCACCGTGCCACCTGCTGGCCCAGTGGGTTCCGAGTCTTTGTTCCTCCTTCATTCAGTGAAGGTGCATTTGGAGCCTACCGCGCCTGTGCTGGGCTCTGACGCTGCAGTGTGAGGAAAGCAGACGTGGCTCCAGCCCCGGCGCAGGCTCCGATCTGGCAGAAAAGCTGGGTGGGATGGTCCAGTGGGAGGGCGACGAGCAGTGAAGGGTGCTGTGAAGGACAAGTGCAGGTGTTCCAGATGCCAGGGACAGGAGCGCCTGGTCAGGAGATTCTGTAAGGAAGAGACTGAGATCTGAAGATGCCAGCAGTATCTAAACCAGACGTGGCTGGAGGTAGCATCTCGACGGAGAGGGACCTGTGCAAAGGCCCAAGGCCTGGGGTGAGCCCCTGAGAGAGACGAACAGGAAACCAGCGTGGCTAGCAGAAAGCCTGCTCCTTCCCCTAGAACGGCTCCGCATGGATGGATTCCTGCT
>NW_006159501.1:8110708-8130022 GCF_000334495.1 Tupaia belangeri chinensis
CATCCCCCAGTGCACCCGACCTGGGGAGCTCGTCTGTCTGTCACCAGTCCCCGAAGCTCAAGTCCTGCAACGTGCTGTCCCCGTGGAAATGTGAAAACGGGGGGACACTGCCAGGTCTCTGCCCAGAGTGCACCCAGGCTCAGCCCCACGAGGACAGTCCGAGCTACAACTTCTGGAAAGGACAGGCCGAGCCCCATATGTACCCGGAAGGCAAGCGACCACCATGCTTATCACCTCGCCTTCCACGTGGATGACAGAGCAGGTGCGCCTCATGGCCTCTCGTCCTGTCTGATGCTCACAGAGGGAAGTGCTGTGGGCATACACTGAGGAAGGAGTCGCGATGAGAGGAGGCGCCTCTGGCTCAGTGTCACTGCAGATGCCTCTTCCAGTATCAAAAGCACAAACCCTGTGGGTTTCGTGAGAAAGAGACCTGGCCTGGGAATGGCACGCTCCCCACCTCAGTGTCATCTGGACTCAGCCTTCCCGTGAACCCAAGCAGAACCCTCTTTCAAGGACAGGCTTCTCTCTCCGGCTGTGTGTGTGCACTGGATCAGGATAATTGTCCTCCGGGGGGAAGCCCATTCTCCAGAGTCTCCCCAGCAAGGCAGTGTCTCGGCTAAGGGGGTTGATGTCATGCTGCTCGGCTGGAACGTGGGCGGTGGACACAGCCAGCTCCAAGCATGGGCGGCTCTGGGCGGCTTCCCGTGGCAGGGTCTGTGTCCTCCTTCCTCACGTACCCCTGATTGTGGGAGAGGAAACGCACTCCAGCCCAGGAGAGAGATGGGGCCATGCTAACTATGACAATCTGGTTCCACTTCGCGAAGTACGCTTCATCTCAAGTTCCTCACGGGAAGAGACAGTCACGAGACTGACCAGGTCTTGGACAATGAGGCACGTGAGAAGCTGTGGAGAGATTTGGCCTTCCTGGGGGAGACAGATGTGGCTGGTGTGGTCTCTCCCCTTTACCCTGCCTTAAACCTAGAGTTAATGGTGCCCATTTTATAACTTGGAGATGATAAACGTGAGGAAAAGCCAGCGTACCGAATTTTAATGGTGGCCATTTTATAACTTGGAGGTGATAAACGTGAGGAAAAGCCAGCGTACCGAAGAAAAAGTATAGAAAGAGCCTGGATCCTCCCTAAACAACACCGCAGCAGATGACCCGATACCACAACTGCTTACCTGTGAATGTTTTTATAAGGTGTTTATTTTTAATATTTTTTTATAGAGAGAGAGTTTTGTTATAGGGCACATGCGCTCACCAGAGAGACAGAGACAGACAGAAAGCGAGAAATCACACCCTAGAGGGGAAGGCCATGCAGCAATCCCTTCTCCTCCACTCTCCTCTTGGGATTTTGGGCATCCATGTATACACACCTGGTGTGAATTTTAAGCTGCCAGGTCCAAGACTCAGGGTCCACTAAGTGGGAGTCCAGCAACATAACAATTACTCTGTCTGCTTGTCTCTATTTATTTTTTAAATGTTTATTACAGTGTGCATGCTCTTTCAGAGAGAGCAAGTGAGACAGAGATAGGGAGAGGGAAAAGCATCCACCATAGGGAACAGTCACCCTGCAATCCCTTCTTCTCCATTTTTCCACCCTGTTGGGATCTTAGGAATGCATACACACACCTGGCATGTTTCTCAAGATGCTGGGCCTGGGTCTTGAACCACAGGATTGGCCATGTGGGCCTGGGTGCCTTAACCAATGTTTCTCAAGATGCTGGGCCTGGGATTGGCCATGTGGGCCTGGGTGCCTTAACCACCAGGCAATGGAGTCAGACCTACATATTTTGGTTATATAAGAAAAATGAGTGCGTATTTGTCAGGTTTCTAATTCTTGCAGTTGGAAACTTTTTTTTTAGAGACTTTTTGCTGTAGGGTGCATGTGCTTGCCAGAGAGACAAAAACAGAAAGTGAGAAATCACCTCCCAGGGGGATGGTCATGCCATAAACCCCTCTCCTCCATTCTCCTCTCAGGATTTTGGGCATGCATACATATACTTCCAGTGTGAGCTTCAAGCCTCTGGGTCTGGGACTCAAACCATGGTCAACTATGTGGGAGAAAAATATGGACTACTTCAAAAATGTCTGTGTTATGCTTGTGCAAAGGCCATGCTAATCTTCTCTGTATCATTCCAATTTTAGTATATGTGCTGCTGAAGCAAGCACCAGAAACATTCTTAACATATTTGTTGTGTACACCTAAAACCCCTGAAATCTTCTAAAGTTGCTTTTGTAGTTTGTATATTCCCAAGGTGTTTAATTTGAGCAAGAACCAACCATATCTGCTGGAACACAAAGAATATCATAGGTCTTATTTCAAGGAGCCTTCTAAAGTTTATGGTACTATTAGCATATTTATTACTTAAAAGAAGAAAATTAATCTATTAGCATGCAAAGCCCAGGACCCATGTAAGATTGGGACTCTGCTACATCTTCAGTCCGTTATGCTAGGACTGTGAAAGGGTGCACACCTAGCATCAGTGTGAACCAGAATTAAATCTTCCCATTCTTCCTCTCCCTTAGAGACTAGAAAGAAGGGTTCTTGGGACTGAAGGCGATCAATAAGAAAGTTCATTTCTGGGAAGTTGTAACCACACACTGACCCTTGTGTAGACTGATACCCAAATTCACATCACTTGAATGGTCCACTTCAGTAAACAACTTTAAGGTGATCCTGGAGTAAATGAATTCCTAGGTACATCACAGAAGGGAGTGAAAATTCTTTCTCATAGAAGTCATATTGATTCTAGATCACAAAACATTTCCACTAAGTAAATTTTCTTTAACAGTAAGCAGCACTCAGAAAACACACACACACACACACACACACACACACACACACATACACATACACACACAAGGAAATAAAGCAATGAGAGTAAGACTAAGTGGGAATACACAGGAAATAAGGCAACGAGAGCAACTCCAAGTGAGAAAAAGTTACTCACTCCAAAACAGTTCATATGAAGGGATAAAGGAATAATAGGAAATAGGATAAAATTGCTACGTTAAAAGAAATAAAATGCAAGCTTTAAAAATATCCACAGAAAATAGAATTATAAAACTGACCTTGCAGAGTTTTAAAAAGTTAAATATATCTTTTTTAGAAAAATTGAAATACAATAACTGAAGTTTTAAATTCAATATATAGGTTTAACAGGAAATTAGATATAGAAAAAGAGAGAATCAGTGAACTGGAGGATGAGTCAGAAGAAATCATCCATGTGACAACACAGAGAGACAATTGAAAAAAAATAAAGATCATCATTAAAAAGAGGTTTAGGGACAGGAAAGATGTAGTGAGAGGGTCTAAATGCAGCCAAGTGGTATTCCAGAAGGAGAAGCAAGACAGAGAGGGCAAGGATTTATCTGAAGTGATAATGTCTGAGAAATGTTTATAACTGATGAAAATTGTCAATCCATAGACTTAAACCCAACAAAGGCCAAGTTCAAAAAATAAAAAGTGAATAGGATGCTTAAGCTCTGGATGCCTGCCACAAACATGCCACTTACTGTCAGGATGGCCCATGATGTAACCAAAGGGCTGATGTTACTTGGCAAATCCTGAGACACAGAGCTCCTGTCAGGGATGAGCAAAACAAGTGCAAGTACAGTAAATGTCCCTGTGAAACCCACTCTTCTGTCATGGCCTAGGTCTGTTGAGTGCCAAGCTCTGAATGACAGCACAGCTACCAATGTGTTCTGAGTCATTTACTATTTATACCACAATAAGAATGGAGGAAAAGATGGAAACCCAGTCTTTTGAGGCTAAATTTTTAAGGAGTCTAGCATACATCCTTTGTTTCCTCCACACCACCCTGTGACTTAGGCTCTATGTCAACCTTTGAGTCACCATGCACTTAGGATTTGATAGGAAGCACTCTGAAACTCTTATATAGCAAAAGTTGAGAAAAAAAAGTTCAGTACTATAAAATATTTGAATAGTAAAGCTTAGGTTTGATGTAGCCCAACATCTTACTAAGTTTTTTTAACATTTATAATGTTTAAAGTTTATTTATTTATTTAGAGATAGAGACCTCCCCCAACACACACACACACACACACACACATACAAATTGGTGCTGCAACTCACCCCCAACCTCAGCCAGCCCAGATCATGGATACACACTCAAGCCCAGTGTGCACAGAGAGGCCTCCAGACAAAAACCCAGGACCTTTGCCATATGGGTCCAGTGACATTAACGCTGTGTCATACCACCTGGCCCTTATGTCTCATTTTTAAGTGGAATAACTGAGTCAGAGATGGTAAGAAACACAGAGGAGTCTGTGGCAAGGCTGGGTCAAGGTGGTTGGGTCTCCTGGCTCCAAATATAAGCCTTGATCCACATTCCACTCCTCACTTTGTAGAGAATGGGGAGGCAGCTTGTTTCATTCCCAAGAAATGGCATTTTAGTAATGGTTTGTTATAGCATGTACCAGCGTGTGTAAAAAAGATTCTCGAAAACTTACCAGGAGTGACATAGAAATAGAAATACAAATACAGACACCCCAACAAATCAAAGCAGCTCAAGTTACATAACTGCGACAGCAAATGGTGAATCATCACCACGTAATGGGAAAATTCAGATTGGTCACTAGGAAAAGTAAAAGGATCGCTATGGTGAGTCACCAGGCCCACCCTCCTGTGGAGTCTCTGAAACGCGGACACCTACCAGGTGATTCAGAATCTGGGCTTTATCTTCCATTCTTCCACATCATGTTTCGATATTTCACAATGGAGCTTCGCAAGTGGTGTAAATTTCCAAAGAGGGCTGGGCCAAAGCTCTGTGCTCTGTTTCCAGACTGTTCTACTAAGCAGGCTCCGCACCTGACATGATGGAGATAACAATCTGAATACAGTAATAGCTAGTATGATAGAGCGCCCACTAGGTTCCAGAAGAACACCTGGACTTGCACTTCATGAGACCGAGTACTGTGAGATTGGGCATTGACTTCATTTCACAGATGAGAGGAATGAGGCTAAGAAGGACTAAGCACTTACCCAGAGCCTCACAGTTAGTGGGAAATGAGAGTCAGAGTGTGTCTCAGGCAAGTCTGCTCTAAAGCTCTTTGGACCAGGATAAAGACCTCTAGCCTTGTGACCATCTTTGCAATGTAGGAGGAATTCAGAACTCCGAGTGGGGGTTGCCATATGAAAAAGGAGAGAGTGGATGGAGAAGGGCCCTGTCCTCTACCGTATAGCTACTCTGTGTGCTGGATGCATCTGTGCATTTGGTGTGATTGAGGTAGGGGCAGAATATCAAGCATAGCTTTTGAGTTTTTGTTTTGTTTTGTTTTAGTTTGTTGTAGGGAGCATACACTCACTACAGAGAGAAAGAGAAAGTGAGAAAGCACCTTCCAGGGGGGATGATCATGCCTCAATTCCTTTCTCTCCATAATATTCTTGGTATTTGGGGCATACACATGCTCATGACTGGCATGTTTTTCAAGCCACCAGGTCCAGGACTCGAACTACAAAGTCTACTATGTGGGAATCCAGTCACCTTAACTACTGTGCCACCAGCTGGCTCTCAAGACTAGCTTTCCTAAGAGAATGTCCACTCAGTGGAGAGTAAGTCTTCAATCTATCTGTTACTCCTTTGGTAGTCTATTTTAAATTAAGCATCCAAGACAGTATGGAAAGTTCTAGAAGTTGATGTTTTATTCAACACTGAAGAGGAACACTCTAGGGGAGCTCTGCCTGCATCGTGTAGTGGAAACTCACTAGAATAATAGTTTCCAAAGCAGTGTTCACTTAGGGGGTGTGTGGATAAGACTCCCTCTTCCTCAGGAAGTTCTAGCCGAGCCCATGAAAATATACATTTTGAAGGTTTTAGGAGTAATTTGCCTATTTACAAACATTACAAGGAGGGCCATTTCCCCAGCAAAATCTTGTTTTAATGTTCAAACATTCAAATTGGTCAGCTGAGCATGCCTATGTCCAATTGCCCTTGAGACTCAGGGACTCAATCCAGAGGGGCCTCCAGCTATCTGGAATGAGGAAGCGGAGCCTTGACTCCTCTGTAGTGGCCTCATGGTGGCCTCAAAGGACTTTGCCAGGTGTCAAGCACAGGAAACTTCATGTAGTCCAATGCTTATTTTTTTTTAATAAATTTTTTTCAGGCCAGTCCATGGCATGGTGGCTAAGGTGACTGGATCCCGCGTGGCCAGCTGTGTAGTTCAAATCTCAGACTTAATAGCTTGAAAAACATGCTGGATGCATGTGTGTGCACACCCAAAATTTCTAGAGGAGAATGGAGGAGAAGGGATTGTGGTGTAGCCGTAACCCCCAGGGGATACTCTCACTCTATTCTCCCCCACTTCTTTCTCTCTATCTGTGACAGCATGTGTACCTTCTAGCAAATTTAAAAGAAAAAAACCTTCTTTATGCACGATCATGTACATATGCACGTGTGCATACATGCATGAGGGAGAGCGAGCCACCCTGTTCAGGGCCTAGTCATGCCATGATCTCTGTCCCCCAGCTCTCCAGTTTTTGAGGTCCTAGGCACTCACACACATGCCTGGTATGTCTCAGGCTGACCAGGTTGGGGATTCACATACAGTCACCATGGAGGTCCAGCTTCCCCTGAGCAGTGTGTTACCTGCGCCATTCAGCTGCACTCTGCCTTTCTCTTGTGAATCCTTCTGCTGTTCTAGGAGCATCTATGTCAGCACTTATGACGGGGAGGAAAGGAGTCACACTTTTCTGCTCCTAAGCAGCACATGGGTAATTTGCTCCTTTTCAGCGTTGAACACTCCTCCAGTGTACAGGGCTACCACATTCTGTTTATCTACTCATCAGCTGATAAGCATTTGTAATTTTTCCATTTTTTGTTATTATGATATTGACGCTGCTATGAAAATTTGTGTCTGACTTTTTCTTATCATCAGAGGGCACATGTGCTCACCAGAAAGAGAGAGAGCAAAAGACAGAGAGTGAGAGCACTCCCAACGGGGCATTGTCCCATCCTGTCAGGATTCTTGCACACACCCACGTGGACCTGGTGTGCTTTCAAACTGCCAGAGTTGGGATTTGAACTGTGGTCAGCCATGTGCAGTGTTTAAGCACTGCAGTGTGGGGGCCAGCCCCATTTACTTTTTATATGACTGTATTTTTTGTTTTTTCTTTTTTGGCCAGAAGGCATGTGTGCTCACTGGAGAGAGACAGGGAGCAAGCAAGAGAGAGAAAGACAGAGAGTGAGAAAGCTCCCCCATGAGGAATGATCACACCAAAATCCCTTCTCCTTCATTTCCCTCTCCCGTCAGGACTGTAGGCATGCATGCATGCACACCTCGTGTGTTTTTTAAGCTGCCAGGTCCAGGACTCAAACCATGTCATTGGCCATGTAGGATCCAGTTGCTTTAATCACCATGCCATGGGTTGGCTTCTTTTCATTTCTCTTGGGTAGGTTCTCAGGGGGGATTCCTGGGTTGTATTATAAAATTACATTTAACTTTTCAAGAAATTGACACACTTTTTTCAAGATGGCTTTTTCATTTTACATTTCCACCAGCAATATCAGCACTTACTATTGCAATTCTTTTTGATTATTATCATCCTACTCATTGTGAAATTGACATCTCATAATTTACATTTCTCTAATGACCAACAACAGTGTTGAGCATCTATGATATGTGTGTTAGCCATTCTACTTACATATTTTGCCTCTTTTTAAATGGGATTGTCCATATTCTTATTGTTGAGTTATAAGAGTTCTTTTTTAAAAAAATAATTATTTATTTTTATTTTATTTATTCCTTTCATTTTTATTTTAATTTGACCAGAGAAAGACACACACAGAGAGAGAGAGAGTGGGAAAGTAAGAAAGGAAGCCACCAGTTCCAAGACTTGAACCGTGGTTGGCCATGTGGGAGTGTCCAGTGACTTAACCACCATGCCACCTGCTGGTCCCAAGAGTTCTTTAAATATAAGGGGTTTTCAAAAAACTATGGAAAATACATATTATGAAAAAACTATGCATGAATTTAGAAACTTTTTCACCAAAATAATCTCATACTTTAATTCTATTTTCCCATGAACTTTCTGAAGTCTCCCTAGCATTCTGGATATAATTCCTTTATCAGATACATGACTTACGATTATTTTCTACTCATCTGTGACTTGTCTTCATTTTCTTCAGGGTGTCTTTTGAAGCACAAAAAGTATAGATTTCCTAAAGTTCAGGTTAACAATTTTTTCTTCCACTGCACCTTTGGTGTCTAAGAATTCTGCCTAACCCAAGGTCACACAAATGTTATCCTATGTTTTTTCCCAAAAGTTGTATAGCTTAAGCCCTTACACTTAGGTCTAGCATTTATTCTGAGTTAATTTTTGTGTAAAATATGAGGGAAGACTCTAAATGTCTCTTCCAGTGAGTGTATATGCAATTACTCCAGCACCAGTTGCTGAAACAACACCCTCCCACATTTGTATTAGCATCCTAGTCACGGCCACTTAACCAGCCTGGGGCCTCCATGGCCCCAGAAAACCTCTCTTGGCTAGAAAAGGAGGTCATGACCCAGGGCCGCGGCCATCTCTGTTGTCTAAGCTGGAGATTTGTGCAAACTACGATGAGGCTGGCATGCTGGGTGAGCCCAAACTGCATATAGTCCAGAGCACTCACTTTACAGATCAGCAAACTGAGGCATGGAAAGTCCTGAGGCAGATCGGCTGAGCCTGGGACCCAGAACTCTTGGTTCAAATCAGGGAACCACCACTGTTGTCTGAGGCCGAGGAACCATGACTTCCTTCTGGTTTCTCAGTCCCTTTCGTCCCTTCTAGACTGGCCTAGACTGATCCGACTGGGTGTTTTCTTCAGGACATGTGAGTGAGTGTCACCTCCACAGGAGGTTCTGGGGTCAGGGGTGAAGAAAGGGGTTGCTCCTGATCTCTCACAGCCCTTAGCTCAGCCCACATGAAAACATGCCTTTATTTATCCCTGTCACTCACCCTGTATCACAATAGGGCTTGAGGTGGGAATTTTATCTCCTTTAGACAATCATGAGTGGGCTTCAAGTTCTCAAAGTCTTTAAGTGAGGCCTGGGATTTGAATGTTGGCCTTGAACTCCAGGTCAGAGCTCTGGAAACGGAGCAGAAGACTTCAGAACGGCTTCAATACACGATCTTGAAGGAGGACACAAAAAAGCAAGCCCTGTGTGTCCTCCGGTAGTCCTGCCTCTCACTCTCACCTCTCAGGTGCAGCTCTGTGAGGGCACATTGGCAACCCCACCAGCAGCAGAGACTGAGGTTGTGAAGGAGCACGCGTCCTTCCAGGTCACACGGCTGGTAAGGGCAGAGGCGGAAATGAAGCCTGGCCCTGTCTGACACCATCTCTGAGCCTCTACTCAGAGTCCCTGCAAGCACAGAAGTGGAGCCCGGACAGTGCTCCGTGGGTGATCACGCAGCTAGCGCAAAGGCTCCTACCCGCCCATCAGCCTCACCCCTGCAGTGTCTCCTAGACTCTGCCCACTTCCCCCAACTCCACACACTCTCCCTCCCCCCAGTTCTGCCTAAAACCCCAGATGACCCGGCCTCCGGCCTCCTCTGGAGGCTGAGGCAGAGGGCAAGCAGGAAGAGGCAGGCGCAGGAGTCCCACACAAAACGCCGCCATTCGAGACTTTCGGTTTTTTGCAAATCCTGAAATATCACCTTTAATTGCTTAATTTTCTGCATTCGTTCATTTTATTTAAACTAGCCTAGGGCTCTCCAGGCTGGCATATTAGAGAAGTTCTTACTTTTTAATAATAATACTTAGCATTTATATAGCGCGTTTCATGTTCAAAGTACCTTCCCGAGTTCACTAATTACTCGGACCGCTCGCCGCCGCCCTGGGCAAGTTTGACCAAGTTCTCAGGCTCCTAATTGTGAGGGGTGGAATTCTTCCTGCTGCCCGACCCCTTGTTCCCTCTCTGGACCCCCATTTCTGTCTGCAGTCGAGACTGTGGGTCCCCAGTTACCCTGCCCCTGTGTGAATCCATGCTCAGGGCTGGGGGTACAAAGCCAGGCAGATGCTCCGCCACCTCTGGGGCCCTTGGCACAGTGGGGAAGAGACCCACGTCTGGCCGGGTGCCTGGCAGAGGGAAGCCCGGGACAGTGGGAGTGGAGAAAATGGGGACAGGCTGGTGGAGGAGGGGATTGGAGGACTGAAGAGGAGTTCTTCGGATAGGCAGAGGAGGCAGGACAGGGATCCTAGGTGGAAGGGGTGCAGCCTGGGCACAGGGGTGATGCTGAGAGCAGGAATTTGGGTTCGAAAGAGGAGAGGAGAGATGGGCCTAGGAACCGGGGCCAGGCCGTGTGCTGCAGACAGCGGGCTGCCGGGCGGCCCTGCACCGCCGAGGTTATTCTGCGGGCAGCGAGGCCAAGTGCAGGAGAGTCACAGAACGATGAGGCCTGGGCTGGGGCAATGGAAGGCAAGCCCAGGAGAAAGGGGGGTGCTGGGACACTGAGGCCAGTCAGGCCTGGGAGCGAAGGGAGCCTGCGGTGGGGCAGCCTAAGGTTCCAGCGTGATGGTGCAAGTCACTGGGGGGGCCTGGAAAGATGGCACCCCTGGGACCTCCCCACCCCACCCCACTGCATTGCGGGTGAGATGAGAGTGTTTGCCGGATGACGGTGGCTGGATTCTTGGGTCTAGAGCCAGGTGGGTTGTAAAAAAGGGGGAAAGAGCCAGACTCGGAATCGCGGAGGTCCAGCAGACTTTGAGATCTCAGGAGCATCTTGGCTGATCTCCAGGGACATCAATATTCAAGGGACAGGGTTGAGGCAAGGGGCTGGTGCCAGCAGCTAAGGGAAGCAGAGGGGGGCAGGTTGGGGCGAGGGCAACTGGGCACAGGATGGCCCGGAGACTGGGGGAGGAGGACTTCAGTATGAAATGGTGTGGCGAGGTGGGAGACAAGGCCCAGTGCCTTGTCGTTGGGGGCCCCAGCGCCCCGGCGAGAGCAGTGTTGGAGGGGGTGCACCATGCTGTGGAGGGCGCAGACATGGAGGGTTAGCTGGGCATACGAAGCAGGTGTGCAGGGAGGAGGTATTGAACGACGAGGGAGGTTCCCGAGCTGGGAGACCCATAGGCAGGTGAGTCTAGGGGAAGACTGGGGGAGGCAGGTGGGCCAGCAGGAGTTGGGGAGTCCTTGCCTGCAGACGTGAGAGGAAGCAAGCCTTCTATACGGCAGAAAGACCCAGAAGTGCTGTCAGAGGCCCTGCCCCCGGCCTGGCTCCACCCAGTCCTCCTGCAGAGCTGGAGGAACTGGGACAGAGGGACAGAGGCAGGTTCGGGGCCTCACGGAGGCTCTCGCCCACCCCTCGGGAACCTACCGAGGGCCTGGTTTTTTTCCCGCCTCCTCATGGGGGTGCGTGCCAAAGCCTCGACAGGTCCAGCTGGGGCTCCCTGCCCTGTGGCCTCCACGGTGTTCCTCCAGGGCAGGGTCTTGGTGGCACAGTTGAGAGGAGAGGACCTGGAGCCCTTCTCCCAGGCACGTCTGGGGCCAGGGCCCTGCCCTCATTCCCCATTCCCATCCAGCCTCCAGGGAGACCATTAGAGATGGCTGGAAGCCTGAGTCCATGGCCCAGGGGAGCGGAGGGTTGGGTCCCACTTCCCCAGAGGCCGAGAGGCATTCTGTGACCGAACACACCTAACCTGAAGCCCGAGACCAGGAGACAGTGGAGAAGTGTGAGGGCAGGTGGGAGGCAGGTGGAGTGCAGAGGCGGGGTGGGCCCCGGGCAGGGCCATGCCAGGCCTCCATCTGCCACCTTGCCGTGAGGGCACCTGCAGGGTTCTTCACCGCCTTCCACAGAGAGGAGCAGCAGTGGGGCATGGGACCTCCAGGACCCAGCAGCAGGGAGTAGGGGGCAGGAAGGAGGGTCTGGGGAGGGAGACGGGAGAGGAGGAGGCGAGGCAGGGCAGGGTCTCCGTGTCTGTGACTGTCGTGGAGGGCAGCAGGGCTAGGAGGGAGGCGTTGACTTGGGCCCCGGCTGTGGCTCTACCGGTGGGAGAGCGTGTGCACCTCCCGAGGGAGGGAGGAGCCGCTCGGGCTCTGACTAAGGGTTACTCACCTGCAGGCCCCGCGCCCTGCGGGCTCGGGCTCGTGCGTCCCCAGGGCTGGGAAGGTGGAAAGTTAATTGATCATTGGGAGGGTAGCAGGCTCTGACGACAATAGTGATGAACTTTTACTGAGCACTGCTCTCGGCACCCCCAGGGGCTTCACATCAGTTTTCTCATTTAAGGTTCACCGCAACGCTAAGACAGGTGCCACCAGGGCCACCTCCACACTGCAGAGATGGGAACACTGAGGCAGGCTGAAGTGAAACCACGGGTCTGTGGCTACATCGCTAGGTTTGAACAAAGCAACTGACATCCCGATGCCACCCTCGCTCTCGGGACATTATTCTCCATGTTGTGCGATCGGGGACACCTCGGCTCAGGGCACCCCGAGGATGTACCCAGTCATGTGGCTGGTAGACAGGGCCCACCCGGGCCTGCCTGAGCCTCACGCCTATCCACATTCTCCCCAAGTCCCACTCGTGCCCCAAAAGGAAGAGCTGGTGGCCAGAACAGGACTGAGTGGCAGGACGGCCAATGTGTGCCCAGCTGGGGCTCAACTGAGTGGCTCGTCCACTCCGGGAGGGGCTGTCACTCACAGTGATGAGCTGGCCTGGCCCAGCACTGGGCCATCAACGAGACCCCTGGTGGGGCCCCTTCTGGGTGGAGAATTCCGGGCCAAGGCAGCTGCTCCCCCTGCTGCTGGCAGACCCCTTCCCACTGTTTTGCTTTGTTTAAGGTTGTTATTCTAAGATGTGTGCACTTGCCAGAGACGGAGAAAGAGACAGAAAAGGAAAATGAGAGCTCATCCCCCAGGGAGGATGGCCGCCCCACACTCCCTTCTCCACTCTCCTCTTGGGATTTTGGGCACGTGCACACACGTCCGTCGGGATTTTCAAGTCACTGGTCGGGACTGAAAGGAGGAGCAGCCAGCCGCGTGGGAATCCTGCACTTTATCCACCACAGCACCGCTGGCTCCCGCCTCCCACCGGAACGCCGCCCCCCACGATACCGCCCAGCCGCAAGCTGGCCAACTGCTGTCCCAAGCCTGCCCCCAGGCTCTGTGGCCACTGCTTGGAGCCTGGACTCCCAGGGTGGCCAGAGTCTGGGGGCTGGGTGGGGCTGAGGGGCCCTGGTGACAGCAGACCGGCCCCTGGCTGCAGGCCAGGAGGCTTGGCGAGCATCCGTGCGTGCCTGCTCTGCAATGCGGTGCCCAGAAGCCAGGACAGGAGGACAGGTGATCTGTCCCTGCCACCCAGCTGCTGCACATCCCTGTCACATCACGGCCCACACAACGACTGCCTGTCACCACCCAGACAACGCCCCTGGCCCCAGTCCCGGCCCCGGCCTGCTTGTGATCCAGCATGACTGAGACTTGTCACTACCTCTTTCAGACAGCCGGCGGGCCCTGTCCTGCCTCGGCACCTCCGGCTCCTGTTCTTAGCACGGTCCTGCCGGGGAGAGCAGCGTGTGCAACCTCGCTGTCTCCGAAGGCCAGGTGGCTCAGAGTGCTTAGTGGAGGGGACTGCAGTCACGGCCAAGCTGGCCTCTACTGGCCGGCACCGAGGTCAGGGGCAGCTCCAGAGTGTCATTGGCTGAAATTATGCCAGTGGTCACGTAGCAGGAAGCATCGGTTTGAGAGGTGACTGGTCGAGACTGGGCACATTTCCTACGTCTCTGAGCCTTGGTTTTAGCAGCTGTAAAGTGGGGATGATAACAGAACCTACTGGGGTGTAGTGATTAAGGCAGCTGGATCCCACATGGCCAACTGCACAGTTCAAGTCCTGAACCCAGCAGCTTGAAAAACATACCAGGTGCATGTGCGTGTGTGCCCAAAATCCTGAGAGGACACCAGAAGAGAAGGGACCATGGTGTGGCCACCCCCTGCCCCCACCCCGCAGGGGTAGGGGAACTTTCTCATTTTCCCTTTGTCTTCCTCTGCCCTATAGCAAATTATGTAAGAAATAATACATTAAAGTAAAATAGTAAATAAAAACAGTTTTTGAAAATGAACCTACTCCCAGCATTTAAGTTCAATGAGATGATGCGTACGAAGTCCTCAGCACCACCACTGGTGCAGAGAAAGGCCTCTGCGGTAGACCAGCAGCCTGCGTGGCCTTACAGCGCCTGGCTGTTCTGTTCCCTGACGAGCGGCCCCAGAGCCGAATGCAAAGCTCTCTCCCGTTTTCTTTTCATTGCCAGAGGGAACCTGCTATCACCAGAGAGAGACAGAGGGAGAGGAGAACGCACCCCCGGTGAGGCGTGGCCATGCCATAATGTCTTCTCCTCCATCCTGTCGGCATTGGGGCACACATGCACATGTACCCGGCATGTTCTTCAGGCTGCTGGGACCAGGATTCAAACTACAGTCGGCCACGTGGTACCCAGCTCCCTTAACCAGTAGGCTATGGGGCCAGCCTGTAAGTGCCCTTTACAACGATATGTGGTGGTGCGGAGAATACAGAAGAAAACCAGCATGATCTGTGAATTATAAAAATAAACATAGCTGGGCGGGCCCCTACCTGGTTCAGGGAGCCGGATCCCGCACGGTCTGCTGGGGGTCAAATCCCAGCCTGGCAGCCTGAGAGACCCTGTGCCCCGCAGACGTGCATCAGGAGAGAGTGGACAATCGCTGCCTCTCTTCCCCTTCCTGCCCACCCCTGGCAGGCCCTGGGCACCCCTGGAGGAGCTGCAGTGCCCACGGGACAGAGGCAGACAGGGTGCCCACAGGGTGCTCCCGGGGGACGGCCCCCTCTCACCCAGCCACCGCGCTGCCCTGTCTTCCTGCAGGGCTTTCTGGTCCATGTCCCTCAAAAACAGCTGAGGGGCTATGACCTCAGTTTACCCCACCCTGGTTGCCTGGCCAGGATGGCTGTCCTTGGAAACTCCATCAGCTTCAGGCGCGGCTTCGACCAGCTGGTCCGACTGCCTTCAGGAGGTGCCTCTATGGCCCACACTCTGGGGCAGGCTCGGCTCTCAGGGCTTAGATCCAGCTGCTGAAAAAATGGCCGGCCTGTAGAAACCCCAACTGTCATCACTGTTCTGCAGAGGCCCTGCCCTCCGTGCTGACCACAGACTCGCGCATGAAGCCAGTGCTGTGCTTGAAGACCCGGGTTCTGATCCCAGCTCCGCCAAACCAGCGCTGGTATTTGTGAGCCAGACACTTGGTCACTGTGAGCTTCCGTTTCCTCCTCAGCAAAACAGGCGCAGACACCTTGGGTCATCGCTGCGTGCAGGCGTGGAAGTTCTCCAGCATGGCGAGGTCCCGGATTTCCATAAGCGGAGGTGACTGTGACTAGCCCGCCCTGGCCTAGGCCCTGGGGTGTTCTGTGGTGCGTCCCCACACAGGGAACCCCAGCGTGTCCTCATACTTCTGACCCCCAGGTCAGTCCTCCTGATTCTGACCGGGCAGCTGGGAGTTTATGAAAAGTTGGACTCACTTTTTCCAGCTCCGGGGGCCTGGTTTCTGCCATGGGTGTGTTCCAGGATGGCTCGAGTCCACAGCCCTTCTCGTGTTCTGCAAAAGTAAACACTGCCTGCCGTGCTGTTTCCTGGGTGGTTTCTGGGCGAGCCGATGCGACAGTCTGTAAGTCCTGTTAAGTAACCATCCCTCTCTTGGGGGTTTCCCTCTCTCCAGGGTGTGACATGCAGAAAGCCTGCCGCTTTGGGCAAGCCCGTCTTAGCGTCATCACCCGGCTTGTGCGAATAGCCAGGCGGGGAGGTGTGCAGACACAGGCCCGGCTGAGGCCGCACTTCCAGGGAGAGGTGACGCGGGCCCGGCGCAGAGGATCACGGTCCCCACCCAGCGCCCATGTCCTGCAGGACGCGCTCTCGTCATGTTGTCATTTGAGCATGGACGTGTCAGCCCGGGGGAAAGGCGGCCTTGTCTCCTGACAGGAGCCGTCTCTGGGGCGGAGAAACTGCTTCCTGCTGGTTAGAGAGCTCAGCGCCGGGAAGGCAGCCCGAGACCTAGGGCCCGGTGGGGTACTTCAGGACTGGCCGAACCAGCTGGTGTTTGTCTTACGTGCACGTGAGAGGGTCTCGAACCCATCGTGAAATCACAGTGGTTCAGGGGCAGGATTGCTGTTGCAGTCACCTAGTGCCTGGGCCTCCAGAACCTGATGCGTGAATAAGTCTTTAGAACTGCTCCCCGCAGGGGTTCAGCCCTGCTTTGTTGAATTCTTCCAGGGACATGGAACTCTCTGCTGGACGAAGTAGTCAGCCCTGGCGTGTAGCAGCTCTCATGGGAGGATCTTATTCTCTTATTTTCTTATTCCCGTCATCCAAGAGGTTTGATCAGCCTCAGACTAACTCTGCAGAGCCGGGGGGAACCGTGTCTACCTGCAGGTCCTCCAGGTATTTAAACACATGCAGTGACCGTGGCTTCTCACTCTTTTCGTCAATGCTAATTGAACTAGACGTCACATGCCCTAACAGCACTCTAGTGTGCGCCATTCAGTGGTTTTCAGTATCTTCATAGGATGTGCAGCCAGCACTACCACCTCATTCCAGAACATTCTCATCGCCCTAGAAAGAAACTCCACGCCCATTAACGGTGGCTCCCATTTTTACCCCCAGTCCCTGGAAACCACTGGCCTCCTTTCTGTTTCTCCTGATTGGCCTAGAGGGGATCGTCATTGAAATGGAATCCCACGCTATGTGGCCCTCCGTGACTCAATATTTTCATTCATGTTGTACTTTCATATTTCAGCAGTACTTCATTCCTTTTTGGGGGGTCAAATAATGTACCCTTGAGTTGATATACCACATTTTGTAGAGAGATTTTTGCTACAGGCTCACCAGAGAGACGGAGAGACAGAAAGCGAGCAATCACCCCCCGGCGGGTAGCTCTGACGCACTTCCTTCTCCTCCAGCGCCTTTTGGGAGTTGAGGCATTCACACACGTGTTCCTGGCATGAGTTTCAAGTCACCAGGTCTGGGACTTGAACCACGATTGCCTTACATGGGAGCCCAGGGACGGAAACATTATGCTATCTGCTGGCCCCATGGCTTTATTTATTTTTAAGTTTATTTATTTATTTCTTCTGAGAAAGAGGGATCCCCCCACAGGATTTTCACACTGTGACCCACCTACAGCCTCGGCTAGCCAGGGTCATGGGCACACTTGTCCACACAATGTCTACAGATAGCGCTTGAGACACGGATCTGGAACCTTTTCCACGTGGCTTCGACATTACCAAACGTCGAGTTACTGCTTCCCCTCTGCAGCGGGCCTCCGTGTGGTCTTGATTTGCATTTGCGTTTGTTTGATTTGCATTTCCCTATTGGCTAATGATAGTGAATAGCTTGTCGTGTGCTTCTGGGTCATTTGTCTATCTTCTTTGGAGACATGTCCTTTCAAGTCCTTTGACATTCTTAAAAATTAGTTTATGTGCTTTTACTGGTTGAGTTGTAAGAGTTTTTAATACATTCTGAATACTAGGCTCTTATAAGATGTGTTACTTAAAAATATTTTCTCATTTTGTGGGATGTGTTTTTGCTTTCTTTTTTTTTTTTTTTTGGAGAGATTTTTGCTATAGGGCACATGTGCTCACCAGACAGAGAGAGACAGAGAGACAGAAAGCGAGAAATCACCCCCAGGGGGGATGGCCACGCCGCAATCCCTTCTCCTCCATTCTCCTCTCGGGATCTTGGGCATGCACGCACACACGCCCGGCGTGAGTTTAAGCCACCGGGTCCGGGATGCGAACCGCGGTCGACTACGTGGGAGTCCAGCGACATAGCCATTACGCTAACTGCTGGTCCCTCTTTTTGCTTTCTTGATAGTGTCCTTTGGCACATATGATTTTAAAATTTGATGTAGTTCATCTTCTTCGTCTTGGTTAACTTGTAGCCTTTGCTAGAGGACACATGTGCTCTAGAGAGACAGAGAGAAAGAGAGAGGAAAGTGGGAATCACATCCCCTGGGGGATGGCCACACCACGATTTCTTCTTCATCCTCCTCTCAGGATTTTGGGTGTACACACACACACACGCACACACACACACGCACACACACACGCGCACACACATGCGCGCGCGCGCACACACACGCACACACGCGCACGCACACACACGCGCGCACGCACACACACACACATCCAGCATGCTTTTCTTTCTTTTGTCCTTTTTTTTTTTTTAAGAGAGATTTTTGCTACAGGGCACATGGGCTCGTTGGAGAGATAGAGAGACAGAAATTACCCTTCAGGAGGGTTGGCCATGCCACAATCCCTTCTCTATTTGCCTCTCAGAATTTTGGACACATATACACATGAGCCCACTGTAAGCTTTAAGCCACCAGGTCTGGGACTCAAACCACAGTCAACTACATGGGAGTCCAGCAATGTGACCGTTTTACTACCTGCTGGTCCCTCCAGCGTGTTTAAACGTCTCCAGAACTGGGACTTGAATTGTAAAACCAGCCATTTGGGATCTCACTACCTTAACCACCACACCGCTGGCTGGCCCCTAGTGTTTTTGTTTTATCTCTAGTACTTTTAGTGTTATGTTTAAGAAACCACCAACTAATCTAAGATCGCGAAAATGTTACTTAAGAATTTTCTTCACCTTTTGGTCAGAACCACCATCTTGCAGTAGTAATTCACCAAAATGACGAACACAAAGTAAAAGGGAAGAGGCACCCGATACATGTTCTCTAGGCCTTTTAGAAAACATGGAGTGGTTCCTTTGATAACATATATGCGGATCTATAAGAAAAGTGATACTGTAGACATCGAGGGAATGGGCACTGTTCAAAAAGGAATGCCCCACAAATGTTACCATGGCCACACTGGAAGCGTCTACAGTATTACCCAGCATGCCATTGGCATTGCTGTAGACAAACAAGATCCTTGCTGAGAGAATTAATGTGCGTATTGAGCATATTAAGCATTCTAAGAGCAGAGATAACTTCCTAAAACGTGGGAAGGAAAATGACCAGATAAAGAAGGAAACCAAGGGAAAGGGACCTGGGTTCAAATGAAGCACCAGAGAAGAGAGAGGTTCTCTGTGTGAGAACCAATGGAAAGGAGCCTGAGCTTCTGGAACCTATTCCCTATGAATTCATGGCACGATGGGTGTTAAAATAAACTAAACTATGGTCTATAACAATGTTTTTCTGGAGTAGAATTATGTTCCCTCCCCTAAAGCTAACTTTAATTGGGCTCTAATTCATTTTGTAATATCTTTATCAGATTTTGTATTTTTTTACCTGAAAGATGTTAGGTGGCTTATTATGCAACAAACAAAACTCAGTTCGTTAGGAAAAAAAAA
>NW_006159501.1:8131180-8148545 GCF_000334495.1 Tupaia belangeri chinensis
CACACACACACATCCAGCATGCTTTTCTTTCTTTTGTCCTTTTTTTTTTTTTAAGAGAGATTTTTGCTACAGGGCACATGGGCTCGTTGGAGAGATAGAGAGACAGAAATTACCCTTCAGGAGGGTTGGCCATGCCACAATCCCTTCTCTATTTGCCTCTCAGAATTTTGGACACATATACACATGAGCCCACTGTAAGCTTTAAGCCACCAGGTCTGGGACTCAAACCACAGTCAACTACATGGGAGTCCAGCAATGTGACCGTTTTACTACCTGCTGGTCCCTCCAGCGTGTTTAAACGTCTCCAGAACTGGGACTTGAATTGTAAAACCAGCCATTTGGGATCTCACTACCTTAACCACCACACCGCTGGCTGGCCCCTAGTGTTTTTGTTTTATCTCTAGTACTTTTAGTGTTATGTTTAAGAAACCACCAACTAATCTAAGATCGCGAAAATGTTACTTAAGAATTTTCTTCACCTTTTGGTCAGAACCACCATCTTGCAGTAGTAATTCACCAAAATGACGAACACAAAGTAAAAGGGAAGAGGCACCCGATACATGTTCTCTAGGCCTTTTAGAAAACATGGAGTGGTTCCTTTGATAACATATATGCGGATCTATAAGAAAAGTGATACTGTAGACATCGAGGGAATGGGCACTGTTCAAAAAGGAATGCCCCACAAATGTTACCATGGCCACACTGGAAGCGTCTACAGTATTACCCAGCATGCCATTGGCATTGCTGTAGACAAACAAGATCCTTGCTGAGAGAATTAATGTGCGTATTGAGCATATTAAGCATTCTAAGAGCAGAGATAACTTCCTAAAACGTGGGAAGGAAAATGACCAGATAAAGAAGGAAACCAAGGGAAAGGGACCTGGGTTCAAATGAAGCACCAGAGAAGAGAGAGGTTCTCTGTGTGAGAACCAATGGAAAGGAGCCTGAGCTTCTGGAACCTATTCCCTATGAATTCATGGCACGATGGGTGTTAAAATAAACTAAACTATGGTCTATAACAATGTTTTTCTGGAGTAGAATTATGTTCCCTCCCCTAAAGCTAACTTTAATTGGGCTCTAATTCATTTTGTAATATCTTTATCAGATTTTGTATTTTTTTACCTGAAAGATGTTAGGTGGCTTATTATGCAACAAACAAAACTCAGTTCGTTAGGAAAAAAAAAAGTTTTCTTCTAAGAGTTTTGCAGTTTTATGTCTTACATTTAAAACTCTTATATTCATTTTGAATTATTTTTGTGTAAAGTGTAAGGTAGATAGTCCAACTTCATTCCTTTGTGTTTGGCTAGCCAGTTGTCTTAGCATTATTTGGTAAAAACTATTTTTTCCAACATCGGTTGGTCTTGGCACCCTTGTTGAAAATCAATTGTTCAGAGATGTTTAGGTTTCTTTCTGGATTCTCGATTCTATTCCATTGATCTACATGTCATCTATCCCTACGCTAGTACCATGTCTATCCCTGCGCTGTACCATGTCTATCCCTGCGCTGTACCATGTCTATCCCTGCGCTGTACCATGTCTATCCCTACGCTAGTACCATGTCTATCCCTGTGCTGTACCATGTCTATCCCTATGCTGTACCATGTCTATCCCTATGTTGTACCATGTCTATCCCTACGCTGTACCATGTCTATCCCTGCGCTGTACCATGTCTATCCCTGCGCTGTACCGTGTCTATCCCTATGTTGTACCGTGTCTATCCCTATGTTGTACCATGTCTATCCCTATGCTGTACCATGTCTATCCCTATGTTGTACCATATCGTCTTGGTTACAGTTGCTTTGTGTTGAGTTTTGAAACTGGAAACGGGGTTCTTCAACTTTGTACTTTGTGAACATTGTGTTGGTTACTCTGGGTCCCTTGACTTTCCATATGACTTTTAGAATCAGCCCGTCAGTGTCTATAAACATTCTATCCTGATTTGAACAGAAATGACATCAACTCTGTACATCAGTTTGGGAAGTACCACTGTTGTCTTAACAGTGCTCATGCTTCTAATCCATAACCATGGGGTCTTTTCACTTATTTAGGTCTTATTAATTCTTTCAACAATGTTCTCCCTCTCAGTCTTGCCTCTCCCATCTTTTTCCTTCCAGCCAAGATGACTACAGTTCCTTGAGGGGACATAGGACATAGGACTCACCCCTCAGCCTCAGCTGCTCCTGTGAAAGCGCCCCAGTTTGTCCATGTCCTTCTTATAGTGTGGGGTCAAGAACCCCTGAGCAAGGTGCCCTGTGTCTCTCCTGGGTGGTAGGGGGACTGTATTGTCCCTCTGGGGATCCCGTATGCCCTAGGACACCCCACTCCTTCAGTTACCCACCCACTCCTGGTCCACAATGAGGATACTGTCTCTTCACCTGCTTCCTCAGGACACTGAGCATTTAGGCTGGGCCCAGGCCAGCCCAGCTGTGTCTCAGTGCCTGATTCCAGGGCTCCCAGGAATGTTTGCAGAGGAAAGGATCCCCTGTTCTGGATCTAGACAACCATGCACTTACCTAAGAGCACACTGGGGCTGCTCTAGGACATGGCGGAGCCTACAGAGGTCCTGTGCATTCAAGTCCTGCTTTCCTTAGAGATCAAGAATCCTGGGCATTGCTGGAGGCCGTGGCCTCTCCTCTCATTCTGTACCCCACTTCGGACTGTGCTGACTTGGGAGGCTGGGCTCTGAAGGTGAGTGTTTAGATGGTGGCATTCTTTGCTTTGTGACCACCCAGAGGCTCAGAGACAGGACACTTCAAACTGATAAACACTACTACTCACCCCCTGGGGACTCAACCTAGAAATTAAACAGTTGGTTTGGATGACACCTTCCCAAGCCTGCAGGTACATTGTGGTACTTTCAGGAGGGAGTTGCCACCAAAGGGGCACAAGCTTGCTCTCAGGCCGGCCGTGGGAACAGAGCAAGGAGCAGCTATTTCTGGAACACCGAATTGTGGCAGGCGCGGAGTTCCCAGCAAGGAGGAAACAAGACCAGTCAGAGCAGAAGAGATTCGATCGTAAACTAGGCCGAGAGCTTGAGTGAACGAAAGCTTCTCTAGGAAGAAAGCTGTGAATCTTCTGAAATTCTGCCCAAGCTCCTCACACTGGAGGCCTTCACTGAGACCACCCAGGAGTCCCCGTGAGCAGAAGGGGCTGGCTTCCTGTGCCACTTATCCCCAGCCACAGTGGGGCTGTCACGTTCTCCTTTTTTTTTTTTTTTTCTGAGGGAGAGATTTTTGCTATAGGGGGCATGCACTTGCCAAAGAGATGGAGAAAGACAGAAAAAACGAGAAATCAGCCCCTGGGGGGACGGCCACACTGCAATCGCATCTCCTCCATTCTCCTCTTGGGATTTTGGCACACATGCACACACACCCAGTGTGAATTTTAAGCCACTGGGTCTGGGACTCGAACTGCAGTCGACTACATGGGAGTCCAGTAACATGACCATCATGCTATCTGCTGGTCCTGGGATGTCCCGTTCTCTTTTGATGGATGTGGAAGTGAGGTTGGCTCCTTGCCCTGGTGTTGCTGAGCTGATTTCATTTGCCCAGTAGATATCCCAAAGCGGGTAAGGTCAGCAGCCCGGGGCATCTGTCTTCCTAGAGCGAGCAGCAGAGAACTGATTTTTCTTATATATATACAAAGCAGACATTCCGTGTGAATCTGCTCTCTTGTGTTTATTAAAGGCATTTGGCCCGGAGGCCCGCGTCTGCGGCTCTGCTCTGAAAGGGAAAAAGTTAGCTTAAAAAGATATTGTATGCTTGGCCTGGCCTTAGCGGCACAATCAGGAATGCACTGAACAACTATGCTAGAAGCCACCTGGCCGGCATGGGTTCAGATCCCCAGCCCGGTCTATGTGAAACACACCGGGCTTGAGTGTGCATGTCCAAGATCCTGATGAGCTGGAAGGCCACAGGGAGGGGGCTGCCAGGCAACCAGACCCTGTGGCAGGGGCTTCCCTCCTCCTCCCTCCCTTACTGAAGCAGTGCCTCTGTTCTGTGTGCCCCCAAATCTAATCGTCGCCTTGGAGAAGCGGAGTGGGGTCCTGGAGTGAGGACCAGCCTGCTCCCACAGGAGTTGCACATGGTGAGGGGCCTGGCCCACTGCCGCCTCTCCCTGAAGAACCGGCTCTAGGAACAGGGCAGTGGAGCCAGGCGCAAGACCTGTGTCACAAGGGGATCTTTTACGCTGCCACAAGGTGACTGTTGGGCGGCAGAGGGCTGCTTCAAAGGCACGCAGCTAGGAGAGTGATAGTGTCACCCGCTGGCCTCGTAAAGGCCTCCGTCTGCTGGCGCATCGCTCGTGAGTCTCAGGGCTGAGCAATCACCCTAAGTGCATCGCGGTCGCGTGCGAAGAGGCCGAGTTAAGGATGACTCCCTGGCTGTGAGCCTCGTGGGAGAAGGTGCTGAGGGCCTTTCTCCGAGCACAGGATTGATCTGTGATCCCTGAGTCACACGCAGGCGACTGGGAGAGGCTTTCAAATCGAGGCGTTGGACAGAAGCTCTGGTGACGTAACAGAAGCACGGTGAGCTGTCCCTGATGTGATTACCGCTCTCGTAATTATTATTATTTGACCGACTCAGATGAATCCAGTGAAATAACAATCATTTTGCAATCCAGGGCTCAGAGGATGGCAGGGAGCGCTGAGCGGTCGGAAAAACCCCTTGGGTTTGGACTGCATTCGGTGGTTTCCCCAGCAGCCCCACCTCTGCGGGTCCTTTTAGATTTTGGTCCATGTAACCAAGCCTATGAAGAAGGCCAGGCACAATTGCTCCTACTTTATGGGTGAGGCATTTGAGGCTCAGAGAGGCCAGGTGACTTTCCCAGAGAAACACAGCAGGACAAGGACAGAGTCAGGGGTGGCCGATTCCCTCTGCACTTCAGACTGCTCCACCGCTGCTGGCTGACTGAAAAAGAGCGTCTTAGGTGCTACCGCCCTGGGTTAGAGGAGCCACAGGTGCTGAAAAGCGCAGAGACTTCAGCTTAAGCCAAACACTGTAATGTTGCTTCCCATGATGACCCCCATGGGTGGCAGAAAGGCCTAAGTCCTGGTCCCATGGCCCCTTGAGCCAAGTCAAGCCGGTGAGGCCAGGCCCTCCACCAAGCTCCACCCAGGCTATGCAACAGGAACCCTGGAAGCTTGCTTCTAGAAGGAGACGGGATGTTCTTGATGTAACATTTTTTTCTTTTAATAGTGTGACAAGTTTATTGTTGAAAAAAATTTGAAGATACAAAGACCTATAAGAAAAAAATACATGTGTGTGTGTGTGTGTGTGTGTGTGTTTCTATTTGCTGGAGGGCACATGCTCTCCCGGGGAGAGAGACAGAGAGAGAAAGCACCTCTGATGGGGCGTGGTCACATGGCAATACTTCCTTCTCCATTTCGCCATCCTGCTGGGATTTGGGCATGCGCACAAGCAGCCCGCATGTTTTTCAAGTCACCGGGTCTAGGACTTAAACCATGCAGTTGGTCATGTGCGATCCAGGTCCCTTAACCAGCAGGCTGCCAGGCTAATCTCAAGAGATAATATAAAACTCACCCATCTCTGTTAGCACTGTGCATTTCTTTTCTGAGGTTTTTTATGTTTAGACCAGTATGCCATTTTTAAAGGATTATGTCCATACTGTATATGGTTTTGCATTTTAGATTTCTTTGTTCCACTTTTAACTTATTTTATGATTCTCTTCCCATGACGTTAATCTTTGAAAATACGACATTTCAGTGAGGAGTGTTGGATAGTATACAGTGGTAAAATGCAACATTCTTCACAGGTGACCCACATGGAAAAATTCTGGGTTCGTATCCAGAGACCTCCCTGAGGAAGCTGGCCAAGCCCGTGTCCATGATCTGAGGCTGGCTTAGAAGGGGGGTGGGTTGTGGTGTGAAGACCCTGCGGGGTCCTCATAAGAGAAATTAATAAGTGCTCTGTGTGTGTGTGTGTGTAATATTTTAAATGCTATAGCATTCCATCACTTGCCAATAATTTTTTGCTTGATCTTTATGTTTGAAAAGCAACAGAACTAACTAAAATCAGGAGAGTTTCTATGGTGTAATGGTTAATACTCTGGACTCTGAACCTGGAGATGAATGAAAAGCAGAGAGAATGAGGGACAGGCTATACACAGGGGTACCCTGCCAAGCATGAAAAGCTCTTCTTGAAAAACAAGGGAAAATGATTATTTAAAAATAGCATCTGCTATTGGATGTGTGTACTCACCGGAGAGAGAGAAAATGAGAAATCATGCCTCAGGGGGATGACACATCACGGCCCCTTCCCCTCCATTCTCCTTTCAGGGTTTTAGCTGCACATACACCTGCACCCAGCGTGTTCCTCAAGGTACTGGTCGGGCTTTTTTTTTGGAGAGGTTTTTGCTATAGGGCGCGTGCGCTCGCCAGACAGACAGAGAGAGACAGAGAGACAGAAAGCGAGAAATCGCCCCCCAGGGCGGATGGCCACGCCGCAATCCCTTCTCCTCCATTCTCTTCTCGGGATCTTGGGCACGCACGCACACGCGCCCGGCATGAGTTTTAAGCCACGAGGTCTAGGACTCGAACCACGGTCGACTACGTGGGAGTCCAGCGACATAGCCATTACTCTAACTGCTGGTTCCCCTGGTCAGGCGTTTGAACTGTTAATTCAACTGTGTAGAATCTAGTCACCTTAACTACCATGCCACCTGCTAGACCAAAGGTCACCAGTTTTTTTTTTAATTACACACGTGCCTCAATTGAGCCTAACATTAATTTGATGAAAATTTAATATCCTTTCCTAAAAAACTATAAGCAATTGATCATGAAAACTATTTAGAAATGAAGGCCAAGAACCAACAGAGGATTTTTTTCTAAATGGTGAATTTCTATAAACAAATAGAACCATACATGCTTAAATCAGGAACAAAGTGAGAATAATATCACCATTAGTATTATTCTTAAATATTGTCTTATTTTTGTTAATGATATGAGTACACCCTTAGAAAACCCAAGAGATTAGTAAAAATGATGAGAGTTAATAAGTATTTGGTGACATTACTAGATGCAAGATAATTACACAAATATTGAAGTAAATTGTAAATTGAATGTAATTCCAAGTAGAATCCTGACAGCATATTTTTAAGAGGCGGATAATTGGACAAAATAGTTAGAAGGCTTACTTGGGAAAAGTAATTTCTAAGAAAAACAACTTTTGGTAAAAGAACATTTGGAGGAATTTGCATTTCCATATCAGGCCATACAGAAAAGCTGCTCTAGTCAAATGAATACGGTGCTGGCCAAGAGTAACGAACTGGAGCTAGAGAAAGCAGAAATAGATCCCCGTGTGCTTAAAGAGCCACATGAGAAAGAGGCTCTTTACTACTGGGAAAAGACAGGTGAAATCGTCCTCGCTCTTACAATTTGTACAATGATAATTCCAGATGAAGATGAAATATCTGAGGCCAGCAGGTGGCGTGTGGTTAAGGTGCTGGAATTCCACATGGCTGACTGTGGTTCGAGTCCTGCACTTGGCGGCTTGCTTTCTCTCTCTCTAGCAAAACTCATGTGAAAAAATAATAATAAATAAATAAATAATCATTTAACAATATATATTAAATATCAATAGTAAGACAGTCATAATCTTACAATAAAGTTTTTCTTTCTTTTTTAGTAGACTAATTATTTAGCAGCAGAGAAAGTTCTTTACCCAGGAATAGAAATTCATATGCTATTTCAAGAGGGGCGGGGGGGGGAAGGACAGATTTGTTCATCAATATTAAACTATTTAAAATAACTTACAGCAAAAGATATCTTGTGAACAAAGTACATACTACAGTTACAATTCAGAGGACAATCAGTGGCCTGGTATCTACTATATACAAAGAATTCTTTTTATTTTTTGGAGACGTTTTTGCTATAGGGTGTGTACGCTCACCAGACAGACAGAGAGAGACAGAGACAGAAAGCAAGAAATCACCCCCCAGGGGGGATGGTCACGCCACAATCCCTTCTCCTCCATTCTCCTCTCGGGATCTTGGGCACGCACGCACATGCGCCCGGTGTGAGTTTTAAGCCACCAGGTCTGGGATGCAAACTGCGGTGGACTACATGGGAGTCCAGCAACATAGCCATTACGCTAACTGTTGGTCCCTATACAAAGAATTCTTACAAACTGGTAAGAGACAATCACCTAGTAAAAAAAAAAACTAGGCCAAGAATATAGACAAGCAATACACAGAAGAAAGAATCTAAGTGGCTAACAAAAATTTGTAAAAAAAAAACAAAAAACAAAAAACAAAAAAACCAGTGGCATGGTAGTTAAGGTGCTGGACTCCCACATGACCAACTGTGATTCGAGCCCTGGACTGACAGCTTGAAAAATCACACCAGGCATATGTGTGTGCATGCCCAAAATCCCGAGAAGACATTGGAAGAGAAAGGATTGTGGCATGACCGTTCCCCCAGGGGGTGTTAATTTTTCTCATTTTCCCTCTCTGTCTCTCTCTAGAGAGTATATGCCTGTACAGCAAAAATCTAATACACACACACATACACACACACAATTTTATATTTTTAAAATAACTACATAGATGTATATATACATGTATGTATTTATATATACATGTATATGTACGTCTATGTATTTATATATATATGTATTTATATTTATATATAAGATTCTAACTCTAGTGGAAAAGGAAGTGAAATTTAAAACAACAGTGAGATGATTCTTTACAGCAATAGAATGAGCAAAATTTAAAACAGCAATAACATCTTTGCTCTTGGGGATAGGGAGAAATGAGCCTTAGATTACGGCTTCCGCCTTTGCTGAGAGACAACCTGGCAACAGCTACTGAACACGTACGCCCCTCCCAGCCTGGCAACAACCCCTCTCCAGGGATCATTGTGCAGACAGAAAAGCATCAGCACAGGAGGCTTTGCACCCACACGCTGCAGCCCTGGAAGACAGGACGAAGTCAGTGTCTAGCAACAGGAGGTGGGCTGAAGCAGAGCGAGTCCCACCTTACACTATTTTGTAGCCATTAATAAGAATAAATCAGGGACCTTGGGACCAGCAGTTGGTGTAACGGCTGTCACTGGACTCCCATGTAGTCGAGCACAGTTCGAGTTCCAGACCCAGTGGCTTAAACTCACGCCAGGCGCATGCGCATGTGTGCCCAAGATCCCGAGCGGAGAATGGAGGAAAATGGATTGTGGCGTGGCCATGGCCTCATAGGGGTGATTTCTCGCTTTCTATCTCTCTGGCTCTCTCTGCCTTTCTGGCGAGCGCACACGCCCTATAGCAAAAACCTCTCCGAAAAAAGGAAAAAAAAAGGAATAAATCAGGGACTAGTAGGTGTTGTGGTGATTGAGGCACTGGACCCTCACACAGCTGACCATGGTTCGAGTCCTGGACCTAGCAGCTTGCTCTCTCTGTCTCTCTCTCTCTTTCTCTGTTTCCTCTCAGTCTCCCTCTGGTGAGCAGACGTGCCCTATAGCAAGTTAAAAGTAATAATAGTGAGTAAAATTACATAGATAAGTCTTTTCGTTGTGAAAACGAAGGTATAAGAAGCTGTGTAGGAATTGACCTTATTTCTGTAAGCAGCATTATTAACGCTTTCGTATGTTTCCGCACTATTAGGTGAGCAGAGACTGTCCATGAGGCAGTTAGCGTGGAGGCCCTTGGGCTGCTACGTGTGGAGGTGCAAAGGCACAACGCATGGTAAACAAAAGGGAAAGGGAAAAAATCACCACCTGGAAGGAAAATAAACCAAAGGGATGAGCGGGTCCGGTGTGTGCGTGGCCCAGGCCCACGTTTAGTGAGATGTGCCGCGTCTGGTAATCAAGACGCAGCATGAAGAGTTTTCCTCTAGCATGTAGGAGTGAAAACTGGGAGACGCAGCCTTCTCGGCTGATGCGTAGTGCAAGTCAGAGTGCCTAAGTAAAACCAGCGCTGCTTCTCTTCTCTGACAGTAGGGCGGTCGTGAAAATCTCGCCACACCCTCTGAAGTAGTAAGAAATACGTATGCTGTGGGCTAGCAGGTGGTGTAGCGATTACGCGGCTGCACTCCCACATGGCCGAGCGCAGCTCGAGTTCTGAACCTGGAGGCTTGAAACTCCCCAAAATCCCAGGAGGGTGATGGAGGAGAAGGGATTGCAGCATGGCCATCTTCTCTAGGGGGTGATTTCTCACTTGCCTTCTCACCGTCTCTGTCTCTCTCTGGCGAGCGCATGTGCCCTAAGGCAAAAACCTCTTTAAAAAAAAAAAAGATATACATATATTGGTCTTTGCCCTCAGTTCTTGGCACAGAACCCTCAAGCCTTAGTGTCCTGGTGGTGGAGAAGTAGGGGAATCTTTTGTTTCGGCATTTGATCTTTAACCCTGGTTCCCGAGACGGAGCTGCTAAGACTGTCGCTTCTTGAGTGATGGGAGCACCTGACGCAGAGCTCTGAGCCCTGTGAATTTCTCAGACGGTGGAATATCCTTTCGATCTAGTGAGTCGACTCTCGGTGAGCTCCAGATTGGAGAGATCCCCAGAAAGACTAAGTCGTGATCAGCAGCTTGGGGTTTTCAGCTCCACTCCCGATTCTCCCAAAGGGGAGAGGGACTGAAAACAAGGTTATCATCCATTGAGCCTGTGCGACGAGGCCTGCATAACCACCCCTGCACGTGGGGCTCGAGGAGCCTCCAACTGCTGAACACATGAAGCTCCTGGGAGGGCGGCCCCCCAGAGAGGGTGCCGAAGCTCGGGGCCCCTGACTCCGCACCTTGCCGGAGCGCCTTTCCCACCCGACTGCTAATCAGGGTCCTTTGTTACTCCCTCATGATACACCAGTATGGAGAATGTCCCCCTGATTCCACAAGCCATTTAGCAGATTAGTTGAACTCAAGGAGCGGTTCTTCAGGACCCCCATTTATAGCCTGTTGATCAGAAACAAGTTACAACCGGGGCTTGCACGTGGCGTCAGAAGCCAGGGACCATCCTGTGGGACTGAGCCTTTAATCTGTGGGTGGGATGCTCACTCCAGGTAGTGTCCGGATTGACTTAAAACATAGGACATCCAGGTGGGGCTGGCTTGGTACTGGGGAATCTCCCCGCATGTCTGGCACCTGAAACAGGGCCCTGAGTGTAGGGGTAGGAAAGACACGGTTTTCCCACCCTGTGGATGAGGAGAGAGTGCTTTATGGCCTGCCCCTCCCCAAGCCTTTTCTTGGGGAACCTCTGTCCCCACAATGCTTGCTGCCCATAGGGACCACCTGACTCAGGTAACTCAGCCCCTGGCAGCTGGTCTGGGCCAATGGGATTCAGGGTATGTGTTGGTCAAGAAGACACCAGGACCAGGCATTTGGCAATGGTGACTCTTGTGTTGAAGGGTCTTGTTGAGTTGGGATGAGGAAGCAGGAAAGGCGAGAGTGATGGAGAGAAGGGGCCGGTATGCTATGAGGACACAGGTATATCCAGGATGGAGCCTGGAGATCAGCCTTCATGCCCCCAGTGCTTCCCAGCCCCCAGCTTTAGTTAAAGCCGTGGGCTGGGCTTTGTTTCCTGAGCTTGCTCTGTGCACTAGCTATCTACGGCTGTGTAACAAATAGCTCCAAACTTACTGGTTCCAGACAGCTCTTTTGTTTACTTGTGATGCTGCCTGTCAGTGATTTGAGCTGGGCTCAGTGAGCTGATCTTTCCAGAATGAGCTGAGTCTGGCTGCTCTAGGTTTGGGTCACCCACAGGTCTGGGGTCTGTTGACATGGTCTCTCATCCCCCACCAGGCTAGCTCTGCCTTATTTTCACAGTGGCAGAGGGATCCCAGCCAAAGAGCAGAAGCTGCAAAGCCTCTTACAGTCTAAGCACAGAACTCAGTGTCACGTCTGCCGCGTTGTAAAGGTCCAAGCAAGTGAGGAGGCCAGCCCAGATTCAAGGGCTGGGGGAGAAATTTCACCTCTTCATGGAGTTTCAAAAAATGTGGCCATTTTTCCCACCTGCATCATTTAAGTGACTACTCTTGTTCATTATTTCTACAAGTATCAGTCCGTTGAAGTCAGAGGTTTGGGTAAAAACACGGATACAGACAGAGTTCTTAGCAGGTCCCAAACCCTCTTTCCTCCAGTCCACAGACATGACACAACCACAGGTCTGTCGGTGCCTGCAGCACACAGCTCGGTCATGCCCCACTCTCTAAGTCCCTGTCTATAGACAGGAACCGTAGAGACTCAGCGTCTCTCTGAGGCCAGGCAGGGGTGAGGTGGCCAGCCAGGGTTCCAGCCCAGACACATGGGACCAGCTGCCGACTCCTCGCCCTCCAACCAGGCTCTGGGGGTGGGGAGAGCGGAGCTTGGGCCTCCCTCCCAGCACTGCAGCTGGCTGGAGGGCAGAGGCAAGGTGACTGGTGGAAGCCATTGCAGTGCTGGGGATCGGGAGGGAGCATGCGTGCACAGTGAATGGACTCCAGGAGCTTTGCAGAGACCAGTGGGCAGGAGGGGAAAGCAGGGCCCCACTGGAGGACTGAGGGACAGGTAGAGAATTGCAGTCAGGGCCTGGGGTGGGCCAGGGAAGGGCCTGGTGACAGCCCCTCCTGCATACGCAGAGGACCCCATATGGGGGCGCTAGCTGTGTGCCCGCTTGTGCAAGTGAGTTTCGGAAAGCCTGACTCCAGTGCCCTGGGGGGCCAAGGTGCCCCTGAGGCTTCCGGGAGTCTGAAAGCCCAACACCTCCAAGGTGTCTCTCCAGAGGATCCTGTGCAGGAAGTTCTCTCCTGACACCAAATAACATCAATAAAAACACAGCCGCTTCCACAGAGCCTGCTGCAGGCAGCACTGCCACACCCAAGGACGTCCCTTCCGCCTCTGCGCTCACAAGCCCCGCCATGCCCCAGCCCACCTCCCCTCACCTCCTCCTCTGCTAACTGGCCATGAGGATCACACGCACCCCGAGGCTACCCTGGGCGAGCGCCCAGGCACTTAGTGCAATGCTTGGCACCTAATGAGCACCAAGAGCCATGCAGTTACTGACAAGCGGTCAACGTGCATTCGTTGGCCAAATGAAATGTTGGATCCATTTAATAGCATTGCTCTGTACAAGGGTCCTTCAGAAAGTCTATGGAAAATGCATATTATGAAAAGCTATGTATGGATTTCAGTTTTTTTTTTCCCACCAAAATAAGCTTGTATACTTTTATATAGTTTTTTGAGATAGAGATATTTTTGCTGTAGGGCGTGTGCGCTTGCCAGAGAGACAGAGACAGAGAGACAGAAGGCGAGAAACCATTCCCTCCATAATGGCTGGCCACACCGCAGTCTGTTCTCCTCCATTCTCCTCTTGGAATCTTGGGCACGCACGCACATGTGCCCAGTGGGAGTTTTGAATCTCTGAGTCCGGGACTTGAACTGCAGTCAACTATGTGGGAGTCCAGCGACATAACCATTACGTCATCTGCTGGTCCCAAGGTTGTATACTTTAATTCCATTTTCCACTAACTTGGAAGTCTCCTTGAGTTCGTGTGTCTCTCCTCTCCGTTCTCAGTAACCTGAAGGAATTGGATGTTGGAGCCCGGCGCGTGACTGAGAGGTACCTCGGCCACACAGGGTGCATCTACGGCTTGCTCAGCCATCTTGAAATAAAATCGTGGCCGGTAAATATTTTCAGGGAAGCTTATCTATTGAGGCTAAACTGAGAGACGCAAGGCCTCAGAACTATTGAGGCCATGACTGTTCGTATTTGAAAATTCAAATATCAACTTGAATTAAAAGGTGGGCAGAACCCTATGCCAAGGCATTTATGTTACTCTTATATTAGCTCGAAATCCTTCTTGTCCATAACCAGGGAAACTTACTCCCATTACCTTAAGAAGAGAATCTCCATCCCCGGGGGGGATGGCCATGCCGCAATCCCTTCTCCTCCATTCTCCTCTCGGGATCTTGGGCACACATGCACACGCGCCCGGCGTGAGTTTTAAGTCGCCAGGTCTGGGACTCGAACTGCGGTCAACTACGTGGGAGTCCAACGACATAGCCATTATGCTAACTGCTGGTTCCCATCCATTTTCCTGTTCTTTACACATATATAAAGTTTTCTTTTTGTTTAAAGTGTCCAGGAGGTGTTGGTTCTGTAGCTCACGGTTAGGAAAGTTGGGTCTCACATGGCCAACTGCAGTTCAAATCCCAGCCCCACTGGCTTGAAAAACACTCCAGGTTAGGGACCAGCAGTTGGTGTAACGGCTATGTTGTTGGACTCCCACGTAGTCGACCGCGGTTCAAGTCCCAGACCCGGTGGCTTAAACTCACGCTGGGCACGTGTGCATGCGTGCCCAAGATCCTGAGAGGAGAATGGAGGAGAAGGGATTGCGGTGTGGCCATCCACGCTGGGGGGTGATTTCTCACTTTCTGTCTCTCTGTCTCTTTCTTTCTGGTGAGCACACACGCACTATAGCAAAAACCTCTCAAAAGAAAAAGAAAAACACTCCAAGTTCATACCCCAAATCCTGAGGATGAAGAAATGGAGAAAGGATTGCAGCATGACCACACCTCACTGGGGTTCTTCCTCCCTCTCCTCGTCTCTCTGTCTCTCTCTGGCAAGCACATCACACCTTCTGGCAATGAAGAAAGAAAGAAAGAAAAAAAAACTTCCAGGGGAATATTCCACAAGTGCAGATGACCTTTAAACAGTAACAACCAGTGTCCCTTCTTATGAGGGGAGCGCTGGCCCTGGCATCTGATAAACACGGTCCCGCTCTCCCACCTGCTCCTTCTCGTTCTGCCAGGACAAAGGCAGAAGGCCAGGTCAGGGCTGACAGCTGGAAGAGGCAGGCAGGCTGCACCCTCGCCACCCCCACCCCAAGCATGTGATGGTTTCGGGGGTTGCTATGTGGGGCGCACACCCACAGGCTGCTATGTGGACTTGTTCCCACAAAAGGAGCCTTTCATGGTGGGAAGTGCATGTCGATGTACTGGACTGGATGCCCATCAGCATATTCTAGGGGAGAAGATTCCAGAATGGTCCCGGCAGATGCAGTCATTGCAAAGCCTTGGCTCCTTCCCGTTCCCCAGCTGCTCACCTGCACCTTCGTGCTACCCTGATGCCCCGTGTGACAGGCCTGCTCCACGGGCCCAGGCCCCACCTCCGGAGCGCACGTTCTAGGCACTAGAGTGGGGAGAAAGCAAGCACAAGCCGGAGCCCTGAGCCTGGCCCCTCAGTGGTCACACGGCACTCTGGGTTTAGCCTTGGGACAGGGAAGGCTTCCTGGGGGAGCTGACGGTGCTGTGGGTGTGGAAGGATGAACAGACCTTGCTGGAAAAGCAGCAGCGTGTGCACATGCTCAGAGGCGGGCAGAGGGTGCAGGCGGGGAGACCCTCTCACAGCCGGACAGGCCTGAAGCACATGACCCGGCCGTCCCCCGACACTGGCCACACGCACCATCCGTGCTCGCCATGGGCCTGCCCACTAGACGGGCAGCTCCCGCTGCAGAGACAGCGTCTCCTCCATCAGGGCACCCAACGTCAAGCGGTGCCGAGCTTCGCCGAGGATGGTGAGCAGCAACGGCCGTCCACAGCTGACCTGCAGGGGACGCCAACGGTCAACGCCCTCTCTCCTTTGGTGGCGCCTGGGACTTGGGATTCTGTCTCTGGGTGCCCACAAGGTCACAGATGCCACCTCCCCGGAGCCCCAAGACCTTATCACCGAACCAAGCCATGGAAACAACAGTGGACCCAGCAGGGCCGTTTCAACAATGTGGGAGACGCAGCCTTTTGAACCTGCCTCTGAAACACCAATTCCCTCTCCAAAAACGAGACGCGGTTGCCCGTCTTGGGTCTGAAATTAATGTCAGAGGAAGACATATGGGTAGAACATCATACTCCAGGCAAAAAAAAAAAAAAAGAAACTTTGATCAAAGAGGAGTGTTTGGTAAACCTGCCCAGAGCAAAACTAATTGGTTTGGGAGCAGATGCAGCTCCCGGAGAAGCTCTGCTGCTCAATTAGCATTGGCCAGGCGTTTGAAGTTCAGACAGGCGTCCTCAGAGGAGAAGCCATTTGAATAATTGGCATCACGTGGTGCTCCCAGCCCTGTCTCCCAGCATCCAACCCGCCCGCAGAGATGAAAGAGGGGCTTCCCTGACCGTCAGGCTGCACTGCCAAGAGCTCGTGGCTTTCTGCCTTTTCTCAAAAACCGAGCAGCTGAGGGCATTGCAGCAGGGACACAGAGAGAGACAGGTTCATGGGGGAGGCTTCTCCGGGCCAGGCCTCCGCACTGCCCACGTTTGGGGCCAGATCACTGCCATGAGCTGTCCCGAGCATTGTGAAGTAGGTGACAGCAGACCCACCTCTACCCCCTTGGGTCAGGAGCACCCCGCCCCCCCACTGGACAGCTCCCCAGAGATGGAGACTGCCCTGGAACCTGAGGGGACTGCAGGGCTAGACCAACACATCTCTTCTTTGGCTCTGAGCAAAATCGCTTCAGTTCAGAAATATCCCTGTCAAAGAGCCCTCTCCTCGTCTGGCACCAAGCTGGTAGTGACTGCCGTCTTCCTGCTCTGTAGCATCGGGACAGAGACTCTCTTTATGGTAGGTGAGGAGTTGTGGTATGGAAACGTGATGCTCTGGACCTTCAGTAGGAAGGTTCTAGATTTGTGTGTGGAGGCCTCCCTGAGAACAGCTGGCAGGGCGAGCCCATGGCCCAGGGCTGGCAGAAGCTGGGCTGGAGCGTGGCACCAGGACCCAGTTAGGAGTGGGCTATCTCTCTCACTCATGGAAGAAATACATAAACGAACTGGAGACTTAACTTACAATTTTTTTTAAGTTTTTTTTGTTTTGTTTTGTTTTGTTTTGCCGTAGGATGTGTGTGCTCGCCAGAGAGACAGAACAAAGCACAGTGAGAAATCACCTTCCAGGGCGGATGGCTGTGCCAGTCCCTTCTCCTTCAATCTCTTCTCAGGACTTTGGGCATGCACACGTGTGCCTGGTGTGATTTTCAAGCCATCAGGTCTGGGACTCGAATCCAGGTCAGTGATGTGGGGATCTAGCCACCTTAACTGCCATGCCACCACTGGCCCTATAAATTACAATTCGTAGCAACCAACTTGTAGTGTTGCCTATTTTGAACCTTGGCTGTCCTTCGTGAGACCTTGGGTAGGCCACTTCCGGTCCGAGAGCCTTGGGGTCCCCACCATGAACTTTGGTGAGCAGCGAGCCCATCGTGGGGTGGAGACTCGCGAGATACGCGGCTGTGGCTAGTCCAGTGTCTGCTTCTCTCCGCAGGCACCACGGCCGCCACGCCCAGAGCAGGAGGCTGACCTACTGCCGCATCCCCTTGCTGCCGTTTCGGGAACTTGTTCAAGCCTGTCTCGTGACTTGGGAAGGGCCAGAGGCCCTTCTTTACGGTAGGGGGCCAGGGCTCCTGGGC
>NW_006159501.1:8148999-8152949 GCF_000334495.1 Tupaia belangeri chinensis
TCAGAGCTTTTTTAAAAGCCTGTCTCGTGACTGGGGAAGGGCCAGAGGCCCTTCTTTACGGTAGGTGCCCAGGGCTCCTGGACTTGCAGCCACTCAGGCCCAGCCTCTGGCCACACCTGTCCGGCATGGCCACCTGGCATGATCCTCACCTGCGGAAACAGGGAACACCCCTGCTTCACGGGATCAGGTGACACGTGTACAAGCTCCCAACACGTGGAGGTTCGCAGAGCTGGAAAAGGGTGGTCAAAGGTAGGCCCAGAGGCCAGAAGGCAGGGCTCAGAACGTGACCTGTTCTCCATCCAGGGGTTCCACTACCCAGCCCCGGCAGAGCGTCTCCAGGGAGCCTTCCCAGCTCCCCCACAGTGCGGCCTCTGCAGGGCCTTGGGCTGCACATGCCGAGGGGACGTCGCCTCCAGAGGGGCACTGTGACCCAGTCTCCGAGTCATGACGTGCTGGCACTTAGGAGACGGGTGGTGGTCACCGCTGGCCGAAGTTCCAGACTCAGGAAAGAAAGCAACTGTCCTTCCAGACCAAATCATCTCATCGCCTTGGAGTACAGGCCCGGCCACAGCTGAGAGAAGAGCTGGAGACGGGTGTGGGGCGGGGGCTCCCTGAGCTCCTCCAGGGTCTCCTGGGGCACCGGATCCAAGAACCAGCATTTGCAGGTCTCAGAATTGGTGCTCACCTTGCGTTTCCTTTCTCGTCCTCCGAAATCCTGGCTTGCCGGCCCGTCCGCACCTACTGCACAGTGAAGCCCAGAGCCTCCACGCAGCAGTGGCTAGGTTTCAAGGCAGCACGCCCCGTGTGCTCTCTGCTCCTGCTTTTTCGTTTTGCCAAAGGGTGTGTGTACTCATGGGAGAAAGAGAACGCAAGAAAGCACCACGGCGCGGACACGGCCAAGCCTCAATCTCTGTCCGTCTCCCCCCGGGACGTGGCCAAGCCATCTCTCTCCGTCTCCCCCCGGGACGCGGCCAAGCCTCAATCTCTCTCTGTCTCTCCCCAGGACGCGGCCAAGCCTCTATCCCTGTCCTCCGTCTCCCCCCAGGACACGGCCAAGCCTCAGTCCCTGTCCTCCATCTCTCCTTCCTTTGGGAATTTTGAGCACAGACATGCTCTTGCCCAGGGCATTTTTCTTTTTCTTTCTCTCTTTCTTTTTTTTTTTTTTTTTTTTTTTTTTTTTTTTTGGAAGTTTTTTGTTTTAGGGGCTTGCCAGAGAGACAGACAGAAAGCGAGAAATCACCCCCCGGGGGATGGCCATACCTCAGTCCCTTCTCCTCCATTCTCCTCTTGGGATTTTGGGCACGCACACGTGCCTGGCATGAGGTTTAAACCACAGGCCTGGGACTTGAACGGTGGTCGACTGCGTGGGAGTCCAGTGGCATAACCATTTCGCCATCTACTGGTCCAGCCTAATGTGTTTTCAAGTTGCCAAGTCTGAAACTCGAACCACGTAGCCATGTGGGACCTGGTTGCCTTAACCACCATGCCACCGGCTGGCACTGCTTCTTCACGCAGTGTATGTGGGTAAGCTCTTCCCAAAAGAAAATGCAGATCTTCCCCTTTCTGAAAGCAGGCACCTACACTGCTTTCGTTGTGACAGGTGCGAGCACTGAGCCAGAGTCAGGTGCCACCTCCTGCCCTGTGCACAGCACAGTGGGACCGTGGGCCACAGGACACCTGTGCTCAGATGCATGGCGTCTCCAGGCCCACTGAGACAGGAGCTCTTCCCCAGGCTGCCACCTGCACAATGAGGCCTGTGCAGCCCTCCCTCCCGCCCCAGGCATAGGTCAGTCCCCAGGGGGCCTCAGCCAGACCCCTTGGGCCAGCTGCACCACGCCCACCCAGCCTCCCCAAAATCCAATTCTGCAGCTCCCCCAGGGGGCTGCCTCGCTTCTTCACGCAGTGTATGTGGGTAAGCTCTTCCCAGAAGAACATGCAGATCTTCCCCTTTCTGAAAGCAGGCACCTACACTGCTTTCGTTGTGACAGGTGCGAGCACTGAGCCAGAGTCAGGTGCCACCTCCTGCCCTGTGCACAGCACAGTGGGACCGTGGGCCACAGGACACCTGTGCTCAGATGCATGGCGTCTCCAGGCCCACTGAGACAGGAGCTCTTCCCCAGGCTGCCACCTGCACAATGAGGCCTGTGCAGCCCTCCCTCCCGCCCCAGGCATAGGTCAGTCCCCAGGGGGCCTCAGCCAGACCCCTTGGGCCAGCTGCACCACGCCCACCCAGCCTCCCCAAAATCCAATTCTGCAGCTGCCCCAGGGGGCTGCCTCTCACTGTGTGGCCTCAGGGGACCCACCGATCACTGAGTCCCAGACCCCCTGCCATGAAACAGCGACGCCCTACTGCAGGCCTCATTGCAGGGTGGGGAAGGTACGTGACGACTGGCCGGGCATGTTCCTGGCCCTGGAAGGCACCCTGCGTGTGCCAGCTGGGGAGAGCAGTGGCTGTCACCACAGAGTGCCATCACGTGTTCCCCACTGTGTACAATCTCAGGGAACCTCGGGGCTCTCTGAGTCTCGATTTGCTTCATCTGTAAAATTAGATCACCTGAGGGACCAGCAGATGGCATAATGGTTACACTGCTGGACTTCCACATAGTCGACCGCAGTTCGAGTTCCGGACCCGGTGACTTAAACTCACTCTGGGCACATGTGCGTGCGTGCCCAAGATCCCGAGAGGAAAGTGAAGGAGAAGGGATTGTGGTGTAGCCATTCACCTGGAAAGGAAGAGCCCTTCCCAATGCTGAAATGTGGTTCTTTTAACTTCCCCGAGTCTGAACCGCAGGGATTCCCTTCCTCTGCCCATCTGCGTCAGCCCGTCTGAGGTCTGTCCCTGTAGAGGGTCATGGACGGCACTTGGTGTCCCCACTGTTGTCGTAGGTGGTGGGTATCACGACCCCACCGGCCTGGTGGCCAGGCCCCCAGCACCTGTCCAGAATGCCAGCACTCACAGGAGGTGACGGCGCATCCCAGGTCCTTCCCCAGCATTGCCAGGTGCCCTGGAAACTGCCCTCTGTTCGGCCCTGCCCGCGACAGCTGGGGCGCCTCGAACACGGCGGGGGTCTCAGCCCTGCACCCATCCACTGTGGCTTTCTTTCCGTCCTTTCTCATGGAAAGGAAACCTAGCTGGAAATTATTTCTTGAAAGTTGAAGGTAAAATGAAGACCTGGACCCGGGTTCCTTGTAGGGAGCACACAAGGCAGGCACTGCCCGGAGTCGGGGCACAGCAGGTCCCCCAGAGCCAGGACCTGCATCTTGGTGGTTGGCCAAGCATGACCCCCCCCAAGTCCTCCTGACACCCTGCAAAAGGGGTCTCTTGGCCAGGTAAGAAAATGTCCGGAGAGATGAAAACCGCCCCTCCAAGGTCTCACACAGGACTTCCAGAGCTGAGACTGTAACCACGGTCTCCACACAGAGCCAAGGGCCAAGGACTGGTGACTCCCACCTCGTGGAGCCCAGAGGAGGTGGCTTGGGTAGGCTGGGCCCCACTTGCAGTTGCCTCTACACCCTGAATCTGTCAGAAGGCATCTCTACAGTGCAGACACAGGACCCTGGGGCGAGCGGGACAAACGCACCCTTCCCTTCCCTGTTGCGTGTCCGTTCCGCAGTGCACTTTCCACGTCTAATTCGTCAGCTAAGTTGTGAGATGGCGTGCCTGCTGTGTCCCCTCGCCCTCCTGTCCCCCGTGTTCCATTTACAGCTCCTTCCGCAGCACCAGCCGCTTCTCAGCCTGGCTGCGGCCTGGCTAGCGGTGGTGTTCAGCCGCGTATCAGAGCCGAGGGGCGCTGCCCTGGAACCAACCCAGGTCTCCTTCCACTTGAAGGCCACCATCGCCCACTCAGCCTCCCTGTCCCGATCAGAGAAACATCCTGAAGACCTCAGTGTGTTCTGCCCCTTCTCCTCCAGGGCTCCTCAGCCCTGGGCCTTAATTACCCTGCAGGAAT
>NW_006159501.1:8153281-8161169 GCF_000334495.1 Tupaia belangeri chinensis
CTTCCAGTGGGGCGAAAGGAGCTGCCACACAACCTTCCAGTACACCGGGCTGTCACCATAAAGCACTATCTATTTATCATCTATTAATTGTTTTTAAAGAAGATAATTAATTGACTCCCCCAACATAGTTCAGAGGCTGGTGGAGACAGTCTTCCCTTTTCTCTTATGAAGAAAGAAGCCTAGAGATGGGGGTGGTTGTTTGAACACGAGCCAGAACACGAAGCGGCGGCAGCTCATTTTCCCTTCAGACAGCCTGGCAGCTGCGCAGCGTTGCAGATCTGCTTGAGGACACCCTGCCCAGGGGGACCGGAATGTCCCCAAGCCTTCCTTGGAGTTCTGGGCTTCTAGGCTTCCTCCTGGAGTCAAGGACGGCCTGCCTCTCTCTGTGAGGTCGGGTGATGGGTGTTGTGGGGTCCAGGTGGAGCTCGTGGGGAAGCCCTGGTCTAGCATCCAGCACACTGAGCCGTGGCCTCATAATTTGCTGACCTGCAATTGAATCTATAATTATCATGCTGCATTGATTATTGGTAGGGAGGAAACATGTTAAAATTTTTTTAAATTATATAAATTATTTTCTAGACTTAAAAAAAAACGTTCTATGACTATATCTGCCTTTGTTTCTGCTTGTATGGAAATTAAATTTTGCCTTTTCCTGCAAAATTATCTTTTATAGCCTACTGGATTATGGTAATAATACTTTGTACTTTTGCAGGGCCTTTTATCCGGGCATCTCAAAGCACTTCACAAACTTTAATTAATTCTTGCAACAAGCCCCATGAGGTAGGTAAGTATTATTATCCCCATTTTACAGATAAGGAGAGCTGAGACATTGAGAGGTTAAGTAATTTGCCGAAGGCCCCAAGCAGTTAGTAGCTAAGTCTGAACAAGACCGCAGAACGCCGGTTTCAGGCCCCACTGGGCCCACTGGGGCTGCCCTGCTCCCCCCAGGGCGTGATTGGTGGGCAGACCTCAATCAATCGCAGCTCGCAGCTCGCATGTTAAGTACATGTTGCTCGGCTCACAGGCGTTATGGGGAATTATTTAGGCTGACTCACTTGTCTCGCCTCTGGGGACTGAGCCAAGGGAGGCCTATAGAAAACTTCTCAGGTTCCTGCGGTCCTGTCTCACCCAAAAACTCCCGTCTCGCTGATATCTGGGCTCGACCAGACATCTGTGCGTGAGAGCCCAGTGCTAGTGGCGTTCTCTTCCTTGCTGCTGCTGTTTTTAAAGATAAACTCTTATGGCCACTCAACGAGAGACTATATTATCCCACCTTTTTTCTTTTTTAGAGAGAGAGATTTTTGCTGCAGGGTGCTTATGCTCGCTGGAGAGACAGAGACAGAAAGCGAGAAGTCGCCTCCAGGCGGATGGCCACGCCACAATCCCTTCTCCTCCACTCTCCTCTCTGGATCTTGGGCACGCATGCACACATGGCCAGCATGAGTTTTAAGCTGCTGGATCTGGGACTCGAACTGTGGTCCACAACGTGGGAGTCCAGTGACATAGCCATTACACCGCCTGCTGGTCCCTCTTCTCCCCATCTTTCAGATGAGGAAAACAGGCTTAGAAATGACAAAGAATGACATATCCGGAGTCACAGAGTTAAAACTGGGATTTCAACCAAGTCCCGGCTCCTGGACGGTGCTCTTGTCACTCAACCTGGTGCCTGAATGCAGTGCAGGAGGGTCATGGTCCTACCCTGACCTTGCCACAGGACACTGGAAGTGGATAATGAGCTTTCCTTGCTATTCTGTCACTGGGCTCCTGGATTAATAGGGCATCCCCAGGGCCAGCAGGTGGCATGGTAGTTGGGGTGCTGGACTTTCACATGGCTGAATGCCCTTCAAGTCTCGGACCGAACATCTCGTTTTCCCACTTTCCCTCTCTCTCTTCTAGTGGATTTTAAATAAATAAATAAATAATACAATTGAACACATAATTCTTAAAAAATAGGGTATTCCCTACCAAGGCCTGGTCATGTGTCGGTTTCAGAGACGGACGTGGTTCCTCCAAAGAGACCCCTTGCACCGTGCCCAGCAGACGGGCCTCCTTGTCTGTGCCCCGCCCCTACTCCCGATCTCTCCTTCCCCAGTGGTCCCTCGCGCCCTGCAGCAAAAGTCCTTCAGTTGGGCTGAGACTGAGCCAACTCGGGGCGCTTCGTTCCCGCCCCCCCACATGATCATCGAAGCCAGACAAGCCTGGATTTGAAGTCTGTTAACGTATGGTTCATCTTGGGCAAGTTCCAACCTCTCCCTGCCTCAGTTTCTTCACCAGCGGGAAGAGCCGGCACGATGGCTGCTCCCGCTGTCGGGCCAGGGGACTGGCGGGGTTCCCCTGCCAGGACCACGTGCTTCTCTCTCTCTCTCTTTTTTATTTTGGTGACAGCGTGTGCAGACTCATGCATGAGAGCGTGCACAAGGCACCCCCCCCATGGGGGTCTCCCCACACCACAACCCCTTTTCTCAGTACTCTGGCTGCTCCAGATCCTGGACACCCTCGCACACGCTCGCCTCGCGTGTTCTCAAGCTGAACCAGGGGTCTGAACCAACGGTTGGCATGTGGCGTCCAGCCCTGCGGGGCTTCTGGGCTGCTGGCGTGCACAGTGACTGGGCCCATGCTTAGCTTTTCAGATCTTGCACTCAGGTCCTGCCTGCCAAAGTAGTGTAGTGTGGACTTAGCGTGTTCCAAGCCTCCTGGGATCCTGGTCTACACCTAACAGGGTGGGAATGACAAGCTCGGCCTCAGGGAACTGTCGTCCTCCCCGGGAGGGGCAGGCACGGTCTGGTTACCTGGCCTGGGTGCTGAGCACTAGGCACCCCAACCTGACAGAAAGCAGCCCCCTTTTCTGTTGGGTTCCGTCTTCAAACTTAAGAATGACCGCAGCAACATTTTGTAATGTATAAATAATAATAATAAAGGAAAAAGGGAATGTGGAAATTTAAGTTCTACTCGCCCCTCGCCCGCAGTCTCTGTTCTTCCCGCCCCTCCGGCCCTCTGTTTTCCGGGCTCGAGTTTAAACCTCAGTTTATGTGAAAACCCCCTGCAGGGCACATCTCGGTGTTGGCCCCGGCCCTAAAAGCTCCTCCCGACCTGCCCTTCCTTTATGGGCCTTCCCCTGCTCTGGGCAGAAGCAGGCTGGTGGCCTGGCCACCTCCCTGACCCTGGCCAGGGCCAGCCTCCCCTCAGGAGCTTCAGCTAGGATCCCAGCCAAGACGGGCTGGCAGGGCAGGGAGGGAGGGAGTCCTCAGGGGCTGTACCTGGGGCCCACAGGCTATGGTTGTGGGCTGGCACTTCCAGAGGTCCCCTAAGGACATCTTGAAGCTGGGGGTGGGGGTCTGTAATGCAGGCCTGAACACCACCTGGGGCTCAGCTCAAATGGCCCCGGATGGCCGGGCATCGGAGCCGCAGCGCCTAGGCTTCTCCGATGCGGCATGCAGGGCCACTGCACGTGAGACAGGCCCTGGGCCCCTCACTCCAGCTCTGGGCATGGCCAGGACACTGCAGACACGAGGGATGTGTCCCTGTCTGATCCCCAGCTCCCCCACCCCATCGTCTGCTGTCCCAGCTGGACTGGCCTGAGCCAGGCCCTCGGGCCCCCGCCAGCTAGTGTTCCGGACCTGCCCCGACCAAGCCCTCCCAAGTCTGGCCCCCGGGGCCTGCTTCCCCTGTTCTCTAGGCTGCCTGTCCTCCCAGACAAGCCGTTCTTATGTAGACAGTAGTAGAATAATATACGTGTTAGACGGGCCAGCCGCAGGGACTCCATGCACACACGTTGTGATCTACATGTGAGATGCATGTGTGTGACAATTCTCCTTATTAACACTGCTACGAGGCTTTGTCTGAGGCGATGAAGAAGTTCCAGAAGTACACAGAGGTGCTGGCTACGGGACTCCGAAATGTGCCACGCCCACCGCACTGTGCCCTGGAAAACGGCAAGTTCCATGCGAGGTGCATCTGACCACGCGTGCAAAGACCCTGAGCTGGAACAACCACTCTGAGGAGGCCCAGGTTTTCCTCCCTGACTCAGAGGCACCTGCACTAACACACACACGCATGCACACACGCACGCACACATGCACACACATACCACCCATCCAGGCACAGAATGTGTTCTTTCCACACATGTTGTGGGGACACTGCACACGTGCCCTGCACTGCTGGACTAGACCCGAGCCCCCACAAAGGAGGATCCTGGTTAGACGAGCAGGGTGGTCGGCAGTGCTAGTGAGGCGGGCTGGAGGGACATGGAGCCTCCGTGTGACTGGAGGACCACTGAGTTGCTCACAGCAATGCAGCCTGCCTGTCACTTTCCCCCCCCTCCTGGAGCACCCCGCAGGACCCCACTCCCAGAACTGAGAAAGATGGCTCAAGTCTAAGATTCTGTCTGGGAGTGAGTCGTCTGGGATGTTGGGTGTGGTTTTTTCCAAGAGAGATTTTTGCTATAGGGTGCGTGCACTCAGCCAAGAGGCAGAGAGAGAGAGAGAAAGTGAGAAGTCACCCCCCCCCCCAGCAGGGATGGCCATACCACAATCCCTTCTCCATTCTCCTCTTGGGATTCCGGGCACACAGGCACATGCGCCACGTGTGAGTTTCAAGCCGCCAGGTCCAGGTCTCGAACCACGGGTGGCCATGTGGGAGTTCAGTGCATTAACCACTACTCCACTGCTGGCCCCAGCTGTGTGTGTTTCACTACAGAAACACTGCCAGGAAAGGTGACTGGCTGCCTCCAGCAGTCACGAAACTGCGCCAGCTCCTGCGCTCAATAGCACACGCCTGTCCGTGAAAACTAAGCGTAAAGCAGAGCCTTAGACTCCTGAGGGCCTGCTCTTCCCGACTCAGCCGCCGCCTCTGGTACAGCTAGGTCCAGAATAGCAGGGCTGTCCTGGACTTCGCTGGTTCCTATCCACCTGTGCACACAGGCCCTTCTGGCCCCGAGACACGCCCAGCCCTGTGTCTCTCTGGGAGATCCCTGCTAGGGGTTCTCTTTCAAAGATTGCCAGGGGTGCTGAGGCCATGTGGGAGTCGGGGTTGTGCTGAGGCTGAAAGAATGCCTTAGGGGTCCTTAAGCAGCCCCTGGCACCACCACCTTGACACTCGTGGCCTGTCCGCCCACTGAGTCCACTCTCAGCCTTGGCCTCGAGGGAAGGGCTGGGGAGGGGCAGCGACAAGGAGGCCCTTTACGACTCCTCGCAGCAGACATGGGTCAGATCAGAAAGTCGGCTCCACTCTTCCAAAGTGGTAGAGTCGGGTGACGTTGGTGTTTATCCTTTCTACTGTCGCTGTCACAGGGACTTTCTAGATCTTAGGTGGTGAGAGAAGAGAGAGGGACTTCCCCCACCCTTCATTCCCACATTCAGTGTAGACATTTACTGAGCATCAGCTCCGCGCTCGCTCTCCGGGCTCTAAGGCCACTCGTCTGTCAATATCTGGGAACAGAAGATCTGGATTCCCATCTCGATGCTCCATAAAATGTTCATGGGCTTCAGTCTCCTTATCTTTGCAACATTCTTTTTCCTTTAATTGCTAGAAGGAATGTGCGCCTGCTAGACAGGGAAGCAAAAGGAGGGAGGAAGCACCCTGGGGGCCTGGTCATGCTGCAGTCCATTCCCTTCTCTCCATCTGGTCAGAACTGAGGGCACATGTGCACATGCACCAGCCACCTGAGCTGGGACTCGAACCGCAGTCGGCCCCGTGGGATCCAGCTCCCTTAACCACTAGGCTAGGGGTCCAGCCCTGAACTAGTTCTTGCTCCATGAAGCGGTGACTTGCTTAAAGACAATCAAGCCCGTGAAATCATCTTGTAAGCTGGAAAGCAGAGGTCAGTGTCAACTAGCGGAGTCAGTGCAGCAAGCGCGGTGAATGGCTCTGGGGTGCAGGTCCTTCCAGAGCATTCTTGCTGTTTTTTTGCTGACCAAATTCATACTGTCCTATGCAAATACTTGTACCTACTACCACCTCGGCACGTCCCCTCCCAGCTCCCACACAGTGGTGAACCCCGAAGAAGAACAAGTCAAGTCAAAGATAAGCTTCTCCTTAGAAAACATTAAGTTTGGGGCCGGCAGGTGGCATGGTGGTTAAGGGTGCTGAACTCCCACATGGCTGACTGCACTTTGAGTCCCGAACCTGGAGGCCTGCTTTCTCACTTTCTCTCTCTCACTCTGTCCCTCTGGTCAAATTACAACAAATAAATGAATAAATAAATAAAGTTAAATAAAATCATTTTTTAAAAAAGAAAATGTTAGGTTTGGAAATGTAGAAAATAACATGTGAGGGGTTGGCAGGTTGCGTTGGTGGCTGAGGGCACTGGACTCCCATATGGCTGACTGCGGTTCGAGTCCCGGCCTGGCTTCCTCTCTCTCTCTCTCTCTCGTAAAATTAAAAATAAATAAATAAATAAAATATGTAGCAAATGAAGAGCTTTCCTTAAAAATAAATAAATACATAAAACCCTCTGTTCTGAGTAGGTGCATGGCCACTCGGGGGCATATGGAGGCGACATTAGAGTGTGACATTGGAGCTGGACAGGTTTTTGGTTTTAGTCCACAGAGCTAGAGCAGGGCCCTCTCCCTGCTCCCCACTGGCTACGGGGGCAGAAATAGGACGAAGGGAGCATGTGACATCACTCATCAGATCCCCACAGGAAGGCCCCGCAGACCAGGGGCGACGCTCAGAGCGTGCCTCCCTGGCATCTGCTGCACGCGGCTCGCTGGGGCCGCGTGAAGCCGCGGGTTCAGGTTCAGCACCTCCATGCCCCCGCGCTGCTGTCGACCCCCAGCCCTGGACCGGAACAGCAGGACTTGAGACACTGCACGTTCAGATCTGGAGAAAGGCAGCATACCGAGAGCCCTCACAGCACACGGTCATCTCACCTCTCACTTCATGGATGGAACAGTGGGTTTGGGACAGGGACACAATTCGGCTAAAGTCACGCAACCCACACGTGCAGAGCCAGGCTAGACCTCGTCTTCCAACTCGCAGCGTGCCACCTTGCCTGACCCTGCAGACCAGGGCTGGGTGCACCTCACTTTCAAAGGGCAAGTGCCCATGTGCTGTTAGGCCGCAGGGACTGTCTCCACTGTGGGTCGGATGGCCACAAGGCCCTCTGTGTGAGTAGCCCTCGGTGATGTCACTGGGAGTTGTCCACGGGTGACTTCACGGAGGTGTGACAGTGTCACGCACACCTCCCCTTTGCTTCAAACCTGCAGCTCAGCGTCTTTCTAGACCCTTCCTGCAGGCCAGTATGTACTTTACAAAAGCTAATGGGCAGATGAGAGTCGACTTAGGATAATAAGGGGGTTGGTTTTATGAGCAGGAAGAACTGTCTTTGTCCAGCAGCATGAAAAAGCGGTTTTCAAGTTAAAATTATGTCATTGGGTGGCTCTCAGACTCTGGCAATGAATGGCACGCCGCTGGAGAATTCCGGGGTACTTCCAAAGAGAGGCGAGCGCCAAGGATCCGGGGCTGTGGCTCAGGGAGACGTCCCCACTTGCTCCTGAAGTGCTGAGTTCACAGAATTTCCAGGGACTCTCTTGGAACCAGGAGGACGGAGGACACAGTTCCTGCAGAGCCAGCTGGTGCTCTCAGGGCTCTTTGGAAAGCTCATGGAAATGCACACTACGGAAAAGCCACGCACGGGCTTCAAGGGTTTTTGCAGAAATCCAAACTTGAATTTCAATTCCACTGGTCCGTGACCTTTTTCCAGTCGTCCCCCGCCTGCATCAGTATGTGTTATAGCTTCGGCCCAGAGCAGCAGCATTCACTAGGGGACCTCCTCCCTGACCCCAGCCAGGCATAGTTAAGTTTAAACTCATTTGAATGAAATCCAACTTAAAATCTGGGTTCTCAGTCACTTTGGCCGCATTCCGGGTACTCAGGTGTCCACGCCGCC
>NW_006159501.1:8161715-8165827 GCF_000334495.1 Tupaia belangeri chinensis
CCCCGCCAAGGGGCGGCCATACTGGATGGCGAGGAGCTAGGCCCCTTGCATCATTGCAGAACTGACAGTGGGAGCGGGAGAAAAGGGCGTCAGACACTCGCGAAAAGGTCCTCCCACAAGAGCCCGCGACCGAGGGTAACGTGGCACTGGGCTATGGGCTCGTGCCGTTGGAGGAAGGCCTCTGTCTCTTCTCCGTGGGCCACGTAGGGGAGAAGGCCTCTGTCTCTTCTCCGTGGGCCACGTGGGCCTGAGAAGAGGGAGGGGCCACAGACTCATGTTCTCTCGCGGTAGCCAGACAATCCAGCCCCAGGCCAGCGTGGGCCGTCCTGCCCTGGGATCAGCAGCGAAGAATCCCACATGCCGCATGGCGCCAAAGCAGTTCTCCGGCACGGGTCAGTGGTCTAAACCAGCCGAACAGGCACACCGGAGACACGAAGGAGTCACAGGGGTCTTTATCTTGCCCTCGGCATGGATTTCAGTCCTGGAAATCCAATCTGGAACAGAGTATTATGAATGAAATCATATTGCTCCCCAGAATGTTCCTGTTTCTATTTACAACATGCTTGGTTGCCAGGAACCAGATTGCCCTAGATTAAGTAAAGGGAGATTTCACCGGAGGGGCTGGAGCATGGACCCTGAGGGAGGTAGTTCTGCCCTGACAGGGCTGCAGTGGGTGCTGGTGAGCCAAAGATCAGCCCCCGCCCCTACTGCCACCCCATGTGCCTTTCTCCCGGCCCTCTCAGCCAGGGGGTCATTCTCTGTGCACGTGGCTGGGGCCCCCTAAGCAGCCCCACGTGGCTCGGCTGGGCTGGTCCAGCGCTGGCTGGAGCCCACGTGCAGACCTTTCTGCTCCGGCGCCTGGGGCACTGGCAGAGGGAATCTGACTGTGCAGGTTCGGGTCAAGTATCTCCCCCCACAGCCAATCACCTGAGCCCCAGGGTGGATTTATCCCAAGCTTTTGAAGGACACAGGTGCTCTGAGAAGGGGCCAAAAAGCAGGAGGGGAACGCAGCTGCCTCTCTGGTGACACCCAGCATGGCATGAGAGCAGTCGGGGCACCCTCGGAGAATGCTCAGAGAACAGAACCACTGCAGAACGCCGGGACGTTTAGCACATGCATGTGCCTCTGAAAAACTAAAAACTAAATAAATAAATAAGACACATGGAATACAAGAATTACATATCATTCATTTTAAAAGAAAAAAAGGGCTCAGCAGATGGCATAGTGGTTATGTCTCTGGACTTCCACATGGTCAACCATGGTTCAAGTCCCATACCTGGCAACTTAAAACTCATGTCAGGGGTGTGTGTGTGTGTGTGTCTGTGTGTGTGTGCCCAAGATCCCAAGAGGAGAATGGAGGAGAAGGGATTATGGTGCAGCCATCCCCCTTGAGGATGATTTTTGACTTTCTGTCTGTCTGTCTCTGTCTCTCCAGTGTGCACACATGCCTTAGTGCAAAAATCTCTCTTTTTTTTTTTTTTTTGGAGAGGTTTTTGCTATAGGGCGCATGCACTCACCAGACAGACAAAGAGAGATATAGAGACAGAAAGCAAGAAATCACCCCCCAGGGGGGATGGTCACACCACAATCCCGTCTCCTCACACCCTCCTCTCGGGCTCTTGGGCACGCACACACACGTGCCCGGCGTGAGTTTTAAGCCACCGGGTCTGGGACGCGAACCGCGGTCAACTACGTGGGAGTCCAGCAACATAGCCATTACGCTAACTGCTGGTTCCCGCAAAAATCTCTCTTAAGAAAACCCAAAAAACAAAAACCCTTCCTCAGCCCCTAAAATGGACATAAATTTCAAATATCTTTCTTCCAAGAGACCTTTACTGAACCCGTCCTGTAGCCCAAATGGCAATGCAAGCGATAGACACAGAGCCCGGCTCGCCTGCCGAAGCTCAGTCTTGAGCTCACTCTGGTGGGAAAGACACGAGACGAAAGTTAAATAAGTCAGCCCTTTAAAGTGTGTGCATTCACCCTAGAGAGACGAACTACAGCCAACCGTACTTCCCCTCTCTCCTATCAGCTCCGTTGCAGCCGGCACAAGTGTGCAAGAGCACTCCGAAGCATTCCAGGAGTGCTCAGTGACCTTGTTTTGAAGATAAAGGGGGTGTTTCTCCCATCAAGCATTTTAAGAAGTTTAATACAGAACAGCTTAAGAAAGGGTAAAAATGTCATGTATCCATGTACACTTACCTAGTTACCTTGTTCTGTTCTGGATGATGGGAACTTCTGGAAACAGACAGCAGCGGGGCTGGCTCCGTGGTGCAGAGGAAATGCTTGCTTAAGGTTCCCCGTGGTGATGGCTGTTCGAAATCCCTGGCCAGGTCAACCTGAAACACGCCAGGCACGCATGAGCGAGCCCAGATCTGATGCGCTGGGGAAGGACATCAAGGCCTGACCAGATGAAAAGCAAAAAATGTCATGCTGGATACGTAATTTTATAGGTCTGTGTCTGCGTTTTACAATACAGTACACGTCCCTGTCTTAGGAAAACATTTTTAAGCTTAACAACCACAGACTGCTTCATTCTACAACTAGCGCACTTCTATCATCTTTCTATTCATGGTGTGTTCAGAGAATTTCCAACTTTCCGTCATTACAAATGACATTTGTGTCAATATGTCTGTGCAGAAAACTTGGCAAGTGGATAGCGCTCTAAAGTGGGGTTACCACCATAGAGATACAGAGTGATTTTGGTTTGGTTTGGTTTTGCAATTTGCTAGAGGTGTGCGTGCTCGCTGGAGTAAAACAGGTTTGGGGGAGAAAGAAAGCTTGCCCATTTTCCTCTTGGGATTTTGGGCACATAGGCATATACACCTGGTATGTTTTTCAGGTCCCAGGCTGGGACTCAAACCATGCAACTGGCCATGTGGGATCCAGCCACCTTACCCTCCACACCACCATTGGGCCCAGGACATGGCAGGACCTGCCACCTGACTGCACTCGGTAGACACTGAACTGGTGTATACCTTTCCAGGCTGCACGTGAGGGCCATGTCATAGCCCCACAGCGAAAGCGAGTAAACTTTGAAGGAGCCTGAACAGCCCGTGACATGTTCCCTTTGTCCTGTGCAGAGTCAAGCTGACCCCTCTCCCCAACCCCGAGAGCGCTGCTCCTGGTGAAGTGCAGTCACTGTTCTGGGGTCACAGACCTGGGCCCATGTCCAGGAAGGTCAGCAGCGGGCTTCTGGGACTGCAGTGGCAGATCCGCAGCAGAGGCTGGTGCACCAGGCAGGCTCGTTCTGGGAGGACACACGAGTCAGGAGGTGGAGGGTACAGGTGAGACCCGAGGGCTGAGAGGTGCAGGCAAGGGTTACCCAGAAAAAGGGGCCCAGGAGACGTGTTGGCCACCCAGGACTCGGGGAGTGAGGGAGCCTGCAGGACAGGACAGGACAGGACAGCATATGCCAGATGACCCAGAACCAGTTATGTCATAAATGTCCTCTGGAACCACGCACGTGTCTGCCTTAAGGTGGCTCAGATGATCTGCATAGGGTGAGGGGCCGGGTATCTGCAGTCAGGACCTCACGGAGCTGGTGTGCAGTGGGCCCGGGTATTTAAAACACAGCTGGGTCCCTACACTGTCACCCAAGAACCGTGCTGTCAGCACACACAGGGGACAGTCAGCACATCTAAACCCTAGTACCGCCCCTTGACAGAGCAGCAGAGACCAGGCAAAACCTGATATGGCTGGCTGGGATAGCGAGATTCCAGCGGGGAGGCGAGCTCTGGAGGAATGCAGTTACTGAGGCTTCGTTCTTTGGAGATGAGGCCAATTTCACTTAGCAAAGATCTAAGCGCAGGTCTTCCGGGGAGCCAGTACCACGTAGCAGCAGAAGCAGGTGGGAGAGGAGGCAGAGGATGGACAGTGGCGGGCCTCCATGTCGAGGCCTGAGCCAGGACTGCATGGTTAGCTCCTCACCCGCCGACAGCCCTGCACACACCGGCTTGATCCCACGCTCAGAGAGGTGGGCGGCCTTGCCCGAGCCCCTGGCGGGCTGCAGTGAGCGCCGACGTGGGTGCCTACCGGCCGCACCAGGCCAGGTGTGGTGCTCTAGAACAGGCGGGGCAGCGGAGGCGTGTGCCCCCCGCTGCCGCAAGCGG
>NW_006159501.1:8166219-8177583 GCF_000334495.1 Tupaia belangeri chinensis
ACCGGCTTGACCCCACGCTCAGAGAGGTGGGCGGCCTTGCCCGAGCCCCTGGCGGGCTGCAGTGAGCGCCGACGTGGGTGCCTACCGGCCGCACCAGGCCAGGTGTGGTGCTCTAGAACAGGCGGGGCAGCGGAGCCGTCTGCCCCCGGTGCAGGCAATGAGGATGTGCATTGTCTGTGAATAATTAAAAAATGATAATAAAACCGACTAAAAGTCGCTCTGCCTGTTATTATCACCAGGCCTGTCAATCCTAAACCATGGCACCGATACAGCACTCCTCCCTGAGAAAAGCCCTTTGTTCTAGACAATCGCCACGGCTCTGATGGCGTCTTAATAACACACATGCGCACACCATGCTTTCATTACTTGCCCTTTCATAAGCGTATTCTGCACCTAAATTAGTGCAGAGAACTCCCAGTTCCACAGCTGGGCCCTGATTCACACAGACCTGGCTACGCGTGTTCATCCTGACAGGAAGTTTCTAACCCACTTCAGCCCTTCGGGAGGTGGACCAACTTGTCCCAGTACGCCGGGGACTCTTCTGGGTTTAGCATCAAAAGTCCCAGACAAATGCTTGGTCAGTCTGTCGGCGAGCCCAGCCCTGCAGCAACACTCGCCTTCTGCTCGTAGGACATCTGCAATGCACGCTGCACTGCAGGGTTTTCGAAAGCAGAGGAGCAGAGTTTGGAAGCCGGAGGATGACAGCAGTCAACGCAAGGCTGAGAGGCTGACCCACAGGAAGGGTTCCGGGTTGCACAGTCTTCCCTGAGTATGTCGGGCATGCACGGCCTATGATTCAGGGGCGGCCAAGGCTGGGGTGGATCACAGCAGCAAGTTCCGGTTGGAGTCCTGTCTCTCTGTCCCTCTGTCCCTTGTTTTTGGAAGTTATACGTAAACTTAAAGAGAGAGACGTTTGGATTACTTAAATACTATGGTTACATATGGAGTTTGGGTGCTGAAAAATTAAACAGTGAAAGTGTTGACCGGGAGATGTAATATTTTTGTTTGATACGCACATATAAAATTTATGCGTTTGGGTTGTACATGCAATTTCATCAGTATAGGCCAGCAGGTGGCGTGGAGGTTAAGGCATTGGATCTGACTCGGCTGACTGCATGTTTCAAGTCCCAGAACTGGCAACCTGAAAATCATGCCAGGCATAAGTGCATGCATGCCCCAAATCCCGAGGGGAGGGTGGAGAAGGGATTGCAGCATGGTCATCCCCACAGCGGGTGATTTCTCACTCCCCCACCCCCCGTCTCTTATGAGCACACATGACCTATAGCAAAATGTTCTTAGAAAGTTGAATAGTATGTTTAAAATTGATCTCTTCTTTTAAGCTTATTTTTTACTTTAAATCTAAAGAACAGGGGCCAGCAGATGGTGTAGTGGTTATATCACTGGACTTCCACATGGCCAACCACAGTTCAAGTCCCGGATCTGGCAGCTTGAAACTCACACCAAGCATGCGTGTATGTGTGCCCGAGATCCTGGGAGAAGAATGGAGAAGAAGGGATTTTGGCGTGGTCATCCTCTCTGGGGAAGTGATGTCTCACTTTCCCTCTCACTATCTCTGTCTCTCTCTGGCAAGCACACATGCCCTAAGGCAAAAACCTTAAAAAAAATAAAAACCTAAAAAACAAATCAAGAAAGAAAGTAATAACTGGGACCAGCAGTTAGCGTAATGGCTATGTCGCTGGACTCCCACGTAGTCGACCGCAGTTCGTGTCCCGGACCGGGTAGCTTAAAACACACCAGGCACGTGTGCGTGTGTGCCCAAGATCCTGAGAGGAGAACGGAGGAGAAGGGATTGTGGTGTGGCCATTCCCCCTGGGGGGGGGTGATTTCTTGCTTTCTGTCTCTCTGTCTCTCTGTCTCTCTCTCTCTCTGTCTGGCAAGTGTACGCGCCCTATAGTGAAAATCTCTCCAAAAAAAAAATAACAAAGAAAGAAGGAAAGAAAGTAATAACTACTGCTGATTTCTACATAAATGATTATGGAAAAATAATTTTGTTGTGCCAAAGAAGGGGAGTCAGAAACCTAACTTGTTTCAGGGGTTGAATACAGTGGATTCGGTATCAGTACTACAAATAAATTATCTCATTAGTCCCCACGGCAACTCTCGGAGTGAGAGCTGTTCTTTTCCTCATTTAGAGATGAAGAAACTGAGATTCAGGGAAATTCATGAATTTACCAGAAGGAATTAAAATCCACACAGTCTGTCTCTGAGGTCTGCCCTCCCGGCTACTCTACTAACGCATACTTAAACACAGATCTACCTGTGCCAAAGCTGGCTCTTCAGAGAGAACTTCTGGCTGGGGTCTGAGGTCCAGCTGTGATTACTTAATAAGATATCTTGTAGCTGCTTCTTCCAGTTACATGGCTGTGTAACAAATTATCCCAAAACTCAGTGGAATCAACGACCCTCTATCTCTATCTATCCACCTACCTACCTACCTACCTGTCTACCTCCTATCAACATGCATGGACTGTGTGGGTCAGAAACAGCAGAGCACAGGTTTGTCTCTGTTCTGCGATGCCCGAGACCTCAGCTAGGGAGATCTGGTGACCTGGTGGCCTAGGCCAAGGGCCTCAGTGGTTTGGGGCTGGGGTTACCAGAGCAGTGCGCACTCACGTAGCTGATGGTTGGTGCTGTGAGCGAAGGCCTGAGCTCCGGCCTCAGCCAGACGTCTGCACGTGGCTTCCCGTGCAGCCTGAAGGTCTTACAAGGTGACCAACAACCTCTGAGGTCAGAAGCCAGCCAGCAGGGTAGAAATTGTATCTCTTTTTATGACACGGTCTCAGATTACCTCTGCTATACTCCATAGGTTTCTAATGAGTCACAGCCTTCCCCAAATCGAAGGAAGACTTCACTTTTTGATGGGATTGCCCAGACATATCAACGCAGCCATCATTGTAAGATCCAGCTCATCACGACTCTTGTCCAGCCGGTCCTGACTTTTCCAGTCTCCACTCCCAGCTGGGCTCCTCACGGGACTTCTGGTCTACTCCAGACCCTGGCGGATCCCAGGCTCATCAGGCAGCCCCAGCCCAGCGAGCGCTGGAAGGCGTGGCCCTGGAAGAGACAGCAGATACGAGGAGACCTGCGAAGTGTAGGGGTGACCGCTGCGTCTTGACGACATTTATCAATAACTGAGCAGGGCTTGTCTCCCTGGACTGCCAGGAAAAACCCTGAAATTTCAGAGCCTTACACTTCCCTTGGCCTCTGACAGGCTTAAACAATGGTCTGTCCCATGAAGGCATGGCCCGCTGCACTCTTGCAGGCCCCTCCTGCTCCAGCACAAGAAAATCAGCCGGATGGAGAAGACCGCCCGCCTGCAGCGCCTGTTCTGTTCGTGGGGTGTGCATGTGAGAGGGGAGGGTGTTAAAAGCACATCCCAGCAAGGAGAGCCCACCAAGAGGACACCGGGCCCATTTGCTGCAGAAAGGAGAGAAATTTCTAGGGGTAGGAGTGAGCAGCTCCCAAGCGTTTTCCTGGCTGGAGGCAGAGGAGGGGGTTTTGTTTTTTTCAGTTTTTGTCATAGGGTACGTGCACTCACCAGAGAGAGACAGAGAGAGGGAGAGAGAAAAAGCACCCTTCTAGAGGGGATGGCCACATCACAATCCCTCCTCCTCCAGTCTCTCCTCAGGATTTCGAGCATGCATGCGTGCCTAACACGCTCTGAGCACTCCTCCTTCGATATTTGAGAAAGAAGCAAGGGCAGGTTGAACTGCCTTTTAATGCGGCCCAGGGACGCGCTTGGCAGCCCCCAGCCCTGAAGCACGGCTGTGTCAGTGCCGAGCTCCTGCAGCAGGCCCTGCACCTGCCGCCTCCACTCTGTGCAAGACGTGGGGAGCAGCGCCAAGCTCGGGCTCATCCCCATCCCCCGTCTGCACCGTTCTCTTCTGAGTACGCAGACCAGGACCAGGTGGCTGCCCAGCAGAACTTACCTCTGTAAGTTCTCTGGAGGCCACAGTGCGAGGTCAAGGTGTCCTGGGGAGATTTCTCCTGAGGCCCTTGGGGGAGAATCTGTTCCAGACCTCTCCTCCCGCTTCTGGTGGTTCGTTGGCCATCTTTTTTTTTTTTTCTTTTTCCCATTGGTTAAATTTACATTAAATTTTATTTATGGCAGAGAGAGAAAGAGAGAGAGGCACCTTCGACAAGGTCTTGTCAGGCCACAGTCCCCTTCCCACAGGCCCCTTCCCACAGCCCTCTAGCTCACGAGGATTCGGGGCATGTGCCCACGTGCCTGCAGTGTTTTTAGGCTGGCCTGAGGAGCCGAACCTGCAGTGGGCCTGTGGCTTCCAGCCTGAAGCTTGGTTTGTGACTGATCGTGCCACTAGCTGAGCACTGGTGGCTGCAGCATTCCTTAGCTGTAGAGAGCTGCCACCTTATCCCACCTTCATGTCCACATGGCATTCTCTCTCTCTCTCTCTCTCTCTCTCTCTCAGTCCCAGTTTCTTTTTTACTGGTCACGTTGGAATAAGGGCCCAGCCTAATTGGCCTTATCTAATACAATGGTCTTCATAAACATCCCGTCTCTACGTTCTCCTCATTCTCTTCATCAGCGGCCTGAGCCCATTTTCAGAGCTAGGGCAGAGGTCCTCGCCCATCTGGACCACCCACGGAGGTCCTACGTCCCTCCTAAGGGGGGAGGGCAAGGGGACGGGCGTTACCCCCGTGAGCAGGGAGGGAAGCTTACTTTGGACAGAAAGAGAAGGAAAGAAAGAGACGCCTTTTCGTTTTCTCTGTACATGATGCCCGGAGCTAAGCAGCCCTCTTGGAACCGTGAGGGGAGCTAGGCCAACACGCAGCATGCGAGTGCAGAAAGGAGGAAAGAATCTGGGTCTCTGAGGTTGTTCTTGAGACTCTGGATAAACCGAGGCGAGCCTCCCCCTTCTTTGATACGTCTTGTCCCGTGAGATGATGACCTGCCCTCAGTGCTTAAGCCATTAAGAAATGGCACCTGGTGCCCACCTGAACTGTTAGGAAGCGTTCGGTCGGGGGGACTGGGAAGCCATTGAAGGCACTCAGGAAGGAGTCGGGCCTGGCCATGGCCTGCTGCTCGCAGACCACTCCCCACCCACCATGATTCTGCTGGTTCTTGAGTGGAGTTGGAGAGGGTGGGGAGCCGACCCCTTAATGAACTCCCTGCCAACAGGCTCTTTGGCAGGGCCTTGGGGGGGGGGGCTGGCTCCTCCTCTTCCCCTCTCTGTCTCTCTCCCTGTGCCTCCCTCCTTCAGCCTCCCTCCAGCAGCCTGCCCGCTCTTCTCAGCACCCCAGAGGCCGCGGTGCTGCTGGGGCCCTCACTCCCCGTGGTCCCCAGGCGGCTGAGGTGGTACGGCTTCCTGCAGTTGTTGGTCCATCCTCTGTCACCAGCTCTCGAGCTGCCTGTGGGGCCTGCGTGGTTCAGCCATGAGATGCCAAAGGGCAGTGCTTGTGCCGGCAACGTGGGGCTGGCCCCTTCTCAGCTCGCCAGGCTGTGATGTCGGCGAGGGATGGGCTGATGGGGGATGTAAGCGGAGGCCAGAGCTGAACAAGAAAGGGGGCCCCGGGCATTGGGCAGGCGCCGCTCCCAGAGAACCCTCCTCTGCACCCCTTCCCACCCTCAGCCTCTCCCTGAGGAAAACCGGACACGTGGATGGGAGCCCTGTGGTCCTGGCCCTCTCCCTGTGAACCATGTCGAACTCCTCTGTCCTGGAGCCCCATGGTGGCCCAGTGACCACTGTCCTGAGAGTGAACCTGAGGGCCGGCCTCCCCTCTGACCACGAGCTTGCGAGGACAGTGATCTCTGCGGCTCATCTCTGTCTTTGTACCTGGCAGGCCCTGGCACGGTCCATGCTCCCAGCTGTGTCGGGGTACCCCACCCCCACGCCTGTGCTGAGGGCCTGTGAGGCTCGGCCCTTGGGCGCTCTGGCCTCTGGCTGGGCAGGAACACGGTGCCCACGGCACCCCGGGCACAACACACACCTTCCGGAAGGCCGCGGTTGTGCAAGGGCCCTCCCGTGCTGTTCCCCGCCACGGGAGGAAGAAATCCAGCGGGCTCTGGGGCTTCCCAGAGGTGGCACCCTGCTGGGCGGAGCGCAAAAGTGGGGCAGCAAGGACACCAGAGGCGTGGTGACTTGCTGGGTCAGAGTCACAGGAGCTCAGGAGAGAAGCAAACCAAACAGGTGTGGGGTCAAAGGTTAGGCTTCTCTGGGCCTTCTCAGTTCTCCGTGTGTCCCCAAGACCTGGCCTGTAAATGGAGCCCCTGGGGGTGTCCCTGGCCCACATGTCAACTGCTCGTGGGGGTCAGTGGCCGTGTGAGGAACGACCCAGGTGGGCGGGCCCTCGGGAGGGGATCCGGATCTCTGGTCCTCTCGCTTTAGGTGGCGAACGGGGAGAGTCCCTTCACGCGGCACACAGCTGGCTCACAAACAGTGAGTCCCCAGGACAGCCCCGTGTCAAGTAGCAATGTGGAGGGACAGGACTAGGCACGGGGCGTGTGAGGAGCAGAGAATCAAGGTCCTGCTGGCAGAGAAGGGCCAGGCAGGAAAACAGTGGTGCCCGCTGTGCGGTGGTGCTGTTGTGGGGCAGGGCCTGGGCACCATGGTGGCTTACGAGGGCTGGAGTGGCAGGAGACAGGCTGGAGGTGACCAGGCAGCCCTCAGGGGGTCCTGGGTACCAGGCTGAGGTGCTGACTTTACTCTGCAGACCGGGGGCCACCAGGGCAGGGTTTAAATAAACGAGGAAGGTGATCCGACCTCAACCCTCTGTCCTGCAGTCACTCCACGTGCCAGGCGGCCTGCGTGAAATCTGGCACAAAGGCATTGGTTTGGGCCTCATGGGACAGCAGGGCTGTGGGCACCCAGACATTGCTCAACACCAATTTGCTGGTCACCACGAAGTCCTCCTTCTCAATCTCTGGACAGAGGCCACCTCTTCGCCATGCACACTGTGCCCACTGGCCTGCCCCAGGCTCTGCCAGGCCCGGGAGGCGCTGGCCCACTTCCTGCCGTGTGGTCTCTGTCTCGGCAACTTCCCAGTGAGCCACACCAGGGCTGGGGCCAGGTGGGGCCGTGATGCAAGCACGCGTTAGGAGACAAACATCCCAGCACTTCCCCTCACACAGGGCTGTGTCTGCTTCCAGCGGAGGTTTTTGGAGCTGTTCCACTTCTCTGATGATGCCACCATTAGTCAAAGAAGGAGGCCTCCCTGCAAGCGGCCCTCCTGGCCTTGGGCACGTCATTTGCATTATCGGCAGAGAGGTCACGCTTTCAGCCTCAGAGGGCGGGCTGGATTTTTGGAAGCATCTAAAACAATGCAAGGGCAAGGCTAGAAAGCCGCTGAGAGACTGAGTGGCAGACTCTACTGTTGATAGGACTCCAGATGTCACTAGGGTCCTGTGACGTCTGTCCCCACTACCCGTCATGGCACCCTTGCAGGACAGGTAACAACCTCCCGAAGTCTTCGTGTGCCAGGATGTCATGACCATTTTTTTTTTCTTTTTTCTGTAAGGCCTATGCCTTCGCTTGTGCAGGAGAGAGAGAGAAACAGACAGAGAGAAAGTGAGAAAGCACCCCCCAGGGAGATAGCAACAGCCTAATCCCTTCGCCTTGCGGGATTTGGGCAGGGCAGGCATGCACACGTGCCTTGTGTGTTTCCCAAGCTGTCAGGTCCCAGACACGAACTGTGCAGCCGGCCATGTGGGATCTAACCGCTTTAACCACCACGCCACCGGCTGGCCCCAGGACCTCCTCCTTTAAGTCAACTGTTCTAGGCATCTTGCGGAAATGTGAGGCGGATGGCAACATGTCAGCCGAACACAGCACAGTTCTCCAGAAATCTCCCCACCGCTGAGTAAATGGTGCAGAAACGGCCGCCATTGCTCTGTGTGCTCTTTCATTCCCTCCCATGAGGGCAACTCCTCAAACGTGTCATCCCTACAGACTTTATAAGCTCTCGCACGTAAATAAGTTAACAATGAAAGAGAAACACCTCCTCATCAGACCCGGCCACATTTTTAGTTCAGAAATTTGGTCAATGGGTTGATACAGCGCTCTGTCTGTAAAGAGAAAAAAAGCAAGAAAGAAAAAAAGTCAGAGATTCTTAGAATGTCACAGAGTAAGCCCCTGAGTCCAGACGCCTCAAGCTCCGGAAAGAGCGTGTGGCCCAAGGAAGGGAAGCGACGTCCAGGGTCTCCTAATGAGCTGGGCACCGTGGACGCCTGGGCACATGGCCACTGTGCCAGCACTCAGGCCAGGACTAAGGGCACAGCCTGGTAGGTCCCGTGTGACTGGAGGCTTTCTTCACTTCCTTCACTGTTTCTGCACTAAACAGACAAACCTCACCTCCTTGGAAGAGTCACTTCTAGACATTTCACATCACTATTTCACAGGATCTTTTTTTTTATTTATTTATTTTTCGTTTTTTGCCATAGGGTGAGTGTACTCATTAGAGAGACAGGGAGAGGGAAAGTGAGAAATCATCCACCCAAGAGGGGATGGACACGCCACAATCCTTTCTCCACCCTCCTCCTGGGATTTTGGTGCCCACATGCACACAAATTTGCCTGGCGAGATACTCAAGCTGCCGGGTCTGGGACTTGAACCATGGTCTGACATGCAAGAGTTCAGCATTTTAACCACTATGCTACCTGCTGGCCCCCAGATACCTATTGCTTTTTCTTAAAGAAAAGAAAAACAATACGGAACAAGATGCAGTTCACTGAAAATGGGATGAAAGACAAGCAAGCCAAGGGCCAGCAGGTGGCATAGTGGTTAAGGCGCTAGACTCCCACATGGTCGACCGTGGTTTGGGTCCTGATCCAGCAACTTAAAACTCATGCCGGGTGCATGTGCATGCGTACCCAAAATCCCAAGAGGAAGATGGAAGAGAAGGGATTGCAGCATGGCTATCCTCCCGGAGGCTGATTTCTCACTTTCTGACTCTCTGGTGAGCACATAGTAAAAAATCTCTCTAAAAAACGACAATTAAGCCATGCATTTTGAGTAAGGCCAGGTTTAGTCACCACCAGTTTGGCCTCTTGAATCCGGTTAGGAGCTGGGTTTTATGACTCAGGCTCAGCAACTCAGCCCCACCGCCAAGGGCCGCTCCAAGAGGCTGTCCGCAGCTGCAGGGCCAGCGTGGGGAGGAAGTAGCGTGGCCTCTGCCCTGGCTTCTGTGTCCCCAGCTGGGCCAGGGGACACCCTGGCAAGGCCTCACCTCCACAGAGAGAAGTGAGCATGTGGGCAGGAGTCTGCAGCTCTGGGCACACTGGGGTGTGCGGGTGTGAGCGGGCTGTGTGTGTAGCATCCTGCCCTGGCTCCCTGAGCCAAGAGCCTGTCTCTGCCTTCCAGTCAAACGCTTTATTTTAATTTAATTTAATTTTTTTTTGAGAGAGAGATTTTTGCTATAGGGCAAGTGCACTCACCAGAGAGACAGAGACAGAAAGCGAGAAATCACCCCCTGGGGGGATGGACATGCCACAATCCCTTCTCCTCCATTCTCTCGGGATCTTGGGTGCACATGTGCACACGCGCGCGCGCAATCCAGCATGAGATTTAAGCTGCCAGGTCCGGGACTCGAACCATAATCTACATGGGACTCCAGTGAAGTGACCATTATGCCAACTGCTGGTCCCCCGGTCCATGCTTCTTAACCTAAGGTGGAAACACAGCCTGACCCGTCCTTCCTCCCATGCCGGGCTGCTACAGGGCTCCCACGTGCAGAGATATCCAGGTCCCTGTGCCCCGAAGCCACCGCCAAGCCAGGGCAGTGTTGGGAAGGATGACTGAAGGACAGCACCAGGGACAGCAGGCCGGACGGACACCGCAGGCCGGTGGGAGACCTCCAGAGAGAGGAAAACTGTCACTGCAGCAAAACATTTCTTCTCAGAGGGGCAAACAGTTACTCGCCACGGAGCGAAAGATGTTGCACTGAGCGCTGGACGTTCTCCTTCCGGTGGGTTCTGATGGGTAATGGTCACCTGGAACAGTAGCTGCTGAAGGATGGAGATACCGCCCCTCTCTCTAGCCCCTGGCTCTGGCATCCAGCTCAGAGATCATGTAGAAGTTAAGCTGATTGGTTGCCCAGAGAAAGGGTGCAGCGCTCATCCGCCCTTTTACCCTGGAGACTCACTTCTGCCTCAGGCTCATGTTTTCCCTGCTCTGGTTTCCGAAGCCAGAGTGCTGCAGGGAGAGTGGGACCATTCTTTCATTTACTGTGCTTTCAGGAGGCAAGCTTCCCTGACCAAGCCCAGACCTGGGGGAGGTTGCCTCACAGGGTTTCCTGGCTGTGAAGATCCTTGCCTTATCTGCGGCTCAGAGAGGGGAGGTAACTGATCGCACAGCAAGTTGGGGACAGAGCTGAGGTAAAGCATTCTGCCAGGTCCCCCAGCAGCAAATAACCAGCTGTTAGGGCTACACTGACACTTTGCCTCCAGTCAGCAACCCCTACACTGATCTGTCACAACTCACACCCGAGGGTGGGTCAGAGCTTGCCAGTCGGGTTTTGCCTTCCAGGGAACAAATGGCAAAAATGAAAGGATACTAAAAGTGCCCCCCATTCCTTCAATTCCAGTCCCTGCCTGGGGTGGACAGGCGAAGGTGGCCAGCGCTGAGTGGCTCAGTCCACCCCACAGGTGTCCCCTCGGTGCTCTCGCACGACTCCGAACTTCCCACGTGGCTTTCTCATAAATATTCACTGCTTAGATATTTTTGGAGGAGGGACTTCAAAACTTCCAAGGCGTGCCAGGCGGAGTTCCCTTTAAAAGATGTCTAGCTGCGGCCGCGCTCCATCCAAGACGCGGAGGGCAGAGGGCTCAGACCGTTACCTCCTACCCCGCCGCTACCGCCTGTGGCCGAGCCACTGTCTTGGAAGTAGAACACGCATCTTCACAGGACCACTGCCACCATCTGGGTAAAAGACACCTCGACTTTATCAAGGCACGGCGGCCAACAGCAGGTGACCCTGGGCTAGGCCCTTTCCTGCGCGTCTCTGCCCCCTCGTTGGTGGGAGTGCAGGGGCCCCAGGATCTCTTCTAGGTCCCTAACACAGGAGTGACCGCGCCAGGCAGCAGGGGCAAAGTGCGGCCGGCGGGTCCACGTGGCCTGCGCGCGCCTTGCGGGCGAACTGTCGCCGGCGATTTCCTTTTCCTGCCCTAGGGCAGGAGGCACTGAACGCCGGGTGGAAGCAGTTTGGCGAGGGGCGGATTCTGAAATTCCGCAGCCGCCAGCCCCAGCTCGCAACTCAGCGGAGCGCCCCTCTGCCGCCGGGGGGCGCCGGGGACTTCGGGCGCGTGCGCAGGCTGGCCCGGGTTCTGTGACTGAAGATCCGTGCCTCGTCCACCCGGCCTGCGGCGTCGCGCGTGCGCGTGCGCGGCCC
>NW_006159501.1:8178344-8206542 GCF_000334495.1 Tupaia belangeri chinensis
GAGCAGGTGGCGCCGATCTGGAGGCCGCCTGGACCGCTAGAGCCGAGATCGGCTGGACGGAACTGATGCAGACGCTGGGGAGACCTAGACGTGTTTCAGGGGCCTGCGTGCCCCAGGGATTTAGAGAACTTGGCTGGGCGAGGAGGCACCCCGAGCAGCCCGCCCTACGGTTTTCAGAAAGGGCTGATTGTGGTGTTTGGGATCCCAGATCACTGGTTAACAGGGGGAGCAGGACCTCTCAGGAATGTCTGGGAGGACGCAAAATGTGTCGGCGTGGTTTATTCGGCTCTAAGATTGGGCAGAATTGCATCGACCGTGCAGTTTTCCCGTTTGAGTTAGTCCACCTCTTCTACCGTTACCATCTTGGGCCAATTTAAAATGACTTAGCCGGGCAGAGTACACACGGGAGTTCTTCAGTAAAATTCAAATAAATTATTGGAATAAAACTTGTAAAGATCCAGAAAGCCATATACCTAGTGGTGGTGCGTTTTGGAAATGAAAACCTTCCGGAGTTGGAGCTGAAACTTTGCCTTAAAGCTGCTCACCAAGACCTGAAAGAACTCGGGCTGAGTTCGGCCGGTGCAAATGCGAAGTATGTAGGCGAAGTGGGTTCCCTGCCTTAGTCTCCTGCCATTCCCTTGGTGTGATTTAGGCAGCATGAGGCTGACCATGCCGAAAAGTACCCTTCTGCCATGCATGGGTTTGGATTTATGTTAGGCTCGTTCCCCTAGGCCTCTCATAGTGTCCCATGCCAGAGCAAACTGGCCCAAACCATTGCCCGGTCTCTGCCTGTGGGCTGCTGGCACTAAAGCGGGTTGCACAGAGGGAAAGAATAAAGCCCTATTTGGCAGAAGTGTTAAAGGTTAAGGTCAGTAATTTCCAGATAGCTCCTTCACTGCGTTACATTTCATAAAGGTCAAGGGCAGGGCGCTTAACTTTGAGTATTCATAAAGCTTGCTCAAAACTACTCCCTAGGATTAGCATTCGTAGCTAAGCAAATATTGGAGTACCTGTGAGGACAGTTGGGGTGCCCAGAATTGCTAATTCGGGCAGCTCTGGGTCCAGGATACTGACTGGTAACAGCAGTTATAGTCCAGTGCTGGCTGAAAGGTCACAGTTTTTAGAAATTCATGTGCGGCTATACAAACGTGAAAATGGAGCTCAGAAGTTCTTAGGGAGCGTAGGAGCATGAAGCAGGGTACTACCTTAGACATGTCTGCCATCCCAGTGGGGCCACTGGAAGCTGTCCTGTGAGACTGCGGGGCTAGGAATGGCTGTGTCCTCACTGCTGCGTGTGATTGTTGTGATGCGACTTTGAGTTTCCAAGAGCTGAGACAGCTCGCAAATACAGCAATGACCCTTACACGGTGTTCACCTGTGTCATTAAGTGCGGGCAGGGTTCTGAAACCCGCAGTCTACCTTTTTTTAGTAGGAGTATTTGAAATGCTTATTGTGACCAGAGCCTTGCTATATATGGAACTGCAGTGTGCTGGTTTGGAACAACTGGTTGGCTCTGGTGTCCTCAGTTCCTGCAGGGGTTATGGAGTCATAGACTGACACCTGGGAGGAGTGGGGCTCCATCAGTGGCCTGAACTTACCCGGATATGTTCCTAAGGTAAACGGCAAACTGTGCTTTTACTTACCAGAACGTTTCCACCACTGCTCCGAGGGCAACAATCCCAGTGGACTTGAAATTCCTGGAGAATTGGTTTTGTGAGAAGCTGGAAATCATTTCTTTAATTCCATCTCTTAGTTTTCCATGTGAGTATTCAGCCTATCCTTTTGCTGCAGATGAATGTCAGGATCATATTGCTGAGGCTTCTGGGTGATTTCTCTACCTTAGTTGAAGTTTATTGCATTTCAGAGGGACGTCAGGAAACCATGAACAGCTTTAACAATGAAGAGTTTGACTGCCACTTCCTTGATGAAGGCTTTACTGCCAAGGATATTCTGGACCAAAAAATTAATGAAGTTTCTTGTTCTGTAAGTACATGAGGCCCAGGCCGCCAGCACAGCTGAAGGTGCTGGGCAGGCGGGATCTGAGGGAAGTGCAGTAGGTGCTGTGTCTAGTTAACAGAGCTTAGAACTAGCTGTGGGTTGCCCATTGATAGCGACTAGACTAAGGAGAGTAGGCTCCATCGTGAGTGTTGGGACACAGATGAGGCTGTGTCTCCTGTCAGGCTGCCAGTGAGTGACCTGAACCTCTTACTTCACAGGACGATAAGGATGCCTTCTATGTGGCAGACCTTGGAGATATTTTGAAGAAACATCTGAGGTGGTTGAAAGCTCTGCCCCGTGTCACCCCTTTTTATGCAGTCAAATGTAACGATAGCAGAGCCATAGTGAAGACCCTCGCTGCCATCGGGACTGGGTTCGACTGTGCTAGCAAGGTAAGAGGAAGCTGCAGTATTCGAACCATTCATACAGTGGTCTGGTGGTCCTCACTTGGTGGGCATAGCTGTGTGTCTTGGGCAGTAAATGCTAATGAAAGGGGGGAGGGGTGGCAGGCATGGTAGCTGTCTTGGGCTTTTCTGTCACTCAGCTTCTTAGCTGCATGTGTACAGCAGGACACTACTCTTTTTCAGACGGAAATACAGTTGGTGCAAAGTCTTGGAGTGCCCCCTGAGAGGATTATCTATGCAAATCCTTGCAAGCAGGTGTCTCAGATTAAATACGCAGCCAACAGTGGAGTCCAGATGATGACCTTTGATAGTGAGGTGGAGCTGATGAAAGTCGCCAGAGCACATCCAAAGGCAAAGTGAGTTGCCCCTTGTTGAAGAGCATGGTCAGCCATGGGATACATAGATTCTCACTGAATAGACCTAAGTGTCCAGTCCTATTTCTGTACTTGAGTAGAAGATAGTTTCACTCTCTGTGATTGACAGAGCCATAGATTTAAGCTGCAGAATATCAGCCAAAATTTAGGGCAGAGTTCTCTTTATGTTGTATGTGACCTGTCATGAGACATGTAATACCCTTGCCCATTTCTAGGTTGGTTTTACGGATCGCCACAGATGATTCCAAAGCAGTCTGTCGCCTCAGTGTTAAATTTGGTGCCACGCTTAAAACCAGCAGGCTTCTATTGGAACGTTCTTGTTCTGTAAGTACATGAGGCCCAGGCCGCCAGCACAGCTGAAGGTGCTGGGCAGGCGGGATCTGAGGGAAGTGCAGTAGGTGCTGTGTCTAGTTAACAGAGCTTAGAACTAGCTGTGGGTTGCCCATTGATAGCGACTAGACTAAGGAGAGTAGGCTCCATCGTGAGTGTTGGGACACAGATGAGGCTGTGTCTCCTGTCAGGCTGCCAGTGAGTGACCTGAACCTCTTACTTCACAGGACGATAAGGATGCCTTCTATGTGGCAGACCTTGGAGATATTTTGAAGAAACATCTGAGGTGGTTGAAAGCTCTGCCCCGTGTCACCCCTTTTTATGCAGTCAAATGTAACGATAGCAGAGCCATAGTGAAGACCCTCGCTGCCATCGGGACTGGGTTCGACTGTGCTAGCAAGGTAAGAGGAAGCTGCAGTATTCGAACCATTCATACAGTGGTCTGGTGGTCCTCACTTGGTGGGCATAGCTGTGTGTCTTGGGCAGTAAATGCTAATGAAAGGGGGGAGGGGTGGCAGGCATGGTAGCTGTCTTGGGCTTTTCTGTCACTCAGCTTCTTAGCTGCATGTGTACAGCAGGACACTACTCTTTTTCAGACGGAAATACAGTTGGTGCAAAGTCTTGGAGTGCCCCCTGAGAGGATTATCTATGCAAATCCTTGCAAGCAGGTGTCTCAGATTAAATACGCAGCCAACAGTGGAGTCCAGATGATGACCTTTGATAGTGAGGTGGAGCTGATGAAAGTCGCCAGAGCACATCCAAAGGCAAAGTGAGTTGCCCCTTGTTGAAGAGCATGGTCAGCCATGGGATACATAGATTCTCACTGAATAGACCTAAGTGTCCAGTCCTATTTCTGTACTTGAGTAGAAGATAGTTTCACTCTCTGTGATTGACAGAGCCATAGATTTAAGCTGCAGAATATCAGCCAAAATTTAGGGCAGAGTTCTCTTTATGTTGTATGTGACCTGTCATGAGACATGTAATACCCTTGCCCATTTCTAGGTTGGTTTTACGGATCGCCACAGATGATTCCAAAGCAGTCTGTCGCCTCAGTGTTAAATTTGGTGCCACGCTTAAAACCAGCAGGCTTCTATTGGAACGGGCAAAAGAGCTCAATATTGATGTCATCGGTGTCAGGTGAGATTTTGGCGGCATAGTGGGAGACTAAGGCATTAAGCAGTCTTGTGTTTACAGGCTTTCTGTGTTAAGGCCGTGTAAGAAATACCAATAGTAGACTGTCATCTCATTTCTTGCTCCAGCTTCCATGTGGGCAGTGGCTGTACAGACCCTGAGACCTTCGTTCAGGCGGTCTCTGATGCCCGCTGTGTCTTTGACATGGGCGTGAGTACACGGGACTGTCTATGAAGGAGGGTGGGAGGGGTGGGGTGGGGCTTGACACTAGTGGAAGTGGGTCCCAAATTGCAGAGATTTAGACCCATCTGCTTTAATTTTTGCTCTTCAATATGAATCTGGCAGTTTGACTTCTTAATTATCTTGACTCTTCCAGGCTGAAGTTGGATTCAATATGTATCTGCTTGATATCGGTGGTGGCTTTCCTGGATCCGAGGACGTGAAGCTTAAATTTGAAGAGGTAATTTATAATGGAGCCAAAGTATATAGTAGCTGGTTTTTTGCATGTCCTTTTTTGGAATATTTCTAAGTGTCTTAACTAATAGCAAAGGTGCTAAGCAAACATGGAAACAAATGTCTTGGTGTGATATTTCGAGCGATTTACAAATTATATTCAATACCATTCAGTTTTCTTAACTAAGCCGTGAGTCAGCTTTCCCAGAAGTCTTGGCTAGTTGATGACACTGAGAAATGCTGCCGTGGAATGGAGAATGTGCTGACGGGACTTCGATGCCCTACAGGCGCTTTGCCAGGCTTGTACTTCCTTCCTTAGAGACACTGAAATGTTTAGTCACTTGCACAGTTAAGCCATATATGGGCTTGAGTTTATAAAACAGATCTACATTCTTATTTATTAAAATTACGCAAGGTAGACAGTATAGAAGAGTTTTTATGCTGTTGCTGTGTATTTGGTAAATAAAGATTTTGGCACCTTAACACCTGACTAAGTAGTAATTTGTTTTGTACTATTTGATAAAATCATACTTAACGTCTTAAGGAAAGAGGGTGTCTGGAGGGGAATCCAAACAGATAGGCAGGCTGGTTTTCGGGAACCTGTTTTTGTTGTTTTGTTTTCGTTACTTGAGGCTAACCCTACTCTCGGTGGGTGATGTTACAAAGTGCTGTGACCTCTTTGCTGTGTGTGAATTCCCGGTCATGAATGACTCCTCTTTCTGTCTCACTCTTAGATCACCAGTGTGATCAACCCAGCACTGGACAAGTACTTTCCATCAGACTCTGGGGTGAGAATTATAGCTGAGCCAGGCAGATACTACGTCGCATCAGCTTTCACGCTTGCAGTTAATATCATTGCCAAAAAAATCGTATTAAAGGAGCAGACGGGCTCTGATGGTACGTATAAAGGATGGCTCATTGCGTGTGTGATTGAAGGTTGATGCAAACAGTGGTAATCAGGGTTCATCTTCCTTCCTAGATGAAGATGAGTCAAGCGAACAAACCTTTATGTATTATGTGAATGATGGAGTGTACGGATCCTTTAATTGCATCCTCTATGATCATGCACATGTGAAGCCCCTTCTGCAAAAGGTAACTTCTGAATGTGCTATATAAAACAGTGAAGATGATTGCTGTATAAAACAGTGAAGATGATACAGTAACAGCATCTCTCTTTTCATAGAGACCCAAGCCAGATGAGAAGTATTACCCATCCAGCATATGGGGACCTACCTGTGATGGGCTTGATCGGATCGTTGAGCGCTGTGACCTACCTGAAATGCATGTGGGCGATTGGATGCTCTTTGAAAACATGGGCGCTTACACTGTTGCTGCTGCTTCTACTTTCAATGGGTTCCAGAGGCCCACCATCTACTATGTGATGTCAGGACCGACGTGGTGAGTGAGAGTGCTTGCTTGTGCTTCAGACAAAGTGGGACACCTTCTTGGGTTTATGCTTGCTTTTGTCTGGTTGAACAGGAAATTATTTTCCCTTGGGTTACTTACAGACAAATAGAAGGAAAAACCCTCTGGTAGCATGTGTTCATATTTCACCTAAAAGGATTTAGAATAGAGCAGTAGGAGATTTGTGTGTAACTAGAGCATTTAAGTTGTCATGTGACTTGTGGTTTCTTGATTGCCAAAAAAGTAGCTCTGAAGAAATGCTTGCTGTACAGATACCTCTGCTTGCTTCCTGATGACGTAACAGCCAAGGAAGTAAGCGCTTACATGACTGCCCTATTGGCATGCAGCGCTGCCCAGCCAGGGGACTCAGGGTTGCTGAATGTGCCACTTCTTTCCCTCCCAGGCAACTCATGCAGCAAATCCAGAACCACGACTTGCCACCCGGAGTGGAGGAGCAGGATGTCGGCACTCTGCCTGTGTCCTGTGCCCGGGAAAGCGGGATGAAGCGCCACCCAGCACCCTGCGCCTCAGCCAGTATTAACGTGTAGATACCGTCCTGTAGATGTTACTGCGTGTAGCTTGAATTAAGGGATCTGGGGGGACCATTTAACTTAATTACCGCTAGTTTGGAAGTGTCTTTGTCGGAGTAGGGTTGGCACAGATGCAGCAACATGGAAGGCTAGGAGACTGGGTCACTTCTCTGTTCCTATGGAAACTATTTGAATACATGTTTTATATGGATTTTTATTCACTTTTCAAACATGCTACTAAAGAGTGCCCCCCAGTTGCCAAGCAAGCATTTGTAGCTTGCACGGGGCAGAAGGGGCCAAAAGCTTAGTGTCGTGACCCGTTTTAAAATAAAGTATCTTGAAATAATTAGACGTCAGGATGTTATTACAGTGTGTGCATTCCAGACTTGTTGAGTCTGGTGGTTTTTGTTGTGGATCTTTACAGAGTGGAGGCTGTCGCTCACCTAACAGGTCAAAGGAAGGACGGGCAAGCCGATGGCCGTACTTTTGTGTAGACAGGGTGGCCCGATTTGGTCCCCCTAGTCCCTGAGTGGCCACTGTGTTAGCTGTGAACCTGGGGTGCTCAGGCCCTGTGTTGAAGTGCTATTACACCTGACCATCCTGGCTCGTGCCCAGGGAAGGCACATAAGACCTTCCGAGCTCTGCCCACCCCGACCAGGTGTGTCCCTCCCCCCCATGACTTTGTCACTTCAGTTAGGCATGCAGCACAACACTGGCGGTCACCATGTGATAAGTTCAGCAGCTGCTCTAAGTGTCATGGGTATTGATGTTCTGGCATGACCTTGACTACTGTGGGTATTCTGTTCCCCTTACCTGTACCCCTGATGCCCCAGAGAGCATTATACTGTTTAACTCTTTTTTTTTGGGGGGGGAGGTTTTTCTGCTATAGGGTACGTGCACTCTCCAGAAAGACAGAGACAGAAAGTGAGAAATCACCCCCCCAGTGGGAATGGCCACGCCGCAATCCCTTCTCCTCCATTCTCCTCTCGGGATCTTGAGCACGCACGCACAGGCCCCCGGCATGAGTTTAAGCTACCGAGTCTGGGACTTGAACTGCAGTCAGTCGACTACATGGGAGTCCAGTGACATAGCCATTACACTAACTGCTGTCCCCATGTACTGTTTAACTCTTAAATGGAAGCTTTGAGTCCCACTGTAGCTGCAGGGGGAGGCAAAAGCCAGGCATTACCCTAGTAAGAATTTACCCATGGGTGTGGGTGTCACCGAGTCACCAGCCCCAACTGCAGCAGTAGATGTAGCTGGCAGAGGTCTGGAGAGGAATACTGCAGCCCCCCTCCTGGCAGTTAAATGTTGGGGTGCTGTACGTTCAGGCCTCACTGGTACTGTTTGCATAGTTCTCCAGCTGAGGGGGACTTGTGTCCGAGAGCCACCTTCTACACACACCCCTGCCCCCCAGGGTTCCACCAGACGGCACATGAGACTCACTGTTTACCATTTGCCTGGACACTCAGCTGAGACTGGGCTAGTCACCAGCTCCTGTCTCCTATATGCTGAAGTGTAGTCAGAGCTGCCAGCACAGACATTTCTTGGGAGCTGCAAAGAGGTTCCAGTGGGAATTGGGACACAAGGGGGAAGAAACGCTTTAGTTGACAGGCAGGCCCTCAGGATCTGGGGCCACTGCTGTGTTCAAAATGGAAGGGCGATGGTGTTGAGTGGGCCACATGCTGAGAACTCCAAGCTAGACACCTAGCTTGAGACTGTTGTGTCAGGTGTTTCATTTTAAATGGGAAGAAATTAACAAAATAACCAAGTGGTTGAGTTGAAATTCTGCCTGAAAGATATTCTAAGGATTTGAAAATGATGCCGATCTTTCAGCCAATTAGATAAAATATTCTATAATCCAACCAGCTGTTTCTAGCCCAGTGGGGACAGAACAGCCCCAGGTGAACCAGGCTGCACGCCCTGCACTTGGGAACCCTTGTCCCGACCACAGCTTGGCGCAGCTGCTTGGCTCCACAATGTCCTGGCCCTGCCAAGGCCTGACTTGGAGTTGTAGGATGACGTGGCCCAGCTGGCTAGTGCTCCCCTGGCCCTTGAATGGAGGAGCCTGCTAGTGAGTCTGGCTGGTGGAGCACAGCCAGACAGCAGCTGGCCATGTCACATCCTCTGGGCATTGTCCTCCAGGAAACCAGCTTCAGTGTGGTCATGTGTCCGTGTCACTACTGAAGGTGGTTTGTGAGCAGGCACAGGCACTGGGTGTTTGCACACCTGGGATTCGGGTTGCATGCAGCTGTGCCAGGGTGGCTGGGGAGCTCCACTCTGGAGGGCTAGAGCCAGTCCAGCCCCTGTGGGAGGGCTGCAGGGGACAAGCTGCTTGTCCAAGAGTAGACGGGTAACCAAGCTGACAGTGTGTGTTAGGGCCACTGGGGAGCTGCTTAAAGTCCAGGTGGTTGGATTCACCCCACAATCTGGAGTAGGGCTGTACTTAGGTCGAAAGGTAACTGGGAACAATTAAAGTATCCCTAACTCCTGCCAAACAAGCTCTGCAGGCCAATGTTTTATATGTACCAGACTGTAGAACTTTGGAAGGAAACATCTGAAGTCGAAATGCAGGGACAGAGGAATACCAGACACGTGGGGCTCACCTCTTGTTAAAAACTCCAATCAGCCAACCGCAGGAGGTGAGTGAGACATGAGCTGTGCTTCACAGTAAATACAGTTTCTTGAACGTGAGGTTTTCCACCCAGAAAGGATGCAAGTTAAAACTGAATCAGCCAGCTGGTGGCCTGACAGTAAAGGCCGCTAGGACCCACTGCCAGTCTTTGCATGCCCAGAACCTTTACAGGGAGAGATGGAGAAGGAATGGTTTGTGAGCACGTCCCGTGAGGTTGCTTTCTCTCTGTCTCTCCTCATCTCCACATCCCATCCTACCGCCTGCCCCAGTAGCCTCACGTGCCTGCTAGCAAGTTGAAAAAAAAAAGCAGAGAAACAAATCTTTCTTACTGCCTTGATTACAAAGATCAAGAGTTGCTAAGCACACTGGGCTCCCCCTGCAGGTGGGAGAGAGTGAAGTTACAGGAACTTGGTGTTGCTGGTAATTGGTTCACATTATCTTTGACACAGCAATTCTAAGAATGTCTCGATAAAGTAGAATATCCTGGCTGTCACAGTGTATGTTAGAAACAACCCCCTATGTACAACAGAGGGGACCAATGTGATGAGCTAAACAGAACGAGGCAGATGCAAACGTTCTGGGATGGAGCTCTAAAACAGCAGAAGGCCAGCAAGTGGTACAGTGGTTAAGGCACTAGACTCGCACGGTGACCATGGTTCAAGTCTGGACCCAGCGACTTGAAACTCATGCTGGGTACTTGTGCATGCATGCCCAAAATGCAAAGAAGAGAATGGAGAAGAAAGTAATGCAGTTGGCCACCCCCCCCCGGGGGTGATTTCTCACTTTATGTCTCCAACAATTGCATGCACCCAATAACAAAAATCTTTCTCAAAAAACAACAACAAAAAGCCACCCTGTGCAGTTACTCTTTGTGTGAACAGCAGAAACAGGCCAGCAGATGGCATGGTGGTTAAGGCACTGGATCCTGCATGGCTGTCTGAAGTTCAGGTCCTAGATCTGGCAGCTTGAAAACAACCCTGGTGTGTGTGCATGCATGTCCCAAATCCTGAGAGAAGGGATTGTGGGTGGACATCTCCCCCAGATGGTTTGTTTCTCACTTTTCTTTCTCTCCAACAAGTGCACATGCCCTATGGCAAAATCTAATAAAATAATAAAATAGAACCAAAACCTGATATCCACCAAACTGTTCGTGTACACATGCACCTGCATCTGCACAGGATGTTCTGGAAGGACTCAAGGAACTCATAATGGCAATTGCCGCTGGGCAGGGGAGTGGGGACCGACGTCCTCCCTTGCTCATGTGCCTGTGCTGCCAATTTGGAAGAGGCTCGTAGGTCGCCCCGCGGGAAAGGCAGGCTGAGAAGCAAACATGGCCGCTCGGGGCAAGGCAGCCTGCAAACCAGGTAGGACTCCAGCAGCCACTGAGTGCTCCCCAGCCATTCTCCTGCTGATCAACAGCTGCAGAGAGCCTGGCAGATAGGCTGGCTGGTGGGGACCAGGGTGTAGGTGGCCAAGACCCAGTCCTCACCTTCATGGGACCCAGGAGGGCTGGCTGATGCCAATTCAGCTCGGGCCACTGGAGGAAGTGAACCTGTGGGGAACCCTGGTGAGAAGGTTCCTGCACCCTGAGCACAAGCTGGGGTCACCTTCTTCCCCCAGTGGTTGGCTGGGGCCAGGAGCAGAGCCTGCGTGCCCCCACCACAGCATTGCTCACGAACGGCCAGCCTCAGTAAATGGCAGATAGAAGCCCATGGCAGAGAGGACCTCTCATGCCCCCCAGACCCACTGCCCACCAGGCCACATTCAGCTTGTCTTCACGGTCCTGTTGCCTCACACCCATTCATGGCAGGTTCACCCTTCTTAGGCTTCCCTCAGCTCCTCTAAGGCCCTGCTGGCCACCTCCTCCACAGGCCTGTCCCTGCATCACCCTACACTCTCTCGGTGGGCCTCCCCGCCTTGCTGGGCCAGCTGACTATGCCATCTCTGTGCTTAGCTGGAAAGCCGAGCTGACCAGGGCCCTGAGTAGCCTCCATGCCTGTGGGGCAGGAGGACTCATGGGCTCTCTCTCCTGCATCACCGGTTCAGTACACCAGGTTTGAACAGGATGGCATCTGGAAAAAAAGGCTTTGTGAGGTCTCCCAGCCTCTTTCTATTCACAGATGGCATGAAGCCCAGAAAGGCCGAGTGACTCGTCCAGGGTAAGCTGGAGAGTTGGGAGAGGCCTGGGAAGGGAAGGGTCCCTGTTTGCCAGCCAGGCTCTGCTCCTGGACTTTTACTGAGGGTGACAACCAGGATGGGTGAGTGGGCCCCTCTTCTCCCTCCCAGGACCACTCCCGGCCCTGCTGCCCCTTGAGCCTGCTCATCCCTCCTGCCTAAGAGCCCCTCCTCCTCCTCCAACAGAGCTCTTCCTCCTACAGAGCTCCTCTTCCTCCACCAGAGCTCCTCTTCCTCCACCAGAGCTCCTCCTCCTCCCACCAGAGCTCCTCCTCCTTCTACCAGAGCTCCTCCTCCTCCCACCAGAGCTCCTCCTCCTCCACCAGAGCTCCTCCCCATCCTATCAGAGCTCCTCCTCCCACCAGAGCTCTTCCTCCTCCTCCCACCAGAGCTCCTCCTCCTCCCACCAGAGCTCCTCCCCTCCTACCAGAGCTCCTCCTCCTCCTCCACCAGAGCTCCTCCCCCGCCTACCAGAGCTCCTCCTCTTCCACCAGAGCTCCTCCTCTTCCACCAGAGCTCCTCTTCCTCCTTCCACTGAAGCTCCTCCTCCTCCCACCAGAGTCCCTCCTCCTCCTTCCACTGAAGCTCCTCCTCCTCCTTCTCCTCCCACCAGAGCTCCTCCTCCTCCCTCTCTCACCTGGTAGGACTGAGGGCAGGTCAGTTGGAGCCCAGAGTTAACACCAGCACTGAGTGGAACTCCAGAGAGAAGCTGTTCCCCACTCATGCTGTCCCTCTGGAGGGAGGACTTGTGAGGGGTTCTGCCCTGCTGAGGGCTCACTGGGGCAGCACCTTGGCTGGGGCCCTTCCCAGCCTGGCGGGAGGGCGGGGAGCAGGAGGGGAGTGTCTTTGAGCTGTTGGAGAGGGCTGCTCTGCCCAGGAGGCGTGGGGCCTAGCCAAGGGCCAGAGTCTGGGCAGGAGGTGACTCTCCAGGAGGGAGATGTGCTCGGCCTGGGGTGGCCCAAGAGGTGGCCTGGCCCCTCCAACTACCAGCTTGCTGGGGCTTTGAAACTCAGCTCCATGGCTGCACAGGGGGCTCCAGATCTAGCAAAGAATACAGAATATTGCAGGAACACGTGGGAGCTGAGAGAATTTGTATTTGCTAACTTCAGTTGTCCCCGGAGCCCTTCGTTTTCATCTGCCAGACCCATCGACAAGGCCTCTGAGTCCTGTAGCAGAACTGGCCTTGGCTTCTGCCGTGGGGTGGTCCACCAGCAGGGCCTCGGTATCCTCACCTGTCAAATGGGGCAGGGGACAGTGCGCATCTACCTGAAGGGGATGGGAGCTGCTTGGAAACCAGGCTCCTGGGAGGCGGTCAGGCCCTGGACGACCCTCCTGGCTGCGGCCACCAGAGGGCAGCAGCACCTCATGTTCAAGGCGCAATCCAGGGATAACACCGCCCACTCAGGCATTTGCGTGACAGGGCAGGGCCAGCCTGTGATCGGAGCTCTTCCCTGGGCTGTAGGGCTGTGGGCCTGCAGCATGGCCCCGACACCTGGATATCGCGGAGGCCAGAGCAGGCCTTAGGCTGAGCCCAAGCTCTTCAGGCAGCAGAACTGAATCCAGCTGAGGGCAACGGGATGGTGGGCTTGGGCGTCACCACCCATCTGGAGCCACCAGGGCTTCCACTCGCCTCAGCCACACAGATGTCCCCACAGAGCTACTTGCCAGTGGACACAGGGTGCAGGGTCCCTCAACACGGAATCTGCACAGGACATGCCTGGGTGTGCGCCCAAGACGCCTATCTGCCTGCAGGACAGACACACACTCAGGTGACACTGAGTGGGTCCACAGAGCCCCATCTGCACAGCACACAACACCCCCTGCGTGCACATCCCCGACACGCCACACACCACGGCACACACGCACAGCACGGCCCGGGCCTCCTTAACACACCCAGCACACAGCACCACCTTGTGCACATCCCAGACACACCACACACCATAGCACACACGTACAGAGCACGGCCCGGCCTTCCCTCAGCTCCATCCCCCACACACACCTCACGACATACACCACCATGTGCATACATACCGCACACCACAGACATGCACACGGTCACTTCACACTACATACCCCCCCAGCTCACAGCATACATGACAGCATGCACACCCCAGATCACACACACACGCCATCACACATGTTCTCGCACACAGACACGGGGACACACAGTGGGGCGGAGGACCTGGCCAGGTCTGACTCCCGGCTGACAGGCTCTGGGCGCTGGCTGCTGGCGTGGCACCCCTCCCGCAGGGTCCAGTCCACACATGCAGCCGGAGCTGATGGCTGGGTCCTCGGAAGACTGAGGAGCCCCGGGTAGGACACGAGGCACTGCTTGGGCGGGAGGGGGCAGCCATGGCCTGCAGGGGGTGGGCATGGGGCCACCCGCCAAAGCTCACCCTCCCTGGTGGCCAGCTTGCCAGAGGCCGCCGTCCCGTGGAGCCAGGAGGTGACAGCCCTTCAGGTCTGGCCCGGCCGAGGCTGCCCCCAGCCGGCACCGAAGGGTGCCCGGCAGGCGGCGGCGGGGGTGGGTGAGACCCGTTCCTCACCAAGGAGGGTGCTGGTGGAGCCAGAGTGGCGCTCGACTGGCCCCGGGGCTCAGGCCCAGCTACAGAGGCTGTCAAAGAAACTGGTGGCCCGGACCCAGTTCAGCCCTCCAGGGCTGTCCCCTCATCAGGAGGAGAGGCCTCTAGGCCAGGGCCCCTCTGCCCATCCTGATTCTGCCACCTTGTTAGTGTATGGGGCGAGTTGCTAACTACCCCCCGCCCCCAGCTCTGTCAGTCCGCGCACTGTGGCCCGGAGACGGGCAGGACTGGGGCTGAACCAGAGGGCACAGCGGAGGGCCTCAACCGTGTCTGGGGAGCCCTCAGTCCTGAAAGCCAACTGAGTCAGCTCAACACTGATTCCTCAGAGGGACCAGACCACCCTGACCGAGAAAGCCAGAGGTCGCATTAGTAAAGACACAGTTCAGAGTAAGGGAGGTGACAGCCCTGCCTTCCTGGGAGTGGTCAGGCTATGGTCCTGGGCCCCACACCTGCTCTGCCACCTCCCTCCACACTACAGGGTCTCAGTGGGAAGGACCCAAGGAGCATGCTGGGGTCAAGGGGTCAGTGCCCCGAAGGGAGAGGGACTGAGCCCATCCCTAGAGCAGCCTCCTGGGCACTACGGGATCTTGTGCTTTCATGGCAGGACGCCCCCACATCCTGGGGGCGCTCAGAGCATGCAGACAAGACCCAAGCCACTTCCTGCGTAGGCCTCACAGCATGTGTAGGTCTGCATCTGGAGGGTCAGGTGCACCTGCAACTCCCAGGGAACTTCAGCCAGCTCACGGGGCCCCCACAGAATGACAGAGGGTCTGGGATCTCCCAGGCAAGGAGAACCCAGACAGAGAGAAACCTGGAGGAAGATGGGGCACCGAGAAGGGTGACCCAGGCCGGTGTTGCCAACTACCAGGCAGGACAGGAGGCGCCCCCGACAGCCGCCCTGGAGGGCTGGGGGGCTCTGAGACAGAGGAAGGTTACTTCTGGGCCAGGTCCTGCTTCTCTCCACAACCAGGGCTTCTTGGTGTTGGGATCGCCAGAACCTGCCAGGCACCCAGCACCACGCCTCCCACCCTGGGCAGAGGTGGCTTCAATGGTGGGTCCTGGGCAGTCGGGCTCACCACCGACCCGACGCCACTGGGAGTGTCTGTGAGGGTCTGGATGAGACCTGCACGTGAACTTTGGAGTGAGTGACAGTGCGCCCTCCCTGGCGCAGGCCTCAAATGACCCACCGAGGCCTGTGTGCAGCAAAAGACTGAAACAGAATTGGCAGCTGGCCTGACAGTCCATGCCGGGACGTGGCTTTCTGCCTGCAGACTCGACCAGAACTGTTGGCTCTCCGGGCCTCCCTTTCTGGAGTGCAGACCGTGGGAGCACTCCAACTCCGAGGGCACGAGCCGAGGGCACAAGCCAACTCCTGACAGATTGTCTGTCCCTCCTCTGCCTCGCATCTGTCTGTTCTCCAGTTATTTCTGTAGCCACTGCTCTATCTCTGACACCTATCTACTCATCCGTCTTCTATCAGTCTCTCTCCATCCATCCATCCCTGTACCTACTCATATATCTAGACCATCTGTCTGTCTACTCGTCTGTCAATCCACCCATCCATTCCCCTATCTACATCATCCATCCATCTCTCTATTACCCTATCTACATCATTCATCTCTCTATTACCCTATCTACATCATCCATCTCTATTACCCTATCTACATCATCCATCCATCCATTACCCTATCTACATCATCCATCTCTCTCTGTTACCCTATCTACATCGTCCATCCATCCATTACCCTATCTACATCATCCATCCATCTCTCTCTCTCTCTATTACCCTATCTACATCATCCATCTCTCTGTTACCCTATCTACATCATCCATCCATCTCTCTCTCTATTACCCTATCTACATCATCCATCTCTCTGTTACCCTATCTACATCATCCATCCATCTCTCTCTCTATTACCCTATCTACATCATCCATCCATTATCCTATCTACATCATCCATCCATCTATTACCCTATCTACATCATCCGTCCATCTCTCTCTCTATTACCCTATCTACATCATCCATCCATCCATTACCCTATCTACATCATCCATCCATCTATTCCCCTATCTACATCGTCCATCCGTCTATTACCCTATCTACATCATCCATCCATCCATCTATTACCCTATCTACATCATCCATCCATCTATTACCCTATCTACATCGTCCATCCATCTCTCTGTATTACCCTATCTACATCACCCACACATCTCTCTATTACCATACCTGCATCATTGAACGACCCGTACCTATCTACCTGTCTTCCATCTACCCACTCCTGCTGGGTCTGTGTCTCTCGAGAACCTGACTAGTGCAGTGGTCACTCACTCTGTGTCCCCTGTACTCTGTTCTTACCCTAACTGCCACCCTCCTACAACAAGCCCTGCCATCCAGCCCTTGACAATTTTACACTTTTGTAAAATTCAAGCCCCTATGGCAACCCCTTTAGGCCTCCAGGTCCAGCGGAGTAGCCAGAGGGACTTCCCTGCCCTCTTGTAGCCAATGGAACCTGCTCCTGGACCACTGGCCTCACCTTCCCAGCCCACCTGGCTTTCCCATCCCGCCAAGGCTCCAAGCTGAGCTGCAGGGTGTTTCCAAGGAAACAGCTCCCGGCCATACTGCCCAGTAGGGAGGCATTCAGTAGACTCGTTCCTATTTTTTCATTTTTGGAGAGATTTTTGCTACAGGGCACGTGCGCTCGCCAGACAGACAGAAAGAGATAGAGAGACAGAAAGCAAGAAATCACCCCCCAGGGGAATGGCCATACCACAATCTCTTCTCCTCCATTCTCCTCTCGGGATCTTGAGCACGCACACACACGCACCCGGCATGAGTTTAAGCCACAGGGTCCAGGACTCGAACTGCGGTTGACTACATGGGAGTCCAGCGACATAGCCATTACACTAACTGCTGGCCCCTAGACTCGTTCCTATTAAAAGAGGCATTCAGGGGACCAGTAGATAGCATAATGGTCATGTCGCTGGACTCCCACGTATTCATCCCCAGTTTGAGTCCTGACCCGGTGGCTTGAATTTTATGGTGTGCATGTGTGTGTGCATGCCCAAGAGCTTGAGAGGAGAATAGAGAAGGGATTGTGGTGTGGCCATCCCCCCTGGGGGATGATTTCTCATCTTCTCTCTCTCACTCTCTGTCTCTCTGGCGAGCACACATGCCCTATAGTAAAAATCTCTTACAGAAAATAAAAATAATAAAAGGAAGCATGCAGTCTTAAAGAGATGTTAAAATGACTAATATCAAGAAAATAGCTGTCTTTGCTGAAGGTGCTGTGAAGCGGGGTCCGAGCCACGTGACCTGGGTGAAGATTCCGAGGCACTGAGACGCCCTGAGGCCCGTGGGCAGCTCGGCCGAGGCAACTGTGCCCGTCTTTCCGATAACCCTGGCTCCGGGAGCCCCTTCCGAGCCCCAAACCCTTAGGAGACGGATGCCCCTCAGCCCAAGGGCTCACCTTGGTCTGTCGAGGCCAGCCATGACCTCATGGTCACCTCGCGTCCCTTGCTGGCACACTGCCCTGGGTGTAGACGTGGTCATGGTTTCAGCTGATGAGACGTGAGGCTGGTGGAGGAGGGGGAGGTGGAGAGTTCAGGTCAGGTCCGCGTCTCCCTGCTCCAGGAGCCCTGAGTCTGCCCAGGACCAGCGTGGTTGTGGGGACCCCGGAGGACATGCTTGAGGCTGGAGGCAGTGGGGGAGGAACTCGGTCCTCGGTGTCACTGGCAAAGCCTCCAGCCGGTGCTAAGCCGCCGGAGACGGCAGGTGATAAACCCCAGCCGTTGCTTTGCCGCCGGAGACGGCAGGTGATAAACCAGGCCTGTCCGCCTCGCGGCCGGCACCAACACCCTGGTCTCGCTGGGCCCCTCGGAATGTAGCTTTCCTGCGGCCTCGCTCAGTAACCGCGGGAGGAGGAAGGGGCAGGAAGAAGGGAGGAGGCAGAAGCGTGACAGTCGGGCCTGCCAGGAACAGTCATCTTTTATTTCTGGGAGTATTTCTTGGCATCAGGCAGATATTGAGAAACAGGCTAAGGAGGTTTGCAGACACCGACAGCTGGAGGGACCCGGGGTGGCGGGGCGGTGGAGTGTCCCCACAGCAGCTGGGCTCCAGGGAGACCACCCTCCCTACAGGGGGGAGAGGGCCACGGCCCATGAACGGGATGCCCCCGGGCCAACACAAAACTCAGAGAATTCCTTTTATTTGATCATTTTAATACCGGAAATGGCAGACCAATCAACAGGACAGACCGCGCACGGACGCCGGGGTGGCTACACGGACGCGGGGGCTCCGCGGCCCTGGGCACGCATGCATGTCCTTTGGGAACGGGCATATCGAGGCGCATAGAGACCACAAAACCACCAGGCTCGGAGGGATCACAGGCCACGGGGACCACGCTTCAAAGGCAATCAGAGGCGTTAAATACGGGACCTACACGTTACGTGTCACTTCACCATACGTATAATTTATATAGTAAAAGAACGGGGACACGGGGTGTACGTGCAAGCGGCTTTGGTCAGAGAAGTGGAGGGGGGAAGCCATGCTCGGGAAGGGCTTGCCTGCCTACTCTCCCTCCGTCCTCGTCCCCACCTTTCTCAGCGTCACCTGGGATCACTCAGTAAATTAGCTGGAAAGCCCTGCCTGGTAACCTCGGTTTGTCCCCTGGGCTCCCTGTGGGTGGGGAGGTGCCCTGGGCCCAGAACACTTGAATCCTAAGTGGAATCACGTCCCTGGGGGTGGCCCTGGAAGGGACCGGGCAGGGAGGGGGGAGGAACATCGCACTGATCGGGCTGAGGGAAGTGCAGCCGCCGGCCGGGCAGGTGTGACGCGTCTCCTGGGCCCGGTCGCAGCAGGGCAGGAATGACTGCAGAGCATCCACTTTCGCAAGCAAAGCTTAGACGGCGCGCCACGCCTGTGTTTCTCTGCAACTGTCCAGAGGCCCGTGATCTCAGAACTGGCTGGCGCTGCTGGGGTCGCACTGCAGCAGCCGGACGATGGAGGGGTCGCTCTTGGCACCTTTGATGAACTCCTCCAGGGACAGTTTACCTGTGAACGGGAATGGGTCTCCTGTCAGCCAGCGCTGTGACCTGCACGTCCGGCGAGGACGGGATGAGCCAGCCAGGCGGGAGCTGGTTAGGGAGGCTGGATAACACACGGCTGACTGTGTGGTTTGTCGTGGACACGGCTTGAAAAACGCACCGGGAGTGTGTGCGTGTGTGTGTGCTCAAAATCCCCAAAGCAGGGACAGATGGAGAAGGGATTGAGGCACGGACACACACACACACACACTCACACCCTGGGGGTCTGATTTCTCATTTTTCCTCCGTCTCTGTCTCTCCTGGGCAAGCACATGTGCCCTAGAGCAAATTATTTTTAAAAGGGGGGGAGGGCAGGGTGGTGGCTAAGGCGCTTAATCCTACATGACTCAGTGGTTCGAGTCCTAAATCTGGCAGCTTGAAGATCACGCCTGGTGCGTGTGCAAGTGTGCCCGAAATCCAAGAGGAGAATGGGGGAGAAGGGATTATGGCGTGGCCATCCTCTGGGGTGAAGGTGATTTCTCACTCTCCCTGTTTCTGCCTCTCTCTAGTGAGTACACATGCCCTGTGGCCAAAAGAAATATGAAAAAGAAAGAAAGAGAGACAGCACAGTGCTCGCGGCAGGGCCACCCCTTCTGTCAAAGTCGGGTGCCTTCTTGAAGCTGGGCCCATGCCCAGCCCCACTCGCTTCGTGGGCCCCTCTGGAAAAGCCTTCTTGCTTTCACGGCTCTCTGCAAAGAATTATGTGACTCAAAAGGCACGTGCAGTGGGACAGCGTGATGGGCTGAGCGGCTGACTGACACCTTCCAGAGGACACCCCGCCCTCATTAAGAAACGTGTGGGGGCCAGCAGGTGGCATAATGCTTACACCGCTGGACTCCTGTGTAGTCGACCGCAGTGCGAGTCCCAGACCTGGCGGTTTAAAACACACCAGGCGCGTGTGCGTGCGTGCCCAAGATCCCGAGAGGAGAATGGAGAAGGGACTGCGGTGTGGCCATGCCCCCAGGGCAGTGATGTCTCGCTGTCTCTCTGGTGAGCGCATGCACCCTATAGCAAAAATCTCTCTCTCAAAAAAAAAACCAAAGACCCAAACATGTGACCTGTCCCAGAAGCCATGGCCGACCTTGCTCGGTGGTCCTGCTGCCTGGTGCTCACTGCCCAGGGCCTGGCCTACCCTGGCTGGAGGCGCTTTCTGCCGGTGATCGCCCTCGTGGGCGGTGGGGGACGAGGAAGAGACTGCCGGGCTAAGGGGCTGCCAGGCGCCTCGTCTGCTGTCCTTCTCCCACCAGGATGGACCCTGCGATGGCCAGAATCAACGACAGAGGTTGCTTTCTTTCGTTTTTTTTTGGGAGAGGTTTTCGCTGTAGGGCGCATGCACTCGCCAGAAAGACAGAGAGAGACAGAGAGACAGAAAGCGAGAAATCACCCCCCAGGGGGGATGGCCATGCCGCAATCCCTTGTCCTCCATTCTCCTCTCGGGATCTTGGGCACGCACGCACACACGCCCGGTGTGAGTTTTAAGCCACCGGGTCTGGGACGCGAACCGCGGTCAGCTACGTGGGAGTCCAGCAACATAGCCATTACGCTAACTGCTGGTCCCAATGACAGTGATTTCTGAGCAGGAGAGCATTTCAGGAAAACCAACGCTGGTGTCCTCTCCCAGGACACACGTGCCCCTGAGTACTGTCCCACGTGTGAGCCTAGGCGAGAGAGCCCATGAGAGCATGGCTTCAATGATGCTTGTGCCTGGGGTGGCCGTGCAGGCCAGGACACACCGTGGGCACCGCCTGTCCCCAGCAGTCCTCTGAGGAGCTTCAAGGACAGAGCACATGCCCCTGGTCACCCTCTACCTTCACCCTGCTCTGGGCCCTCACTGTGGTCCCAGCTGTCCTGGAATCAGTCCTCACCCTGTGGCTCAAGGTCCAGAGACAGATGGGTCCCCTGAGCTCACAGGAGGAAGTGCTCCATGCCAGGGGGCACATTAGCAAGTGGCACACGACACCCAAGTTCACAAATGACCCAGAGGGTGCAGGTACCAGCCCAGCAGGCCCTCTGAGGGGGTCTGGGCTAGGCCAGGAAGCAGCTCAGGGGCAGAGGGTGGTCGTGGGTGGCTGTGGGTGGCCATGGGTGGCTGTGGGCGTTGTGGGTGGTCGTGTGTGTCTTGGGTGGCTATGGGTGGTCATGGGTGTCATGGGCGGTTGTAGGTGTCATGGGTGTCGTGGGTATCGTGGGGGTCATGGGTGGCTGTGGGTGGTCATGGGTGGTCGTGGGTGTCATGGATGTTGTGGGTGGCTGTGGGTGGTCGTGGGTGTCATGGGTGACTGACCTTGGACACTGAGGTCAGGGACAGCAGCCACTACTGGAGGAGTACCAAGCTCTGTGTTAAGACCCTTACAGGCTTTGGGTCAGCTGGTGCTTGGTGGTTAGGGGGCTGGGTCCCACATGGCTGACTATGTGGTTCAAGTCCTGGACCTAGCAGCTTGGGAAACATGCCAGGTGCATGTGCCCCAAATCCCAAGAGAATGGAGAAGGGATTGTGACATGGCCATCCCCACTGGGGGGGGGGCTTTCTCACTTTCCCTCTGTCTCTGTCTCTGCCTCTCTCTGGTGAGTGCACATGCCTGATGGCAAATTACCCAAAAAAATAAAAAGAAGCTTTAGCGTCTTGTTATGAGGACTCTCAGGGACCCTCACAACCACGTGAGATTGGGTTTCGTCCCTGTTTCGCGGAGCAGCAAACCGAGGCTCAGGAGGGCCCAGACTCACTGCCGGTCATCGCGATCCCGCTGTACCTTGCACACGGGGCCGTGGTTCACGTGTGAATGTGTTAGGAAAGCTCTTGTGCCCGCACGACCTGCGGCTCCTGCGTGACCCGGCGCCCTCCTCCCACCAGGCTGGTCTTTGCCCCTGCGCGGCAGCTCCAGGCTTCCTCGTGCGCGAGCCTGTCTACTCCACAGAACAGCCCCGGAGTCGTCTCCCCACACGTCACAGTTCTTTATTGCTCAACAGCAAGTCCGAACTGATCTGCGGCTGAGCTCCTCAAAGCCAGCGAGCCACCAGGTGGCACTGGGGGACATTCCCAGCCCAGAGACGTCTTAGGGGCCCCCAAGCCAGCACCCACTGGGCTGAATCATCCAGTCTCCCAGCTGCCTCCTCTTGCTTGGGTCCTCCAGACCACTGGGCAGGAGGGCCGCAGCCAGCAGCCCAGGGCCCACCACCAGGCCCTTTAATTCCAACCCATCTGGCCCTGGGGGCCACCAGCATGCCTGCTCCCCTCCCCAAATATGCCCATGGGGCTTCTGGGAGACCATGCACAGAGGGGCCAGCCAGCGACACGCCCGGGTCATGATGGCACGAGGAGGGAGCCAGGATGCGGCAGGTGGCCCTGACTAGGTCCTGTCCTTTCTCGGCAGAGAAGCACCCGGGCAGGGGGTGCAGGCAGCTATCCCCGCCCCCGCAGCAGACGGCAGGCAGCGCCCCCCTACCGTCATTGTTCGTGTCCATCTGCCTGAAGATCTTGTCCGTCCGTTTCTCCGGAGTGGACTCGTCCTCGGGCATCTTCATCACGGAGGACACCATTTTGTAGATAGCCTGCAGGGAGGGCACAGGGCAGCGTGCTCAGGGACCACAGTGCGACTTCCAGCCCGTCCACAGCTACAGAGAGGTCAGGGCGCTGGCCTGCCACCTTCGGACGCTTTGGTCAGGAGGACACTCCCAGCTACTCGCTACACTCGGGCGACTCTCACAGATGGGACGTTTGGCAAAGGAAGGGAGGCGGTGCAAGTGTCGGCAAGAGACGGCAGCCATGATGGCGTGAGGTACGGCTCTCCCTGGTTGGGTTGGGAGGAGGGGTGGGGCCTTGTGGGGGTCGAGGACGCCCCTAGTGAGGGTGGCGGTCGGGGGCAAGCACATGTAAGCGTCCCCATACTGTCTGCGGAGCTGTGTGTGGTTTGCTAGATGGCTGTTAGACCTAACTTAAATAAGACTGAGCCCTGGAAACTCAGAAAGAACGGCATAACCAGCCCCAGGAAGCCCAGGAATGGGGTGGCACAGGGTCTCCAAGGCCAGATGGTGGGACCTCCACTGGTGTGCTGCCCTCATGCCCTCGAGGGCTCCTTCTCTTGGCTTGCTATCCGAGTGGCCTGTCCAGGCAGGTGCTTGTGTGCACCAGGCAGATGTCTGCACGTGGGGCGGGGTGGCACAGAGGCCAGCGACCGGCAGCTTGGTCAGAGCGGCACGCAGGGCAGGGAGCGGGCGGTGCCATGGAGGGGTTTTCTGAGCACTCCCTGTGGCAGCAGCTTGAGTGATTTCCATGGTTAAAACAACAGACCAAGAACAACCATCATGTCTTAAAAGCCAGGCATTTCAAACATGAGAAGCTGGGCTGGCCCCATGGCCTGGTAGTTACGGTGGCAGGATCTCTGGTGGCCAATGGCGCAGTTCAAGTCCTGGACCCTAGGGCTTAACAAGCACAATGGGTATGTGTGCGCGTGCCCCAAATCCTGACGGGAGGGAGAGGGAGAGGGGAATTATGGTGTGACCACTCCCCATAGGGGGTGCTTTCTCACAATCCTTTCTCTTTTTTTTTTTCCCCTCAGTAATTTCAGGGACCAGCAGATGGAGTAATGGCTATGTTACTAGACTTCCACATAACCACAGTTCGAGTCCCAGACCCAGTGGCTTAAAACTCACGCTGGGGGTATGTGTGTGCCCAAGATCCAAGAGAATAGAGGAGAAGGGATTGCAGTGTAGCCATCTCCCCTGGGAGGTAATTTCTTGCTTTCTGTCTCTCTGGCGAGTGCATGCACCCTATAGCAAAAATCTCTCTCTAAAAAAATTAAAAAAAAAAAAAAGGAGAACTCCAAGGTTTCTGCCGTCCAGTATACCCCCCCACCCCGCCCTGCACATCCCCATGTGCAGGGGAGCCTGGCCGGGCCTGGCCCCTTCCCCTCCCCTCACACCCTGGACGTCCTGGGTTTCAGGAACCTTCCTGAGGCTGGGCCTTGCAAAGTCTAGACCCTCGCAGGCTCCTGGAGGTCCTGGAGAACTTAACACACGAATCCGTGTACGGACTGCAGCACTGGGCACGCGTGGAGACACTCTGCAAACAGGTTGCACTCCGGGTGCAGGGGACGCCTTTCGGGGTCCGGAGACTCGGTTTGAGAGCCTGAAAGCCAGATCCCATTTGAACAAGATGGCTGCTCCCCCCTGCGCTGAACGGGGCCCAGCCACTCCACTCGGCCAGTGACTGCACGCCAGGTGCGGGTGAGGGCAAGGACTTGCGATTCTGGGAAGCAGTTTCCACACCACCTCAGCTCAGAGCCAGGAGGGGACGAGAGTCCCAGAGCCCCCCAGGCCCAGCCAGGTCACTCTCACTGTGACAACAGCTCTCCGGGAGATGAGCTGGTGCCCCGAGGCCAGTGCTTACTGTGGGGTCACGGATGGACCAGGCCATGGGATTCAGTCCTGAAGTTCCTTCCACACGAGCTGTCTCTCCTGAGAACGAGCCCCAGCCTTGGGGCAGCGCATGTGGAGTTACCAGGAGGAGGCCACCCCGTGGCCTGCCACTCTCCGTGGCACTCCGAGGCACCTGGCAAGTGGCTGTTTCTGGAAAACAGCCTTACCTGTGGGAACCATAGACAGGCACGGGGGCGCCCTCCCATGCCAGGTGACAGGAACGCACCTGCATGGGAGGTGCGGTGTGCGGCTGGGCCTTACAAGCTAGTTACTGACTTCTAAATACAGGACTTCCCGCGGCTGGCCGGCTCCTTTCACAGGTGCTAAGGGTTCCAGCAATGACACAAGGAGTTTTCAACAAGTTCACGGGAAACCCTTATCATGAAAAACTTACGCAAGGGTCTGAAAATAAACTCATACTTTAATTCCATTTTCCTATGAACTTTTTGAAGTCCCCTCAAAATCCTCAGCTCTGTTAGTTCTTAGAAAATCACTTCTCTGAGCTTCAGATTTGGGGAAAGGGCGAGAACGACATTTCACAGGGTCATGAAGATGAAAACGGTCCGTGTGCTCAGCCCTGGGGTGAAACAGCAAGGGGTCTGTCACCATGGTTCTGTCATCACTATTTGTTTAAAGACCCCCGACCAGGTGACGCCTGCTCACTTTCAAAAGCGCCAAGAGTGGGGCCAACAGGTGGCGTGGTGGTTAAGGCAGCTGGACTCCCACATGGCTGGCCATGGTTCGAATCCTAGACCTGGCAGCTTGCTTTCTCATTTTTCTTCTCTCTCTCTGTCTTTCTCTCTGGACAACTTTAAAAAAATTAAATTAAATAATGACAACGAATAAATTAAAATTAAAAAGTGCCAAGCGTGGCCAGACGTCGTGGCGGGTCCCGGGCGGGCGGGGGCAGGGCCACGCCGGCGCCCACCTGCACGATCTCCAGCATCTCGCTGCGGCTGATGTAGCCGTTGCCGTCCAGGTCGTACATGCTGAAGGCCCACTTGAGCTTCTGCTCCAGCTTGCCCCGCGAGGTCACGCTCAGCGCGATGATGAACTCCCGGAAGTCGATGGTGCCGTCGCCGTTGGTGTCGAAGGTGCGGAAGACGTGCTCGGCGAACTTGGAGGCGTCGCCGTAGGGGAAGAAGTTGGCGTAGATCTTCTTGAACTCGTCCACGGTCAGGTGGCCGGTGGGGCAGTCCTTGAGGAAGCCCTTGTACCACTCCTGCAGCTCGTGGTCAGTGAACTCCGTGTTCTCCCGCAGGTCCTGCAGCACCTCGGGCCGCAGCTTGCTGTTCTGCTTGCCCATGGCGGTCGGCAGTGGTGGCGAGTGCACCTGCGAGACAGGAGAGGGTCAGCGGGGCTGGGGCCAGGGTCAGTGGCCTGGGCAGGGCCAAGCCACTCCGCAGCGTGCCCTGGACTGGAGCTGCAGCGGCCGATGCCCAGCGGGTGTGCCAACACCTTACACAGCACTGAGCAGGCCGAGGGACCAGTGAGCCCGGGCAGGCCACCTCACCCTGCGGACGAGCCCAGGAACCTGGGCATGTGAGACAACCGTGAGGCTTAAAGTCAACGGGACGAGGCATTACCAAGTGCCCGAGGGCTTATACCCAAGCAGGGGTTAAAATAAACCCTTGTCCCCTCACCCGCATGGCCCTGGGGCAGCTTCACCACAGAGACGCAGCCTGGACCGGTTCCAGGTTCTTTTGTTTGGGGGACCATGTTATGACTTTGTGCTCAGTAGGATTTTCCAGAAGGGAGTCTGCTGCTTTCTTTGGCCTTCGAGAACTGCTCCAAGAGGAAGACGGCCCTAGCTCTGAGCAGCAAACGCCATCCTGTTAGCCAGTGCCGGTGCCCCTGTGGGAGGGGGTGCAGAGCGTACCCCAGACCACACCTCACGGGCCGGTCTGCACCCTGATCAGCTACCAGCAGGCATTGGTAAGCTTTCAGAGGCTGGCTGGAGCCATAGCAGCAACCCGCCCCTGCGAGGCTGCCCACATGGGGAGTTCCTGGATCCCATCTGGAGACCTCCCTGAACAGGCCACTATGTGCTAGCCCGGGATTCAGGGCTGGCTAAAGCTGGGGGAACCATGGCGTGAAGACCCCAAAGGAGTACCTGTCTCCCTGACTCGCAAGACAAAAAATTAACTTAAAAGATACTACCAGGCCAACCAGTGGCGTGGTGGTGAAGGGGACTGGATCCCACGTGGCCTGGATCTGGTGACCTGAGAAACACATTAGGTACATGTGTGCGCCCCCCAAAAGGAGAGGAAAATGGAGGAGGGGCTGCAGCGTGCCATCTCTGACGGTGGGTGCTGTTTCATTTGCCTTCTCTTTATCTCTCCTGTGAGCACATGTGCCCTCCGACAAAAAAAAAAAAAAATGTTTTTCTCCTCACCCCTTAATTTCTTTTAATTTCTTCTTCTCTTTTATTATTATTATTATTTTTATATTTTAGGGAGATTTTTGCTATAGGGTGTGTGCATTTGCCAGAGAGAAAGTGAGAGATTACCCCCGAGGGATGGCCATTCCGCAATCCCTTCTCCGGTCTTCCCTCAGGATTTTGGGCATTCACTCACATGTGCCCAGAGTGAGTTTCAAACCTCTGGGTCTGGGACTTGAACCACAGTCGGCCATGTGGAAACCCAGCACCTTAATCACTAAGCCACTTGCTTCTCCCCCATTTATTTTCTTACTTCAACAGTAACACACATACATGGCTCCATCATTTTTAAAGGACACGGATGAACAGAAAATACAAAGTAAACATCTCCACCCTAGTCCCTGAGGTAACCACTCAGAACGGCCACTACGTCCATCAATCCTAAAGAACCCTGCCAGATCCCGGAGGGGCGTACGACACACAGCCACCTGCTCCTCGCCGTTCCTGTCTTCTCCACTCCTTCCAGGGTTTGTTTGTTTTTTTTTTTTTGGTTACATTTGCTATAGGGTGTGTGTGTTTGCTGGAGAGAAGGGTGGGAAGCACCCACGGGGGTGAGGGGGAACACTCCACAATGTCTTCTCCATTCTCCTCTAAGGATTCTGGGTCCACACGCACGTGGGCCCAGCGTGTTTTTCAAGCTGCTGGGTCTGGGACTTGAGCCACATGGCCACGGGAGATCTGACTCTTAATCACGAGGCTATGGGGCTCTCCACCAAATGCCTTCCACTAAACCGTGTGTCCGGGAGAGGACAGCCAGCCCAGACACCACCACTGTTTCCATCCCATGGGAGGGGCCGGGGCCAGATACGCATTCACGTCTGCGGTTACTGTAGTGCTCCCGGCCTCCCCCGGAACCAGTTCTGGGTCCGTCTAATGTTGCCCCGGAGGACGCCATGACAGCTCCCTGTCCAGAAGGGCCCCGTGGGTGGGCAGGGCCAGGTCCCCCAGGACTACCCAGGGCTGGGTTGCCTCACTGCCACCATGCTGCTGCCTTGGGCTGAGGCCGGGACCGCTCCCTGCCCCTGCAACATGCCTTTTGGGGCCTTTACCAGCCTTCACGTCCCCCGCTGCCTCCATCTGCTCCCGTCTTAACTTCTGGCCCCTCTAGCACCAGCCAGTTCGGGTTTACCGCTACTGGTCTGGGACTAGGCCCGAGCAGGTGGCCCGAGACTCCCAGACAGCATCGGGGGCCAGGGGGCCATGGCCCAGCCCAGGGCGCCCACTGTGCGGCTGCGGCCAGC
>NW_006159501.1:8206844-8213506 GCF_000334495.1 Tupaia belangeri chinensis
CCGCCCCGGGGCCCCCCCGGTCGGGCTGCGCCCGCCCCCCGCTTCTCTGGCTGCCCAGGAGCAGGAGGACGGCTGCGCATGCGCATGGAGCCTTCCTGCTCTGCAGGGGCCTCCCCAGGTGGGCAGCGCCTGCAGCCTCCAGGACTGCCCCTGCGATGGCCAGCTTCCTGGCCATTTCAGCAGCTCTGAAAGGAGCTCTGGGTGTCACGCTGACCACGCCCTGTCATCTGGGACGTCTGCAGAGCGTCTGCAGGTGGACAGCCTGATTTGTCCGTCTCAGGTTGATGTCTTCACAGCAGCCGCCCCAGGCGGTGTGGACCGGAGGTGTGGTCTGCGTGTCCTCATCCCTCACTTCCTCCAGCTGAGACCCGACAAGGGGCCTGCCAACAGAGCGCGTGTCCACCTGTCCTGGAGGGGCGCCTTGCGCTCTGCTGTGAACCATGAGCAGCTGCCGGAGGGACTGAAGGGGCTGAATGCCCCTCGGAGTTCCTGTGTTGAATGGAAGGCCTGGCTTTGGTTCCCACCCACCCTCAAGCGGGGGCAGCCTGTGGTCCCAGGGACTTGGGAGCCCGAGGCAGAAGGACCATGAGATGGGGAGGTGGGGGCGGGGGTTCTCCTTAAAAAAAAATCCTGTGTGGAAGTCCTAACCCTCAGTCCCTCAGAAGTGACTGTATTTAAAGAGGGAATTAGGCTAGAATGAGGTCACTAGAGTGACGAGGTCCCACAGGAGGAGATTACAGCACTGGGGGAGGGACCTTGGGGTCGTCCTAGATATCCGCGCGAAGTCCCCACAGAATGTCCACTCTGCTTGCGGCCTGAGGAGAGGAGGTCCGGTCACACGTGTCACCAGGAAGGACATGTAAGGAGATGCAGGAGGGCGGCCAGGAGGTGGTGTAATGGCGAAGGCTCTGAGCTCCCACATGGTGGACCACAGTTCGAGTCACAGACCTGCAGCTTGAAAATCACAACGGGTGCGGCCCTGCATGCCCCAAATCCCAGGAGGATAGATGAGAAAGGACTGCAGCGTGGCCATCCCCCCTGGGGTAAGGGTGACTTCTCATCTTCCCTCTCTGTCTCTCTCCAACGAGCACATGTGCCCTCTGGCAAAAAACCTTTAAAGAGAGAGAGATGCAGGGGGGAAACAGCCATGCACAGCCAGGCAGCAGCCTCAGTGGGGCAGGTTGCGGCCCCACATGCGCCTCACAGAGGCCTGGCCTCCTTCCCTGCTGTGCTGCAACCTCCCTGGACCCCTCCATGCCAGGGCCTGTGAGCCCAGCACGGTGCTCCCCGGTGGCTCCCATCACTGCTCCCTGGCGTTGGAGCCCCGGGCCAGGACGGTCTCACGGAGGGCCTCCCTCCCACAGCATTCATGGAGCCGGCGAACGGAGCCAAGGAAAGCTGCCGGCCTCCCCGGCTCCCAGGCAGTCGGCGTGTGCTTGCCCAAGGCCCAGGTGAAAGGTTCAATCCCGAGGCCCTCTCCTCAGCCCTCCTTGCAGGCTCCAGCCAGAACCAGGCTGCCTTGCAAGAAACAGGGGCCGCAGGGCACTGGGTGTTGGTCCATCCGCTCCGGTCTTAACTTCTGGCCCCTCTAGCACTGGCCAGTTCTGCTCCTCACTAAGCAAGTCAAGCTTACTGTTGCAGCTGTCTGCAAAGATGGGTGACAAAAGCAAGCCTTTCTGCAAAGACAAAAGCCACCACTCACATTCCCAGCCACCTGGCTCTGGGCGTTAGGTAAAGCCAGGCTTCACTTAGCAGAAAGTCTTCTTTCATCTCCAAGGAGGATGGGGGTGGGGAGGGTCCCAGGGGAGGGCAGAGCTGTCTCCTACCCGGCTGAGAAAGCTTCAGATTCAAGCGGGGCTCAGGCGCAGCTCAGACAAGTAACAGCCTCTGAGAGCATCAAAGACATTTTAACTCGCGGTAATGGAAGGGGGGAGGGGGGAGGGGGTTAATGTGGCACTTGCACACCTCTCTGGTTCTCAGTTCTCTGCTATTGTTCATGTGCTCATTGTAAGAAAAAAGGAAAAGGGACCAGCAGTTAGCGTAATGGCTATGTTGCTGGACTCCTACGTGGTCGTCCGCGGTTCGCGTCCGGGACCCGGTGACTTAAACTCACGCTGGGCGCGTGTGCGTGCGTGCCCAAGATCCCGAGAGGAGAATGGAGGAGAAGGGATTGCGGCGTGGCCATCCCCCCTGGGGGTGATTTCTCACTTTCTATCTGTCTCTCTCTGTCTGGTGAGTGCATGCGTCCTATAGCAAAAACTTCTCCGCGGTGAGGGAATGGGTCCTAAAACAAAAACTTTTAAAAAAAAAAAAAAAAAAAGGAAAAGAAAAGAAAATGTAAACATGTAGCTAGGAAGCCTTAAGAAAAGGACTGCCTGCAAATTAAAGCCTCTTCAGCGGTCTCTTTCCGCCGGCTGCTCCGTGAGGCTCCTGGGAACCCAGTGCTCACGTCCCATTAACCACAGCTCAGCACAGCTGCAGGGCCACGTTCTCAGAATGACCCAGACGGAAGAGATGGGAGCCGATAGAGGCTGCAGGCTGGAGGAGCCGTGGGCCGTGAATTTGAACTTCAAGAGGTTGGAGGACCTGACTGGGGTGGAACGGAAGGCAGGGGGCAGGGCAGAGGGTTCATGTTCTCAGCACAGGCCTAGCCTCCCCTCCCGGTGTCCCACAGCTTCCACTCCTCCCAGAGCGGAGCTCCTGTACTGGGGCTGATTGCATTCACCAAAATAGCTTGTCCTTTTTTGCTCCAAATAAGCAGGTGAGTTGAGCACCTGTCCCTTGGCTTCCAGTGCAGCTCTCCGAGGACAGGTCACAGGTGGGAGGTGCGGGCAGTGCCAGCTTCCAGCACCCGGGGGCAGGGGCAGGTGCACAGGGAGCCATCCAAGCTGTAGCATGGCTTGGTGGACACTAGAGGGCGCAGTCGGGCAGGCTCCCCAGGGCCTGAGCTAAGCCCTGCACACCTTCGCCTGGCCTTGTTGCCACCCTCAGGGGTGCCTCAGTTTCTCCGTCTGTAAACTAGGGCTGCTCTGCTCAGTACGGCGCCACTGTGGCTTCTGCACACTCCATGTAAATACACACTGGATGCTGACGACTTCATACGGAAAGAAAAAACAGAATATTTCATTAATAATCTTTCTAACCTGATTGCATATGAAATAATAAAAAATACCATTTGGGATAGAAAAGATTGAATTGAACATGTTGTTAACATGAATCTCAACTATTTCTTTCTTTTGAAAATAGTTTAATTCCCTTTTCCACAAAGTTTTTCATTGCCATGGGCTGCTGCATGTCCTTTTCGAGAGAGAAAGAGAGAGAGCAAGATGGAGAGAGAGAGGGAGAGAGCGAGATGGAGGGAGAGAGAGAGCGAGAGAGCGAGCTCCCCCATGGGGCGTGGTCCTGCTGATCCTTTCCCTTCCACTCTCTACCCTGCTAGGGTTCGGAGTACACACGCACACGTGCCTGGTGGGTTTCTCAGCCGTGGCTGGCCACGCGGGGTCTGGCTGGCCACGCACAGCGCGCACCTGCTGCTACGGGCGGGCACTCACCCTTTCCTACTGCGGTGACTCAAAGAGTTAACGTTAGGCGGCTCCCAGTAATCGTATTTCTGGGGACCGCTCTGGGTGGCAGTAGCATGACATCAGGACCCCTAGATCTAGGCCACCAGACAGGGACTTGTTTTTTTTTTTTAAGGTTTTTGCCATAGGGTGAGTGCACCTGCTAGAGAGCCAGACAGGGGAAGTGAGAAATTATACCCCGGGGTGGTGGTGGGGATTCTCCTCCTGCGATTTCGGGCATGCACACATGCATGCCTGGTGTGAGTTTCTTTCTTCCTTTCTTTTTGAGAGGTTTTTGCCTTAAGGCACAGGGGGCACAGGGCTGCGAGGCCACGGAGGAGGGGCTGCAGAAGAAGGGATGTCCTCCTCTCCTCTGAGCGGGGACAGCCAACAGCCGAGTCAGACCCGGGGACCAGGAGGCCAGTAACAGGTGGGAGCCAAGAGCTGCAGGCGCTCATTCCCAAGGCCTTCCTGACACCTGTGGCCTTTGCGTTTTACCAGCGGGATAGGCTCCAGGCCAGGGACTTGAAACCTTCCTGACATCTGTACCCACCCCAGCGGTTCAAAGTCCCCATGATGCCCCAAAGTCTGACAAAATACAGGAAAAAAAGGGAAAAGGGGAAGAAAATGAAGGAAAGGAGAGGGAACGAGGCAGGCCGGGCCAAACACAAACACCCCTCCCTATTTTAGCCCATATTGCTTTTTCACTCTCCCTAAGATTGAGGCGCCCCTAAATGAGGCTGGGGGACAGAAGGAGGCAGAGAAAAGAAAAGGGAACCCCCTGAGCAGAAGGCTCTCTCCCCTGCAGAAAAGGCAACGGTAACAGGAAGAATGTGGGGGGGGGGCGGGAGGGCCTCTCCACGGGCCCACGGGGCTCCGCGAACTCAGCTTCATCCACGCAGCCTGCTCACAGCAGGTGCAGGGAGGTGAGTGGGGCAGCGAGGGGAGGGGGGGGGGGGGGGGGCGGGAGGGCCTCTCCACGGGCACACGGGGCTCCGCGAACTCAGATTCATCCACGCAGCATGCTCACCCAGCGAACTCCTATTCATCCACCAAACCCCAGCGCACATGCCACTCTTTGGGGTGCCCCCCAGAGGCCTACAATTGCTCTCCCCTTTCCGTTCCAAAAGCATTTTCCCATTTCCAGTGTGACCTCAGCTTTCTGATTTACTGCAATGTATCTGCACAGATAAACATAGGTACCCCTTCCCCATTAGACTGTGCACCTCGGGAAGAGAGCACCTCGTCCGACCAGTAGGGCAACCAGCTGGCTGGCCTGTCCTAGCCTCGGGGCCTTTGCCTCCGTGTCTGGGAGGCTCACTCCCCTTTCCTTCCTGCCCTGGCTGAGGGTCTTCTTGGAGAAGTCTCTAAGGGACCTGTCTCGTCCACCCTCCACTCTGGCGGCCTCTCCCTGCCGTCTCCCGGCACTCCCCCCTCCTGGCACTGGGCTTACACATCTGTGCTCTCCGTTTGCTCACCACCATGTCCCCGGGCCGTGAGCGAGTGTGCAGTAAACACGTCTGAGCGGATGGCTGTGTGTTCCGAGGGCCTCGCACACACAGCGCCTGAGAATGCACTGCGAACAAGAGAGTGGGCGGTTCAGGGCCCCTCCTGCCCTAGTGCAGTGTGACTCCTGCAGTGCTAGGGTGCAGAGAGCATTGGGGGTTGGGATGGTCGTGAGTTCCCTGCTCAGAGGTGTTCTAGAAAGCTCCACGTACTGATGCAGCAGAGGAGAGGTTCTGGGGTGTGTCCAGTGGGGGATTGTGTAAACTGCTGCCCAACCTCACCCCTGTGAACATGCCTGCATAGACGTAGCGCCACCCTCACTGTGACCGGAGCTCCGAGGAGCTCTGAGTAGAACAGTACTGAGCCTGTGGGGAGAGGGCAGGGAGGAAGGGAAGGAAACGCCCAGGAGGAGTCGCTCCCTACAGCCCTGCCGACGCAGCAGGAAGCGGGACTGAGGACCAGGTCCCCGCGGCTCCCTGGTTGCTGCCACAGAGGGTGCAGGCTGCAGGCGAGGAGGAACAGGGCCGCGCAGTAGGGCAAGGGTGGGCCTGGGTGACCCAGGAGGGAAGCCGGGTGTGCAGTGCAATCGGGCTTCAGGTGCACACCCAGGAAGACTACTCAGTTACACCTCAATCGTGTCAGCGTGTGCACTCCATGTTGGGCACGGGACACGTGGTAAACCAGACACAGAGGCTCTTCCAGTAGCCCTGGAACTGTCCCTCTGCTCCCCGCATACCCAAGAAATGGGTGATGCACAGCCCGTGGCCCAGGAGCTCAGGCAAAGCGGTGGTCGGTCAGGAGGGGTGGAGGTGAGGTCTGAGATGACTCAGCCCCAGGAGTTCCCCCAGACAGGGCACTGTGCCCTGCACTCTCTGTCCCTACCCCTGCAACGAGGAAGGACAGTGTCCCGTGTACCGTACCCCAAAGCTGGGGCCATTAGCACCAAGCATGGTAGGGGAAGAATGGCAAGCACACGAATGGTACCCAGCACCCGTCACCGGGAGAGGAGATGGCCAGGCAGGGGCTTCTAGCATCCCCGCCCTCCACTCAGCCAGTGAGCCAGGCAGGGCGAGGGCACCACGGTAAAGTCACACAGTAAGACTCAAAAGTTGGCGCAAATAACCCTGGGGCCCCAGCTTCTTACTCTCGGGGGCCAGAGCATGCCACAGCTAAGTGCTCTTTTGGAGGAAATTTAAGAGGCCCCAGCAAGACGGGGACGCCTCTGCCATGCCCTCTCCTTCGATGCGCGCCTCCCCAGGCAGGGGAGCAGGGGCTGTGGTCCCGGTCAGCTGGCTGTACTGTCCACGCTTGGAGTGGCACGCCCCACCCCCAGCCTGGGGTGAATTCCTCCCGCCCCGCAGCCGAGCCTGGCCTCAGGGAGATACACGGCCGGCCTGGAGGGAGATACATCGGGTGGCAGCAAACGTCTCAATTGCGCAGCTCCAGGCCGGATGTGAACCACGGCCCTCCCGGAGGACAACAGCAGCACACCCTGCGGGAGCGAAACCGAGATGACAGCCGCTCGGCTCATCGTGTGACTCAGCCTCCCTTGGCCGGCGGCCAGCAGCCCGCTCACCCCAGAGGGGGCGCCGCGGG
>NW_006159501.1:8213647-8235704 GCF_000334495.1 Tupaia belangeri chinensis
CGGGGCGGCCCCAGCTCACCCCAGAGGGGACGCGGCGGGGCGGGCGGTGCTCCCGGGCGCTGAGCTGGCCCAGGAGTTAGGGAGGGCCTGGCCAGCGTCGCCAGGCTCCAGACCTCGCCTCTGCTCCTCTGCAAACGGGGCCCGAACGCTGGCCTGGGGGTTGCCATCCGGACGCAGCGACTGACCCCGGACTTTCAGATGGGGCATGGAGGATGCCTACGGACATTCACACGAACTCCAGGGCGGCTTCACACCAACACCCGCAATGGTGGCTTCCACTGTCCACAGACGTTTTCCACATGCACACCATACACACACCCCACTGACACACGCACACCCACACAGTACACCACACACACCCCACTGACACACGCACACCCACACACTATACCACACACACCCCACTGACACACGCACGCACACACACCATATATACACTCACCACTAACACACACACCATATACACACACCCCACTGACACATGCACACCCACACACTACACCACACACACCCCACTGACACACACACCCACACACTATACCACACACCCCACTGACACATGCACACCCACACACTATACCACACACCCCCCACTGACACACACACACACACTATATACACTCATCCCACTGACACATGCACACCCACACACTACACCATACACACACCCCACTGACACATGCACACCCACACACTACCCATACACACACCCCACTGACACATGCACACCCACACACCCCACTGACACACGCACACCCACACACTACACAGACACTCCACTGACACGCACACCCACACACTACACCATATGCACCCCACTGACACACATGCACACCCACACACTACACCATACACACCCCACTGACACACGCACACCCACACACGACACCATACACACACATCACTGACACACACGCACACATACACACGTGTATCATACACGCTGTACACACCCACAGACACACCACACATGACACAGATATCCCCCCTCCCATACATGCATACACTACATGTAAGGCACGCGCACACTGCACACATACACACCACACACACAGATGTGTGCACATGCCCCAGACTGCATAAACTCTGTTCCCATCACTGGTGTGGTCCCCTGACATGGCTCAGCCCTTCTCTGGCTCCCAGTGGGGAGACCCCTCACAAGAGGGTGTGCTCTGAGAGTCAAGTCCCCACACACATCAGGGTGGGGGTGACTAGGATTCCACTCCTGGGCACCTCCTACCCGCGAGAAAACAGCATACACAAAACCAGCCGCGATCTCTGCTCCTCCCTCCCCGGCTCTCTGTGCCCTCGCTGGGCTAGCAGGACACTGCACCTAGACCTGAGGATATGGAGACACACATGGGGACGCGTGGCCTGGCGTGACGTGCCCTGACACCCAGCTCTGCTGGGTGGGGTCAGGAGGCCTCCAGAGCAGCACCTGGGCTCGGTGTGCTCGAAGCGCTCCCCCCCGGGCAGACGGGCAGGAGGGTCCACAGTGCTGGGGTGAGGGCAGGAGCGAGGAGACTTGAAGGTGCGGCTGGGAGAGGGGCTGGGAAGGAGGGGTAGGGCAGAGCTGGGAGGTGGTAAGATCACCCTGGCGACTTTCTCCTGGGTGCAGGGAGCCCCTCAGGGCACCTAGGCATGGAGGAGACACAGCGAGCACCTCATCCTGCTGCACAGCTCTGGCCTGCCCCTCTCCAAGCACCGCTGTGGGCCAAGAGTGGACTAACCATGGAGAATAACTCTGAGCAGTACAGAACAATCTAGAACAGTGTCGAACAGCATGGAACAACAGAGAGCAGTACAGCACAGGGCAGAACGATAAAGGACGCTGTGGGACACGTGGGCAGGGTAAGTGAGGGGCCTGGGAGAAGGGACAGTGACAGGAAAGGAGGAAACATACTGTCAGACCCTGGGAACTCAGACTGCACGGAAGGTAATTAAGATGCATATCCCTGAGACCAGCCCCTGGAGGACAGTCTCTGAGCCCTCTACCAGCGACAGGGTAAGGACGGGAGACGCGGCGTCTGTAATGAGCAGAACTCTGTCATTAGCACATTGCCCTCCTCAGCTCAGATGGGGCTGGAGGCCCTGACTGCTCACTGTCCTACCTGTGAAGTCCTGGTCGGGCAATGCAGCCCCGAGCCATGTTCCAGCCTTAGTCTGACTCTGTCCCCAGAGGCAGACGGGAATGGACGACCCTCTCCCTCAGGGCTGGCTGGCTTGCTCTCTTCCCAGGCAGGCTGGAGAGCTCATTCTGCCGGGCCTCGACGTGGGCAATGACTGACATCCCAGCGCACAGGCCCCACGTGACCTATGCCCACATTTTCAATCCACGTGCCCCCAGTGAACGAGGTTTGGCCACATCCTAAAGTACACCAGGCAGAAACAGTCTCTGAGAAGAAATATCATTGTTAGATTTAGGCGATTTCAAGACATGCGGGCCCTCCTGGGGGTTCTGTGCCGGCCGCCCATGGCTCCGTACTCAGGGCAAGGCCCACTCTGTAACCTGTCAGCCGTGCCGGGCTCACAGAGGGAAGGCTCCTGCCAGCAACCGGGCCCCCGTGCCCACTGCGGCTCAGAGCGCCAGGCCACAGGCTTCTTGTTTTTCTTAAATTTGGAAGAAAACCTCTAGTGACCCATCTCATGTGCTATGTGATTCATGCTTAATGTCCCCGAGAACAAATAAAAACAGTAAGTCATTCCCAGTAAAATGGCATCAGACCGCTTAAACGCCAGGCATGAGGACGGCGAGAAGCCGGCTGCCTCCAGGGCCCCGGATGCTGCAGTCGTGGGTTGTCATTAGAGTGTGTCACAATCAGGAGGGGACAGCTCATAATGGCTGCCCTTTATCTTTTTTTTAAAGGTTCTTGCCCCAGGGTGCGTGAGCTTGCTGGAGAGGCAGAGGGAGGGGAAGAGAGAAATCATTCCCCAAGGGGGATAGCCATGACGCAATCCCTTCTCTAGTCTCTCCTCAGTTTGGGCACACACACACACGCACCTGGTACGATTTTCAAGCCGCTGGGTCTGAGAGTTGAACCACGTCAGCCACGTGGGAATCCAGCAGCCTAACCACCATACCATCTGCTGGGCTCGTCCTTTGCCATTTTTGTTTAAGAGAGATTTTTGCCAGAGGGTGTGTGTACTCTCCAGAGAGACTGAGACAGAGAGACAGAAAGCAAGAAATCCCCCAGGGGGTGATCACACCACAAATCCCCTCTCCTCCATCCTCCTCTTGGAATTTTGGGCACGTACGCACACACACCCAGCTGAGTTTAAAACCGACGGGTCCAGGACTTGAACCATGGTCAACTATGTGGGAGTCCAGCAACATAACCATTGTATCATCTGCTGGTCCCGCTAATCTTATTTATTTATTTTTGAGAGCGTTTTGCTATAGGGCACAGAGACAGAGAGAAACAGAGACAGAAAGTGAGAAATCACCCCCCGCGCCCCCCAGCTGCCAGGAGGATAGCCACATCACAATCCCTTCTCCTTGATTCTCCTCTGGGGATCTTGGGCACGCACGCATATGCGCCTGGCCTAAGTTTCAAGCTGCTGGATCTGGGACTCAAACCATGGGCTGGAGCGTGGGAGTCCAGCACCTTAACCACCACACCACCTGCTGGCCCCATCCTTTGTCATTTTATATACCAGAAGCCGCAGCTCCTGCAGGGAAAGCCAGGACAATACCCACACCCACGCAGGGCAAGTGCGGGTTGCCACGCGTTCACAGAGCCCCTGCAGAGTGGAAACCACGGCGCGCAGGGCCAGGGGCACGGAAGTGGGCGAAGCCCTGCATGTGCTCCTGGTTGGGAGGGCGAGCCCCAGCTCTTCCTACGTGGACTTGGATCCTGCTCTGAGCCGGCCACGTGCTCGGGTGCTGGGCCACAAAACCGGAATGAACTAACAGAATGTCCTGGGCTTTAGGGCTGGACCCTGGGCCTTTCCTGACCCTTCTCCCCGAGGACACAGAGCCAGGCCCCGTTTACCCAGGGTGAGGCAGGGTGAGGCTAGGAATAACCCCAGAGCCAATCAGCACAGGGCCTGGAACAGAGAGCAGCAACTGTTTGAGGAGAGGAAGGAAGGAAGGCAGGGAGGGCGGGCGGAGGTCCGGCCTGGGGGGAAGGGGCACTCCCTGCGCAGTCTCCAAGGCCTCTGCAGACTGTGGGCCTGTGGGCACCATCTAGAGCCCCTGCCGAGACTTCAGCTTCCTTACCCCGCCCACCTCCAAACTTTCTAACACTTTCGGACCCAAACGCTCTCAGACGTCAGTGGAAGGCCAGAGACCCTCCGCAGCCAGGAACAACCAGCAGAGTGCCTTCTGTCATGCATTGAACTTTATTTATTTTTAATTTGACCAGGGAGGGACAGTGAGAGAGAGAAAGAGAGAGAAGAAGTGAGAAAGCAAGCTGCCAGGTCTGGGACTCGAACCGTGGTCAGCCATGTGGGAGTCCAGCACCCTCAACCACCATGCCACCTGCCAGTCCTCCCTAGGGTTGTCTCTAAGCTACAGATTTGCACCCAGTCCAAGAGCATTCAGAGAGTCGGCAGGAGGAAACAAGAAGCAGGGCTGGCACCCTGGAGAGGCCACCACAGGAGCTGGCCCAGTAGAAGAGGGGGCAGAGCAGCCCTGGCCAGGCGCAGAGCCAGCCCCGGCGCCGGCAGGTCTGGGGCGCATGGCCGCCTGGTCATTGATTCGTGCCCCGCCTGCGGTCCTGGGCACACGCTGGTGGGTGAGCTCCCTTCCTGTACCTCTGGCTCTCACCTACCAGACAGGTGGGTGCCCAGGCCAGGCCCACTCACGTGGGATGTGGACACAGCACCCACTTCTCGCTCAGAAGCCGACCTGGAGCGGGTGTTCAGGACACCCTCTGAGCAGGAAATCTCCCCACGGGGCTGCAGAGGGGCCAGGACAAGGGCTCCGGCGATTCCGCAGATCCCACGGTGTGGAGAGTGCCAGGCCCAGGGTGCTTGCCCACAGCAGGGCGTCTGTGAGCACGTGCACACACAGGCACACAGGCCCTCGGGGTCTGCCGTGGTCGAGGGCTGGAAGGAGGCCTGTAGGAAGCGATACTGCCAAGTCATCCCAAGTGGCCCTAAAAATAACCCCGACGTTCAGCACAGGACGAATTTCCCCATTCCTGGAGCCCTGCCCCACAACCACAAGTGTCCACTGAGGACAGCCAGCGTGGACGGTCTCTGAGACGCCCACCCGGGATCTGCACACTTGTCCACACTAGCGTGCGGCTGAGCACCAAGGGGAGTGCTGTCCTGGCCACTCCGGCAGTGCCCAGGCCACCCTGCTGCTCCATTTCCTGAAGAGCTGCAGAGGAGCTGAATGAGGTGGTGGCCCTTGGACAGCTTTGGGGTCCAAGCTGGAGCCTCGCGGCTGTGCTAAAAGACGGTACCTCTGGGTGGGTAGAGGAGAATTATTTACAGTTGTCTCCCCTTCCGGAGCCGGAGCCGAGAACATTCAAGTTCTCACAATCAGTCTCCGTGAGGTTCTGGAGGGTTTCCGTTCTCTGCAAAGACCGTCCCAGACTCACCACGGCAAGCTGTGAGGAGGGCTGAGGGCCATGCCTGGCCCGGCTGGGTGGGGTCCCCACGTCCCCCTGCAGTCTGCTCCCTCCTGCCTCTCACGCCTGATCAGACACGCCCATCCAGGGCCTCAGCCGATGTGCACGGAGCCAAGGCCTGGCAGGACGCTGGGAGGCGGCAGCCATCGTAGTAACCATGGGACCACAGCAGGAAGAGGGGGAGGAGGAGCCCCGGCACTCCAGTTCAGGTCTGGCTGGCCTCGATCCCGGAGAAGGCTTTACCAGCCATGGAGATAGGAGGACTGGCTCCAGCACAGCCAGATCCGGGTGCACGCCCAGGCCACAGACCTGCCTGCCACCCCCACACAAGTCCTCCCTCAAGGGCAGAACTGAACGGCCACTCGGGAAGAGCAGCCCCCACAGGGCCACCTGCCCACCTCCGTGGGGGACGGGCTGGGCCTGGCGTTTCCAGCTGGGGCAGGACGGGCTATGGTGGGGGAGAAGCTCTTGGGGTCGTGTTCTCGGGAGTAGGAAGGGCAGCCCAGGAGAGGACGACCAAGCAGACTGGGAAGGCTGCCGGGCAGGGGGCAGGGTGAGCCAGGCTGTCAGAGGTGCCCATCCGGCAGAGGCCCTGGTGTGGCGATGAGAGAGGGCCTGGCTGAGATGGACAAGGAGAGAGGTGAGGCCACGAAGAGGCTGGTGGGATGGAGGGGGGGCTTTCGAGGAGGCGTGCGGGGAGGACAATGGGGGATGAGCGTGCTGAGAGGACCTGAGGCAGAGCCAGCAACCAGCCTGGAACCAGGGGCTGCCCGTCGGGGTGAAGGGAGCAGAGGGCGCCAAGGTGGGAGGCCCGCCCCACCCTGCCCCGTGCACTAACCCTGGGCATGTCTCTTGCCGGGGACATGGTGGGCCTGGGAGAAAGCAGGCTCAGGCCTGGGGGACAAAGGGACCCCCAGACAAGGAAGTGGACACCCGTGCTCTGCCTCGTCTCCCATGCCCTCCTTGCAGCTCACCCCCACGATTCTGAGCCCCTCACTCCCCTCATGGACAATCCCCAACAGAAGTCCAATGGCCAAGGATCTACCTGGAGAGACCTGGCCAGTCGGGGCAAGAACCGGGATGCCCCCCGGCCTGCTGGGCTCTTTCATCTCTGAGCCTCAGTTTACCAACCAGTCTCCTCTGGGCGCTGGGTGGGGTGTCCCCAACTCCTTGTCCTTCCTGCTGGGCAGGGACATGTCGCCACACAGGTAGAAACCATCCCCTTCTGCCTCGGTCCTTGCCCGCCCCAGGCCAGTCGGCCTCTGGGAGTGGCTTACCTGAGGCCAAGCGGAGGTCGGGATGGAGCAGGAGTCCGGACCTCCGGAGCGGGTGCCTGGTCTCCCACCAGCCCACTAGACCATGCCCCTGGAAGAGAACACCGGCAGGTCACGGGATGCAGACCCTCCCAGCCCAGGACCCACCTCCTTTCCCTCTGGTGGCTTCGTGGTGCCTGGTGGGCAGGTGACAGCCTCTGAGAGCCCCAGGCTGGTACGGGAAGGCCCTGGCTCCGTCACCCTGCCGTTCTGCGCAGTGGTACAGCTCGCGACCCCTGTGCACCGGCGGAGAAGCCTCTGGGGAAGATGCTGACCACCCCTCTGTGGGGGAGCAACTGTGGCCGTGGCTGTGGCCGTGGCCTTGGAGGCGAAGAAGCCCCAGTTGTGGCCTCGCTCCCCACCGAGTCCCTCCAGGCCATCTCAGAGGCAGCCGTGCTCGTGCGGGGCCCACGTGGCTTCAGGGGACTTGCGGGCACTCAGGCCTGGCCAGGGCAGCTCAGTGTGTGCTGTGGCCCCTTCAGATCCCCCCCACTCTCCTGACTTCCTTGTTTCTTTACTGACACCGCCGGGTTTGCCCGACATCACCTCCCCCCGCAGGCCTGCACGGCCCCCGTGCCTCCCAGCCAAGTGCAGGGCCCACCCCGGGGCTCGGCGGCGGGCATGGAGAAGTCGGAAAGCATCTCCAGACATCAACCAGAGGCCTGCAGAGCTGCAAAGCTAACTGAGAAGGGGAACTCGCGTGCCGTTGGGCGATAGCATCTGGGGCGCCCTATCGCTCCCCACGTAAGTCCCCCCTCAACCGCACTCATGCAAGCACTCCACGCCCTCCACATGGGGCTGATGCCGCTGGGCTCACCTCCTCCTCTGCCGCTCTCTGCGCCCCGCACACCCATGTAATGACACACACGCATGCAATGACAGTACTGGGGTGACGGCCCACACGGGCACCCCGCCCCGGTCCCTGCGTTTGTCTGCATTATGCAATTTCATGCTCCCAGCAGCCCCAGGAGTGGGTATGATCGTTATCCCCATTTTACGAATGGGAGGCTGAGGCCTGGAGACGCCGACTCGCTCCAGGCCTGTATCCTCAGAGCGGCAGGGCCAGGACGGGGCCTCTCCCCTGGGCTGGTCTCTCGGCCTAACGGGCAGCGCGTTCCCATTCCTGGTGACCTCGTCCTCACATGTGGCCGCTCCCCCCACAGCGCTGCTCACGACGCACGCCTACTTGCTGGCTGAGCTGCTCGTCCACTCCAGGAGACCCAGCCCAGCACAGTGCGGGGTGCCCGTGGGGTTCCCCCGGCTCCCGCACAGTGGGGGCTGTCTCTCTCCCTCCTGCCCTCCCACCTTGCAGACCGTGAGTTGCCGCAGCCGGAGCGCAGCAGCCTGTTACCGCATCCGCGCAGAGCCCGGCGGCTCAGAGCAGGCGCTCAGAGGTAGCCCACGCTGGAGAAGTGGTCCCGAAGTGCATCGGATATTATTGGACGCAGGGTGTATCTTGTTCAGAATTAAAGTTCGACCCTGTTTCCCTAACATAGAATTTTATAGGCCAGTTATGAAATTTAAACTCTGTTCAAATTCAAGACCTGGGGTAGAGAAATGATGCATCTTCCCAGCAGAACCTCACAGGAAGGCCAGGTGCTAGCAGGCAGCGTCGTGAACACATGTTTTATAGACTTTTTTCTTTGCCTTTTTTTTTTTTTTGAGAGGTTTTCGCTATAGGGCGTGTGCTCTCGCCAGCCAGACAGAGACAGAGAGACAGGAAGCAAGAAATCACCCCCCAGGGGGGATGGCCACACCGCAATCCCTTCTCCTTCATTCTCCTCTCGGGATCTTGGGCACGCACGCACATGCGCCCGGCGAGAGTTTTAAGCCACTGGGTCCGGGACGCGAACCACGGCCGACTACATGGGAGTCCAGCGACAGACATTACGCTAACTGCTGATCCTTTTCTTTGCTTTTTTAACTGCCAGAAGGCATGTGTGCTCACCAGAGACAGAGAGACTGAGAGACTGAGAGGGAGAGACGCATAAGGCACCCCCTCATGTGGTGTGGTCACACTGCACCTCCTCTTCCATTTCGCCATCCTTTCAGGACCATGCATGGTGTTTCTTTTTCTCTAAGGTTTTTGCCATAAGGTGTGTGCACTCGCTGGAGAGAGACGGTGAAGAGAAATCACCCCCTGAGGGGATGGCCACACCACAATCCCTTCTCCTCCATTCTCCTGTGAAGATTCTGGCCACGCTCATGCGCCTGGTGTGATTTTCAAGTCACCGGGTCTGAGACTTGAACTGCAGTTGAATATGTGGGAGTCCAGCACCTTAACCACCACGCCTCTGGCTGGCCCCCACAGTGTGTTTTTCAAGCTGCTGGGACTGGGATTCGAACAGCACAGTTGATCACGTGGAATCTGGCTCCCTATACCGCTAGGCCATTGGCTTGGCCCTAGACCTTATTTTTTAGGGCGGCGTCAGGTTCACAGCAAAAGTCCCATCCACCCAGCCCACACGCCCAGCATCTCCCACCAGAGGGTTGCACCCCTGTCACACGGGATGAGCCTGCAGTGACACATCCTTGTTGCCCCAAGTTCACAGTTCACAGCGGGGCCACCTCGGTATGGCAGCTTCTGGGCACCATACACTCAAACCAGGCACGTGGCCAGCCTCCCAGCCGCAGCCTGACCGCTCCGTGCTCTACCTCGGCCCACATTTTCTCGGGGTGCTTCCAAGCCAAAGACCTCAGCCTGGTCATCTCGGGGCTCTGTAGCCCTGCTTCAACACGCAGAGAAATTGGGGCCCACAGGGTCTAGGGTCCTCTCATGGGCACAGAGCAAACTGGCAAGGCCTGTCGCCATTTTACCCTCCCCCCTTCCCGCCGCCCCGGCAGAGGGCCCACCGAGGAGGAGAGACACTCAGGGACACTGGCCCAGGTCACGCTCTGCTAAGCGGGACATGCGATGCCTGAAACACAGACCCCCCCCCCCAAACCCGAGCGCACACTTCCGGCCCCTGTGGCTAATGGGAGGAGCTCTGAAGAAGCCGTGGTAGCGTAAGGCAGCACCCTGAGGGAGGCAGCAGAGCACCCGGCCGATCCCCTCCAGGAGGACACGCCTCTGCCTCATCACCACGAGGGCTACGGCCCCCCCTCCCCCGTCTGTCCAGTGGCCATCTGGGTACAATAGCTCCACGCCCCCAAGCCGGGCAGGGGTAGCCCTGCAGAAGCAGCATGCCCGTGTGCAGCTCAGTGACAGGTGGCCACTGCAGTCTGAGGGGGAAAGAGCTGGGTGGTTGGAGGGCAGGGGGGAAACTCTGGTGCCAGGCGTGCGGCTGTTGAGTGATCTTGGACATGCCTGTGGCCTCTGCCATTCTCAGTTTCCCCATGTGAGGAGGCAGAGGGCCCATGGTGGAGGCCAGGCCGCTCTGACACCAGGCTTCCTAGCAGAAGAGGGTCCATCATTCCAGCATCCTTGGAGGCACGAACTCCCAGGCTGCTAGGGAACACTCCATTAACTCGGATTGCAAATTTCCTCCTGGCTCTATCGCTCAGCCACAGGGGCTCGCTGGCCACCAGCTTTCCAGTGACAGATAAAGATTACAGTCATCGCGTGAGACAGAATCAAGTAGCAGAAGTCATTATGCAGAAATAATTACGCTGAGTTATGTCTGGTTGCTTCTGATTTCTGTCTAGCAATCGCCTTACAAATTGTCATGCCTCTTCCTCTCTAGAAGAGCACAATGCAGGGGCCAGCTGACTCACGCAGAGCTACTGACAGCACAGTTCTGGTGCTCACGCTCCTCTCCTCACAGTAGTGAGGGTATCAGTCCCCGGGGCTCAGGCTCGGCGAGGCCCTGGGATTGAGCGCCAGGGAGAGAGGAGGCTCTGGGTCTGTCTTCTGGCTATTCCACAATACAGACTGGGTAATGCATAGAGAACTGTATTCTCACAGTTCTGGAGGCTGGAAAGTCCAAAGCGTGGCACCAGCACTGGTGTCATCTCATTGTGGAAGAGAAGGACAGAGAGTGGGAGGGACTTGTCCAGCTGGGCCCTCCCTGGAGCCATCCCTCTCTGTCTTTTTTTTTTTTTTTGAGAGGTTTTTGCTATAGGGTGTGTACTCTCTCCAGAAAGACAGAGAGAGAGACAGAGAGACAGAAAGCAAGAAATCACCTCCTAGAGGACATGGCCATGCCGCTATCCCTTCTCCTCCATTCTCCTCGCGAGATCTTGGGCACATGCACACACACATGCCCAGCGTGAGTTTAAGCCACAAGGTCCAGGACTCGAACTGCAGTCAACTACATGGGAGTCCAGCAACATAGTCATTTTGCCAACTGCTGGTCTCAGCCTCTCCCTCTCTTAAGTTTGGGTTCTTTGGGAAGCAACCTGGGCCATGGGCCAGGCTTTCCTCTAAGATTGGGAATCTGACAAGGAGGCTTGTTCTTGCCACTTCTATTTGAAATTGTACTGAAGGTTCTAACTAGGGCAATTAAGCAAAAAAATTTTAAAAAGAAAGAAAGAAATACAAAGCATTCATAGTGGGAAGGAAGAAGTAAAACTCTTCATTTACTAATGAGAGGTCCTATGGACAACGACTCCTAGAGAATCCACTAACCAAACTATTAGGACGAATAAGTTTGACAACATTGCTGAGTATAAGATCAGTACGTAACAATCAATGTATTCCTATATGCTTGCAGTTCAAAAACAAAATTAAGAAAACAATTTCATTCACAATAGCACCAAAAAGAATAAAATTAGCAACAAAATGTAATAAAATAAATGGAAAACTCATACTCTGAAAACTACGAAGCATTGTTGAAAGACGTTAAGAACAATCTAAATAATTGGGAGAATATTCTATGTTCATTAATCATTGTCAAGACTGTAGTACTCCCTGGACTGATCTGCAGATTCAGGGCAATCACAGTCAGATTTCTAGCTTATTTCTTTTTTAAAATTTTGCCAGAGGGTGAGTGTACTTGCTGGAGAGAAATGGGTGGGGGAAGCGAGAAAAGCATCCCTCTTGGGGAATGGTCATGCTGTGATTCCTCCTCGTCCATCCCTCTCTCCTTTCAGCATGTTGGACCTTCACCCACATGTACCCAGCATGTTTCTCAAGCCACCGAGTCCAAGTCTTGAACCGTGTAGTCGGCCATGTGGGGTCCAGCTGCCTCAATCACCAGACTCTGGGTTGGACCACCTATTACTTCTTAGTAGAAATTGAAAGGTTCACCTTGGGTCAACTGGTGGTGTGGTGGTTAAAGTGATTGAATCCCACATGGTTGACCAAGTGGTTCCAGTCCTGGCTTGGCATGTGTGGGTGCATGCCCAAAATTTCAGAAGGAGAAATGGAAGAGAAGGGACTGTGGTACAACCATCCACCAAGGAGGGTGTTTTCCCTCTTACTTTTTCTCTCTGCCTCTCTCCTTGGCAAGTACACATGCCCACTAGCAAATTTAAAAGAAAAGAAAAGAAAAGCTGATTTAAAAATTTATCTGGAATTGCAAAGGACCCAGAATAGACAAAACAGTGCTATAAAGAATAAGGTAGCACTTACACTTTATTCACACCACCTCCACAGCTCCCTCACGCCTCCCTCTCCCTCACAGCTCCTTCATGTCTCCCTCTCTCTCACAGCTCCCTCACACCTCCCTTCCAGTTCCCTCGCACCTCCCTCACAGCTCTCACACCTCCCTCACAGCTCTCACACCTCCCTCACACCTCCCTCAGCTCTCACACCCCCCTCAAAGCTCTCACAGCTCCCTCACACCTCCCTCACAGCTCCTCACAGCTCTCACACCTCCCTCGCACCTCCCTCACAGCTCTCACACACCTCTCACACCTCCCTCACACTTCCCTCACAGCTCCCTCACAGCTCCCTCACAGCTCTCACACCTCCCTCACACCTCCCTCACAGCTCTCACACACCTCTCACACCTTCCTCACACTTCCCTCACAGCTCCCTCACACCTCCCTCACAGCTCTCACACCTCCCTCACACCTCCCTCACAGCTTCTTCACAGCTACCTCACAGCTTCCTCACAGTTCTCTCACAGCTCCTTATCTCAAGCATACTACAAAGCAGCAATAATCAACACAGTGTGGCAATAACACAGGGCAGACATACAGACAAATGAAAAAGAATGGAGAGCTCAGAAATAAACCCACTCATCTACCGTGCACTGATTTTCAACAAGGATGCCAAGACCATCCAATGGGAAAGAATATCTTTTCAACAAATGAGGCTGAATAATACAATTGAATAACTATATGCAAAAGAATAAACTTGAACCCCAACCCCACTCCACATATAAATATGAACTCAAACTAGAGAAGAGATCTAAATATAACAGCTAAAACTATAGAATGCTTAGAATAAAACATTCAAGAGCTTGCATTGGCAAAGGAGTCTGGGCTAAGACACCAAAATGCACCCAAACAACCAAAGAAAAGAGAGAAATTGAACTTCATCAAAATTAAACACTTCTGTCGGGACCAGCAGTTGATGTAATGGCTATGTCGCTGGACTCCCATGTAGTCGGCCATGGTTTGAGTCCCAGACCCAGTGGCTTAAACTCATGTTGGGCGTGTGTGCATGTGTGCCCATGATCCCAAGAGGAGAATGGAGGAGAAGGGATTGTGGCGTGGCCATTTCCCCTGGGGGGTGATTTCTCACTTTCTGTCTCTCTGTCTCTCTGTCTTCCTGGCGAGTGCATGCACCCTTACAACAAAAACCTTTCCAAAAAAAAAAAAAAATTAAACTAAACACTTGTGCTTCAAAGGTCACCATCAAGAAAGTGAAAAGACTGGGACCAGCAGACGGTATAATGGTTACATCGCTGGACTCCCACGTAACTGATGGCAGTTCAAGTCCCAGACCTGGTGGCTTAAACTCATGCTGTGTGTGTGTGTGTGTGTGTGTGTGTGTGCCCAAGATTCTGAGAGGAGGGATTGCAGTGTGGCCATTCCCCAGGGGGGTGATTTCTCACTTTCTGTCTCTCTTTCTCTGTCTTTCAGGCAAGCACACAAAGACTCTGCAAAAAAAAAAAAAAAGTGAAAAGGTAATCCGCAGACTCAGAAAAGCATCCATTCATAAATATTTTCAAATCACAGAAGTGATCAGAGACGTGTATGTAAGATACATAGACAACTCTTACAACTTGATAATAGAAAGACAAATAGCCCAATTAAAAATAGGCAAAGGATCCAAATAGGAGTGTCTCCAAAGAAGACATACAGGAGCCAAGAAGCACATGGGAAGATGTGTAACTTCATTAGTTGTTAGGGAAATGCGAACCAAATGCACAACAATATATTCCTTTACTCCCACCAAGAATTCTAGACTTCAGAAGTCGAAGCAGTGCAGTGTTGGCAGGGTCTGGGGCACACACCGCTGCTGGGAATGTGAAGTGTGCACCTGCTTTGGGGAAGCGTGGCAGTTTCTCAAATGAGCGAACACAGCTATCACAAAACTTGGAAATTCCACTCCTAACACAAATGAAAACACGGGGCCCATAAAACTCCTGTACACAAATGTTATTCATTTGTATGGTTATTAATGTTATTGATTTTTTGTTATTCTTTTCAAATTAAAAAAAAAAAATTGCCGAAGTGCTCATGCACTCACCAGAAACAGAGAGAGAAAGAAAGTGAAAGGCACCCCTACACATCCAAGGAAAACATTACACTATAATCCCTCCTCCATTTCTCCCTCCTTTCAGGATTGGGCACATATGCACACACGCCCGGTGAGAGTTTAAGCCACCAGGCCCAGGACTCAAACCACAGTCAACTACATGGGAGTCCAGCGACGTAGCCAGTACATCAACTACTGGTCCCCTGGTGTTTTTTTCCAAGCTGCTGGGTCCGGGACTTGAACCACACAATCGACCATGTCGTATCCAGCCACCTTAACCACCGTACCACTGGCTGGTCTTGTTTGTGTTATTAATGTTATTATTGATAATAAGCCAAGGTAGGAAAAGCGTGAGTGCCCATCGTGGATGAGTAGATAAACCTAATGTAGTGTATCCACACCGTGGAACAGACGCACAAGGTAGAGAAGTTCCCGAACTTGCTGCAACCCCGACAAACGTTGACAGCATCGCACTGATACCGCCCACGTCTAAAGGACGAACACTGTGTGACCGCATCCATGTGAAACGTCCAGGGCAGGAAGGCTATGAGGGCAGAAAGCAGGGTCGTTGTTTCTTAGGGGAGAGGGGAGAGAGTAAGAGGGGGTAGTATGAAATGGAATTTTTTTGGGGGGGGGTCATAAACATATTTTAAAATTGTGGTGGGGGCCAGTAGATGGCATAGTAGTTATGTTGCTGGACTCCCACATGGCCAACTGTGGTTCAAGTCCCAGACCTGGAAGGCTTGGAACTCACACCGACATGTGTGTATGCGTGCCCAAGATCCCAAGAGGAAAATGGAGGAGAAGGGATTGCAATGTGACCATCTCCCTAGGGGATGATTTCTTGCTTTCTGTCTCTCTGTCTTTCTCTCTCTCTGGTGAGAGTACATGCCCTATAGCAAAAATCTTAAAAAACAAACAAACAAACAAAAGCTGGGGGCCAGCAGATGGCGCAGTGGTTAAGGCGCTGGACTCCCACACGGCCGACCATGGTTTGGGACCCAGACCTGGAAACCTGCTTTCTCACGTTCCCTTTCTGTCTCTCTCTGGTCAAATAAAAAATAATAACAACAACAAAAATAAAATAAATAATTCTTTAAAAATATTGACTCTGGGGACAGCTGTAGCTGTGTACAAATAAGCTAAAAACCTCTAAGTGTGTTTGTTCCAGTACACCACTTACTGTCCACTTCGGGAAACTGTGGGGTACATGTATTGCATCTCCACAAAGCGGCTAAGAAAAAAAAAACCAATGTAAGGCAATATCCTATCCCTCTACACCCCTCTACACCAGACAACAGAAATGCAAAAAGGGGAGTCCCAAGAGCAAGGGGAAAACCTGCAGGGCTCCCAGCACTGCGCCCAGGGGAGTCCCGCAGATGGGACGAGGTGAGCAGGTGCTGGCTAAGCTGACCAAGATGCCGCGACCTCCGACGTGGGCACGGCCCCGGAACGTCCTGTAGTGAAGAGCCCTGGCCGCCGCGAGCACTCTGCACCTGGCCGAGTGCCCGGCACGTGTGGGAGTGGCAGGCACACTGTGCCCGCTGCTGAGGGGCCCCGGCCCAGTGGGGTGCCCACACGTCAGGCCTGGCTGACGTAGAGTAGGCAACACCAACTCTGAGACGCCGTCCGCTGTCAAGGGGGGCGATCCACCACACACAGGAGGCAGGGAGCCCAGCCTCGTGGCGTGAGGTGGCTTCACTGGGGGAACTCTCAGCTCAGTCCCTGGTGCACCACAGGCTGAGGCTGAGAAAGATAAGCTTCTGGGGCCAGTCCCTCCCGTCGTGGCCCAGGTCCTCAGGACGGGCACCAGGAAGGTGCTTGGCACCCGGACACGGCCTCCCCTGCCTGCTCCTGCTGGGTGGACGTGTGCTCAGAGATGACAAATTGTTTTAATATGTCCTGGAATCCTACTTAACTAGGGAGCAAAGTCCCTCAGGGAGAAAAAATGTAACAAGGTCTGAAGTCCGAGATGGATGGTTTTGGGATTGTAACTATTTCTGTGGTTTTAAAATGACTAATTCCACACAGTCCCGGATAATAGCACGGTTGCTGGGAGAACACTGTCAGCAGGCCAGAATACTGTTTTGCACACAGTTTCTCTTCGTTGTTCTAGTTCGGTATAGAGCACATGCACTTGCCAGAGAGAAAGTGAAAAAATCACCACCTGGGAAGAATGGCCACACCGCAATCTCCATTCTTCTCTCGGGATTTTTGGGCAGACATGCACACGCGCCCAGCATGATTTTCAAGCCGCTGGGTCTGGGACTCGAGCCGTTGTTCAGGTGGGATCCAGCTTCCTCAAGCTCCACGCCACCTGCTGGTCCCACACACTTTCTTCCATTGCTCCATCTAAGTGACTGAGTTACAGAGAGGGCTGTAGATGCCACACAGAGGGACAGCTGGCTGGCAACAGCTACAGAGACACAGCAGGGAGGCTGAGAATCCAGATGACACCACCCAGGCTGCAAGCATCACGGGGGAAAGGGCAGAAAAGCACCCCCAACCCAACAGTGAAGCAGCTCTGAGCCCGTGTGCCCGCAACCAGCCCCAGCACCAGCCCTCTGGCCACAGGGCACTGCCAGCAGGATTCCTGCTTCCAGAAGGTGTGTGATGCCTACGGGCTCCCCTTCCATCGGACAAGAGTGCATTCGATCTCGCCACAGAGCCAGGACCTACCGCCCCCGACCTTCGCAAACACTGGTGTATTTCCTTCATGCGACCACGCACACACCCCAGCTCACGCACAAGGCTGCTCACGCCCCCGGTGCACCAGCGCCAGCCTGGGAAGGGCTCTAACGTCCACCTACGCCGGAGAGGCAAATGCAGGACAGACATGGGGTGCCGTAAAGCCATCAGGACCAGGCCCTGAGGACACGCCACAACACACAGTCACCCATGGCAGAGGGGTGGCCCAGGACCGTCCCAGATACCCAAATCCCCGCACAAAACGGCGACGTGTTTGCACGGAAGCCACGCACATCCTCCACAGGCCTCAGACCACCTCCGACAGCCGACAATACCCAATACGCCGGAAGTGCTCTTAAACCATTGTGCTGCATTTCTTATTTGTATTTTTCACTGTTGCAGTCATCCTTCTTGTGTTTCCCTTCCGATATCTGTGGTCTGCGGTTGGCTGACTCTGGGGAAGCAGACGGTGGATACAGAGGGCTGACTGTAGATGACTTCACCAACGTAAGAGGAGAGAAGCACCCGGACTCGAAGCCCACCCACGTCTCAGTTTGGCCGCTGTAACGCACTGCCAGAGACCGAGTGGCTGCACACGCACGCGTATTTCTCATGGTCCTGGAGGCTGGGGAGGCCAAGATCAGGGTTCGGCATGGCTGGGTCCTGGCCGGTGTCCTCGTGATCACACACGGCTGCCTGGTCCCCTGATGTGGTGGAGCTGGGAGGAAGGAAGGCTCCATCTCTTCTCAGATGCACGAATCCCACCAGGAGCAGGGCAGTGCACGGGGCTGGCCTGGGCAGGGTCTGCAGAGATGGGAAGCAGGGCAGGCCATGGTGGGCAGAGCGGCTCCCGGCCAGGCTGCTGCAGTGTGGCCTCTGGGCATCCTTGCCCAAGTCTTGTGGCCCTCGGCCTGCAGCCTCTTGTGCTTTACCAAGCAAGTCCCCCCAGCCACCCATCCAGACCCTGATCCCACCTGGTGTGGTAGACAATGAACATTCTGAGCTCTATCACGCTTCCTCGCCCCAGTTCAAGGGCCTCGGGTGGTCCGGGAGGGCCCATCTGCAACCTGCCTGCAGCCCTTCTGCAGAGTTTCCCGTCTCCTCTAGGCTGAGTACCAGAGAGACAGAGAGATACAGAAGAAAAGTGAGACATCCCTCCCCCTCCATCTTCCTCTCGGGATTTTGGGCACACATGCACATACAAGTCCATGATGATTTTCAAGCTGCCAGGTCCAGGACTTGAACCATGGTCAGCCATGTGGGAGTTCAGTGCCTGGCCTTATGTTTTTTTTTTCTTTTTTTTTTTTAGTGGTTTTTGCCATGGGCGCATGCGCTCGCCAGACAGACAGAGACAGAAAGCGAGAAATCACTCCCCAGGGGGGATGGTCACGCCACAATCCCTTCTCCATTCTCCTCTCCAGATATTGGGCACGCATGCACACGCGCCCGGCGTGAGTTTTAAGCCACTGGGTCCGGGACGTAAAAAGCGGTCGGCTACGTGGGAGTCCAGCGACATAGCCATTACGCTAACTGCTGGTTCCCCTGTGTGGGCTTTTAAGCACAGAGAAGAGGATCAGTCTGGTAGCCTGGGCAGGATGGGCATGTGCTGAGCCTGATGTCAGGATGACCACGGAGGGCAGGCCTGCGGCCTGGGCAGGGGTGTAGCTGCCAAATGGAAATGGACATTTTCTCTTTAAAAGAAAAGGGAGGGGGGGTAAATTTGCCAGAGGGCGCATATGCTCGATGGAGGAAGAGAAAGTAAAAAATAAGCCCCCAGGTGAGGGCCACACCACAATTCCTTCTTCCCCACTCTCCTCTCAGGATCTGGGCGTGCACACACAGGCATTTGGCTCGTTTCTCGAGCTGCTGGGTTCAGGACTCGAACCACGCAGTCAGACACCCAACCACCTTAACTATCACCCTACCAGTTGGCCACCTGAGATTTTCTTTGTCTTTCTTTTTTTTAAGAAGTATTTATTTAATTTAATGTATTATTATCATTATTTTAAAATTGCTATAGGACATATACGCTCATCAGAGAGACACAGAGAGAGGGAAAGTGAGAAAGCAAGCTGCCAGGTCCAGGACTCGAGCTGCAGTCAGCCATGAGGGAGTCCAGTGCCCCAACCACCGCGCCACCTGCTGGCCTCTGAGATCTTCAAGGTGACTGTCACCCTAGGTGGCTTTCAGCTCGTCACACACAGAGCTGGACACTAAACCAGCCTGCGCGACAGGCCCTGGCCACATCCTCTGTACGCGGATTCCCGCAGTCCAGGAGCCAGAGCCGGAGGCGGGCTGGCGCTCTGGCCGGTGCTTCCCGCACAAGCAGCAGCCGGGGCTGGAGAGCGGGCTCCTCACAAAGAGAGAGAGCAGGCACCAGAGTGGGGGCTCTGGACTCCCCTCGAGGCCGGCCTCCAGATGGGCAGCTGGAAGCAGGCGTCCAGGGCAGTGGGGGACAAAACCCCCTTCTGGCCACTTAATGAGGAGCGGGCCCGCGTGCAGGAGCTCAGCGGCAGTGTCTGAAGGCGGAATAAGTCATCTGAAAGCAGAAATAAATTATTCATTGCCCACAAACGAGCAGCCTCTGGGTTCCACGGCAGCCGCCACCACAGACGCTCCAGAGCTCAGAGAATCCTATTAGTGCGCGGAGCAGACACGGATTCTGCTATCGCCGTGTAGACAGCTCGCCCATGATCTGTACACCACTTTCTATTCTGCACTCGTGAGTGAAATCAGCCCAGCACATGGAATGGAAAATCTCAGCCCAGCCTGGCCTCGAGAGACCGGGGCCGTGTGCGCAAAGCACATGTGCTCAAGGAACTCGGGTCACTGCCGCCTCGCAAATGCCCCCTCCTCGCCACAAGACAAGACGGGCCGGTGTTTGCGAGAATGCAGACTCTGGGGCCTGCCCCCTCCCTAGGGGTAGGCCCAGCCCATGCATTTCCAGCAAGTGCCCTGAGCTGAGGCCACTGGCGCGAGAGCAGGGGTCTGGGCGTCCCTCCCCCAGGCCCTGTCTTGGCATGGAATCAGCTGGCCGGCTTTGCATCCCGGGCAGCCTGGGCTCGGGTCCTCAGCCTCTCTGAGCTGCAGGAGCTCCGACGGCTTGTTGGGAAGATGACAATCACATATACAAGAACCGACACCCAGGCGCTCGGCGGGGGCCACTCGCAGCTCCCACAGCCTCTCGCCTACCCTGACGGCTTGATTCCAGCCTGCCCTGCTCACTTACCAGCTGGGATGAGAAGCCCGGGGTCATTCTGAGAAGCACCAAGCTCTGGCCCTCCGCCAGGCCAGGCCTCTGCCTAGAACACTCTCTCACTCCCTAATGAACTGCTCTGCCTTGAGCCCAGGCCAGGGTCCCTCTCTAGGGAAGCCCCCAAATCCAGCCTAGCAGCTTTGATGGCTACAGAAGCGCCCCCCCCCCATCACATTTTGCCACTGATGTAATTTCGTAACTTCTCTGGGATGTGCTGATGAGCGCCTGTAGCCCCACTGCGGGGAGCGCTGGAGGGGGAAGGGGACCTGCCGTGGTGCCCAGCCTGAGGCCCTGGCACCGAGCAGACACGGTGAAGGAGCAGGTGCACGAGGGGGACACACCCGCAGGCCCTCTCCCCTCCCCGGCCGAGTGTCTGGCACCCTTCCCACTGCAGGCTGATCCCACCTGGGTGTCCAGTGGGGTTCGTCCCTCTGTCCTCGTGCTCCCACGAGGGGGCTCCGGCAAGAACAATGCTGGCATACAGCCAGCCCCCACCCGGTCCTGTGAGCCGCCTTCTCCGACATAGCTGAAGGAAGAAGTGGCCTTCCAGCAGGGTCCCCTGGTCCCCAGACCCCAAAAGCAGGGATCCGTGCTCTCTTTCTGCCTAGGACTGGGAAATGTGTCTTAAAGGATGGGGGCAAGCGTCAGGAAGCCGATTCTGCCATGGTGCAGCCTGCCGGGCCAGAGTGGCCAGCGGAAGGCGTGTGCACGCGTGTGTGTGCACATACACACAACTGAGCGGTTCTCCGCAGAGCGAGTCCATCCCACAGACACCTGGCAATGTCTGAGATGCTTCTGGTCATTACAACCGGGGGTGGGGAGGTTCGCCATCTGGCTTCGGACGGGCAGGGGCCCAGGGGGCTGAGAACAGCCACGGTGCACAGGACGCCCCTACACCCGACCAGGAAGCACGCTGCCAGCCACAGCCAGCGCCGAGGCTGAGGCCGACACGCAGTCCCACACCGGTCGCCTGCGGGGCTTTCCTTCCTACCAGCTGCGGCTGTCGTGGCGCGGAACACGTGGCTTGACCCGCACGCCCGGTCCCGGAGGAAGGCCAAGGTCTGTGTTGTGCCCGGAGCTGACCCACACTCCCACACCCCTGTTCTCCAAAGTTCTGCACAGGAAAAGGCCGCCACCCCCCCGTGCACCTCCTAAACAGGAAGGGGCTCTAGGAGACTCAGTCTCGTGCGTCAGGGAAAGCCCTGAGTGTCCCGTGGCGTGGCCAGGCGCACAGGAAGGTCACAGCCCTCGTGCTGGTCTGTGGTGGAGACCACGCTCAGTAGTGCCCACCAGGCACACGCGGTCTACACCGGGTCCCACGCTGCGGCAAGAGGCAGCCCTGCGTGTGGCTTCTTGTCCAGAACCAGACCGGACACTTTCACTCCGGCCTCTTCTCCAGGGACAGGCTTTAGGGCGCGCAGCCCTCGGCCCCAGGAGCAGCAATCCCATGTGGCCATTTCCTTTCTCTTTATAATTCAGAAACTTGGGGTCAGGAGATGGCGTAGCGGTGATGTTGCTGAACTCCCACATGGCAGACTCGGTGGCTTGAGAATCACACTGGGTGTGTGTGTGTGTGTGTGTGTGTGTGTGTGTGTACGCGCACCCAAGAGCCTGGGGGGGGGGGGGAGAG
>NW_006159501.1:8237706-8252741 GCF_000334495.1 Tupaia belangeri chinensis
GGTGGCGTGGCCAGGCGCACAGGAAGGTCACAGCCCTCGTGCTGGTCTGTGGTGGAGACCACGCTCAGTAGTGCCCACCAGGCACACGCGGTCTACACCGGGTCCCACGCTGCAGCAAGAGGCAGCCCTGCGTGTGGCTTCTTGTCCAGAACCAGACCGGACACTTTCACTCCGGCCTCTTCTCCAGGGACAGGCTTTAGGGCGCGCAGCCCTCGGCCCCAGGAGCAGCAATCCCATGTGGCCATTTCCTTTCTCTTTATAATTCAGAAACTTGGGGTCAGGAGATGGCGTAGCGGTGATGTTGCTGAACTCCCACATGGCAGACTCGGTGGCTTGAGAATCACACTGGGTGTGTGTGTGTGTGTGTGTGTGTGTGTGTGTGTACGCGCACCCAAGAGCCTGGGGGGGGGGGGGAGAGCGGAGAAGGAATTGCGGTGTGGCCATCCCCTTGGGGGGGGGTTTCTCACTTTGCCTCTCACTGTCTCTCTCTGTCTCCTGCAAGCACACGTGCCCTGAGACAAAACCTCTAAAAGAAGGAAGAAAGGAAGGAAAGAAGGGAGGAAAGAAGGAAGGAAGAAAAGAAATATAATTCAGAAACTTTATTTTCTAGGTAGCTTAGGTTCGCAGCACAACTGCGCAGGAAGCCCAGAGTTCCCACGTACCCACCCCCCGGTTCATTCATCCATCCACCTGCTGCGGCACATCGGCTGCATCCAGGTGCTCAGTATAATTAAGAACAAGCTGCTACAGACATCCGTGTGCACACAAAAGTTTCCCACTCCTTGGGGAAATACCAGGGAGTGAGATGGCCGAATCAGGGCCAGGGTACGGTGGCTTGGTAAGACGCTGCCCAACTGTCTCCAAGGCGGCTGTCGTTCTACATCCCCACCACAGCAGTACGAGCCTGTCGCTCTGCACGCTCGCCAGCGCATGGTGCCACCGGCCACCTGGGTCCTGCTATTCTAACAGGATACACTGTTCATTTGCAGTCCTCAAGGTCTGCTTATTTTTCTCTTTTTTAGAGCAATTTTTGCAATAGGGTGCGTGTGCTGACCAGAGAGAAAGGTAAATAGAAAACGAGAAACCATGCCCCGAGAGAAGGCCATGCCACAATCCCTTGTCCTCCATTCTCCTCCCGGGATCTTGGGCACGCACGCACATGCATCCAGCATGATTGTCGAGCCTCCAGGTCCAGAACCCGAACTGCAGGTGCCGGTATAGAGCCCCGCAGTGTAACCATTGTGCCACCTGCGGGTCCCAGGGCCACTTACTTCCGCCATATTTCCTCCAGGATGACACAAGCCCAGTCTTTCTTACAGACCTGAAGTCTCAAAGTGCTCCTCCAGGGCTCAGAGAGCTCAGGCAGCAACGACCAGAGGAGGCAGCAACGACCAAGGACCAGGCAAGTGCAGCCCCTTCGGTCCACCCTGACGCGCCAAAGCGGTCTGCACTGGAGGCCACGCCACGAGGGAGACTGATCAGACATCTGCACACAGTTGTGACAGCCAGGACAGCACATCCACCCTGGCGTTTAATGTTCCCACGCAGAAATCCAGGCCCAAGAAGGCGAGAGACTTGGCGAAGTCACCAGTGGGAAAGGAGATGCGAGGTCCCCATGCCGGACTTATGCTGGGGCTCGGCCAACCCATGCCTCCACTGTTCAGTCCTCATGGCTCCTTTAAAGGCCCTGGGCGGCTCCTCACATTGGATCAAGGGGCCAGCCAGTATCTCAGGGACACACGCCCTCCCAGGCGCTGGCCTCAGGGCACCAGGACACCTCCCACAAGCCAGCAGGCCTCCCATGGCGCCAAAGGTCCCACTCTATTCAGCAGGCCCTAGGGGCTGCTGAGGACTTAGGGGCTGCCTCTGTCCTATAGGAGCAGTGACCCCAGGGACCCAGGCTAAGCAGGCAGGCTCCCCATTTGGACTGGGCTGGTGCCGGAGCTGGAAGAGCAGCCACATTCATGCATTCTTCCGCTTGTTCCAACCATGCCCCGTTCATCTGCTGTGCCCTCAGCGGCTTGGATGCAGCTCTGACCAAGAGTCGTCCCTACTTCCGGGAGCTCGCAGTGTGGTCAGAGCCCCAGAAGACAGCCAGCGGCAGGTGCTAGGGAGCCCACAGAGGGGACTGCAGCCAGCCCTGGACCTGGGAGGGCTTCCCAGAGGAAGTGACACCTAAACAGAGGCCTGAAACGTAAATGAGAGTCAGCAGAGAAAGAGTGGAGAGAGAAGGGGAAGGGCCAAGGAGTGCAGGCAGCAGCCCTGCCAGGGTCTTTCCAGGCAGGGGCAGCTCCGCCTGGGGACGGGGGTGTCTGCATGGACGTGGTCAGCACCACCAGCCCCGGGCCTGAATGATCACAGCTGGGGAGGCCTCTGGCTGCTGGCCGCCCACAGGCGTGTTCCAGCAGGGCTGGCTGCAACACGCCCGGGGCCAGTCAATGAAATGACGCCAGTGGCAGACACCCTCCACCGCCCGGCCACGAGGCCCTGCGTAAATACTCTCCGATCTCGCGGGCGGGCAGGCCCATTAAGATGTGGACCAAAGCCGCTGGACACCTGGGCTTTGCCAACCTGCCCACACACCTTCTCACCACCCCAGAGCACAGGAGCCGGCGTCTCAGACCAAGAAAACCTCATGCCCTTGGGACTGGGAGCAGGTTTGTTGTTTTTTCTAACTGCAAACTTCCTGTAGCAAAGGCAGAGCAGCCCGACGCTTGCACAACAGCGGGGCCTGCGGCTCTCGGGGCTGAGGGCTTGTGCAACGGCAGCGTGCAGGGCTTCTCTGAGGTGCCCGGATTCCCGTCCGCTCTCTGCGGATGCGGGCCGAGTCCCCCTCGGTAACAAGAGGCCCACGGACTCCAAGAGCGGCTTTGTCCTACGCGCAGGCGGCCTGTGGCTCCAATTCCAGCTCTGGGGCGCGGCGTGGCCTGCGTGGGCAAGCTGAGCCGGCACCGCCATCCCAGGCGTCTGCTCCAGCCTCCCAAATCCCCTATTCTCCCTCAACCCTGTGCTCTTGAGAATGGATGCATCGCACTGCGCCCGCCGTGCAAAGCCCGCCGTTAACCCTGTTACATCTCATCTCATTTTCAGCTCAGCTTTTCAACCTCTCAGAGCTGCTGGGATTCTAACAGCTCGCCGGTTCCGCCTCCGGAGCCCATCAGACACACGCCACGTCTTCTACGGTGGCAGATGAAATTCCTGCTCAAGAAATGCCATGCGGCCCAGACTGAGACGTGGGTGGGGGGCTCGGCTCTGTGTTTGAGTGGGGGCAGGGAGGGAGGTGCCACACGAGCAGCCCCGGACCTGGGCCCCACCATCGAGCTGCTGCTCTGCCAGGAATGCGTGGGGAGGTGGAAGGGAGGTTGCGAGCCCGGGGGAGGCTATGAGCCGAGGGGAAACACTGGTGGGCCTCCCTGAGGCTGCTAACAGAACAGCGGGAGAGCGTACCTGTGAGCCGGCAGCAGGTAAAGGCCAGGGAGAGAAGGTGCCTGGGCTGGGACGGGAGGGCCGTGTGGCCGTGGCGGGGGGGGGGGGGCTGTCGACTGCACTAGGGAGCCCGTGAGGCTGGGGGGGCCGCGGCAGGCCCGGCCCCAGCCGGCAGCAGGTAAAGGCCAGGGAGAGAAGGTGCCTGGGCTGGGACGGGAGGGCCGTGTGGCCGTGGCGGGTGGGTGAGGCCTGTCGACTGCACTAGGGAGCCCGTGAGGCTGGGAGGCCCGCGACATGCCGGCCACGTTTCAGACGTCCTGGGCGCTCTGCACTTCGTGAAGCAGCCCGGAGTGAGGCAGTGGGCCTGAGTAGCGAGTGCCGGGTAGGCTGAGGCCCAGGGAGGCCAGGTTCAACCCCAAGCTCACCCAAAGAGCCAGGAGCAAGGGCCAGATGGTGTTGCAGCAGTAACAGGGCTGAACTCACGGGGTCCTGGGTTCATGTCCCAAGACCTCCCCATACATGCCAAGTACATGTGCCCGTGACCCAGACCAGCCAGGACTGGAGGTGAACACAGCATGAAGGCCTGGCTGGGGGCCTTTCCTTCTCTCTGTCATGGAAGAAGGTGGGCTTTCAGCTCTCTGGGCTGAGAAAGGAAGATCATGACAGAGAGCCTGTCTAACAAAGCACTAAACACACGCGTGTGCGGACACGCACACAGTAAGACCACAGGAAAGCACGAGGGCGGAGTGCCCAGCGAGCCTGCTACACGCGGAGTGTGCATCTGCCCTGGCTCAGACGCCTCTGGCCCGCCCCTTGGGGCAGGCACGGCCCCCGTGGCCCCCACTCCGCACACCTCCGGAAGGACGCCGCCTGCACACTGAGCAGCAGGGTGCTGAGTGAAGGAAGTGCCCGGCACACGCAGGAACGTGCTATGGCTGAGGACTCCGGACTGGGCCATAAGGATGCTATAGGGTACATGTGCTCACCAGAGACAGAGACAGAGACAGAGACAGAGAAGGAAAGTGAGAGAGCACCCCCTCTCTGCTATCCTTTCTCCTCCAGTCTTCTCTTGGGATTTGGAGCCCACATACATGGACCCACGGCGTCCAGGGCTCGAACCACGGAGTCTGCCATGTGGGATCCAGCCACCTCGACCATCATGCCACCAGCTAGGCCAACGATGATCTTAATCAAACAGAAGAACGTACTGGATCAGTCATGCTAAACAGGCTACAGCGAGCTGTGCAAGAAACAGCCTGGTTAGGACACCCTCAAGTCAGGTGTGTATTTTGCGACAGTCGAGACATAGAAGCCCGTGGGCGCTGGAGCCCCCTGCCTACTCGGGGCGTTTCTTTCCTCATTCAGACTCTTCCGCTTTCCAGAATCACTGCTCTGCTGCTCCTCAGCCAGGGGACCCTTCCACCGTGGGCTTTGCCCCCGCTCCACTGGGACCCCTCTCCTGGGCAGCGGTCCCCACACATTGCTCAAGTGTCCCCTGCTTGATAAGGTCTGCCGTGATTGCAAGACCCTCCCTCTAGTACCCCTCTGGCTCCCCCTTGCCCTGCCCTTTTTCTTCTCACAGCATGTATCACCAAACTGCTACATAATTAACTCACTGAGTGCAGTCCTCACTGGCCTCCTCCACAAAATGAGGTTTACAAGGACAGGAAGTTTGTTCTTTTACTTTTCAGGCCTATTCCCAGAGCCTAAAACAGAGCCTGGTCCACAGTAAGCGATCCATACACGCCCATTACACGGATGAACTAACACGCCGACCTTTTGTAACAAGGGGCAAAAACCCAACATGCTTAAATGTCTTTTTCTTCACCTACATCAGGTACATTACTCCCTAGTCTTGGACCTGGGTGGGCATTATCACATGTTCTGTAATTTACATTCAAGAGTAGCTCACCTTTTAGGGCCGGCAGGTGGCATGGTGGTTAAGGCCGCTGGACTCCCACATGGCTGAGCACAGTTCGAGTTCCAGATCAGGCAGCTTGCTTTCTCACTTCCTTTCTCTCTCTCTCTCTCTCTGTCCCTCTCTGGTCAAATTAAACAAATAAAGTTAAGTAAAAAAGAATTCTTTAAAAAGTAAAAAAAAAAAAAGGAGTAGCTCACCGTTTTTTGGTGTACAGCTCTAAAACTAACAGCATAACTACTTCAGCACCTGGGTGTAATCTTTGAAATGATTTAATAAGCAATTATGGCTAACATAAATATTTATTAGCTCTCCAACTACTCTCTTGAATTCTTCTATTAATTGATGGTTTTGGAGGCGGCCCTATAGCCTAACGGTTAAGGGAGCTGGATCCCACACGGCCAACCCCAGCTCGAATCCTGGCCCCGGCGGCTTGGACGACACACCAGGCGAATGTGTGTGAGCATCTCAAATCTTGATGGGATGTAGAAATGGAGGAGAAGGGGCTGCTGCGTGGCCATGCTCACTGGGCGTGATTTCTCTCTCTCCATCTCTGGTGAGTGTATGCACCTTTGGGCAATTTTCTCAGCTGATTCCTTCACGTTCCCCCAGATGAAAGAAGGGCAGGAAGGGGCCCAGATCCGCCGAGTGCCTGCTCCATAGAAGACGCGGCCTTGGAGAGCACGCAGGTTCCTTCCTCCTCTGGCTCTCAGTGGGAGGTGACGTTCTTGTCTCGTCTTAGGGAGGGAACTGAAGTCTGGAGGTTACATAACCTGTCCAAGGTCACGCCACTGCTAAGTGGAAGATCTGGGGCTTAAAACCAGGTCACTCTGACTTCAAAGTTCAGGTTCGTTCCCGACATGCCACACTCCAAGTAAGGACACTGTGGTCATTTCTCCTGGGCTAACTGCTCTGCCTGGAGTCCCCGAACAGCATGGACTAGGAGCGGTGCGTGCACCCGTGTCCTCTGCTCCAACACGCCCCGGACCTCCCACCCCGCCGAGGACGCGCCGAGTGCACGGGCAGGGAAGGTTCTCAGGTCAGCTTGGTTCTACCCGGTGAATTCGCGGGAAGAACAAAGGTTGCTAAATGAAAAAGCACGTTTTACAATAGTAGATGAAAGAGTTCGACTGCAGGATGCCTGTCCACGCGGGCAGCTCAGGGAGGGCACACGCCAAGACGCGACCTCTCCTGGGGGCCTGCGGTGGAGGCTCTTCCTCTGCTCCCTGACCTCTTTTCTCTTACATGACTTTCCCTTCTATCCTGTTCTCAGGACTTTGGGCATGCGTGCACAGGCACCTGGCATGATTTTCAAGCTGCTGGGTCTAGGACTTGAACCGTGGACTTGGCAGATGGGATCCAGCTGCCTTAACCTCCATGCCACCCACTGGCCCACTTTCTGGTACTTCTTTCTTAAAGGTAGCTCGCTAGGGGAGAGGTCTCAATTCTCCCTTGGCCTGGCTCCTCCTCAAAGACAATGCCCTGTAGTCAGCCTAGGGGGCTCCTCCATCCCTCGCCCTCCTGCCCCTTTCTCCTGCCTCCTCCCTCCGCCCACTCAGTCTGCAAAGGCATGTCTATTCCTGTGGTGAGCAGGGCCACAGAGTCCCTGCCCAGGGGTGCTGCTCTGGTGGAGGAGGGGCCATCAGCCAACACCGAGTGACCATAGCGGGTGGTCACGCAAGAAGGAGGCGAGGAGGGTGCCATCCCTGAGCCTCGGGGTGCAATGTCTGCCCACCACCCCCATTCCACATCTAAATCCTCCCAGTGCTGGCCCCCAGCTCAATCCCCAGCCCCCTAGCAAGAAGCCTGCTCAGAACCCACAGTTGAAACACTCCCCATAGCTCACTTCGTCCTACCTGACACTCAGGATGTTCTGTGTCTCCTTTGAACAACACGCACGACGTCGTCTCCCTGCACTCCGGGGACGGGCCTGTCTCCACCCCAGCTCGTAGCCCCTCACCCAGCTGGGTCTGGACAGGATGCCGGCTGCTTCCCTGAATCCTGCCTCCCAGCCCGGTCTGCTCCTGCAGAGACGCAGAGGCCATGTCTGCAGACTTACCGACAGTGCAGGAGCAAGAGCCGAGCGCACCGCCAGGTACGACACTGCCCAGCACCGCCGGGCGTGTGCGGTGACCGGCCCGTGCTGCAAGGCCATCGTCGGGGGCCTTTTTTGTTGCCTTATATTTTGCCAGCTTCCGATAGGTTGTAATCGCGGTCTCTTTTCTTTTAAAAGATTGTATTTTATTCATGACAGAGTGCTCAGACACCAGTGAGAGTCAGGGAGAGAAGCACCCAGTGGAGTCTCACTGCGCCTCCACGGCCTCGGCCAGCTCTCTGCTAGTCGGGGTCCTGACACAGGCAGGTCTGATCCCTGCAGTGGAGCAGCCAGCACCGTGCCTGCGCTGCCCGGCAGGCCGCCATGACAAGACCCTTACAGTGGAGTCAGTGTGGCACGCAGCCCGCCACCCCCGGGGCCGCAGGGTTCTGCTCCCCTGACCTGAGCTCAGCTGGGGCTCAGGGAGCTAGGACAGCCTCGAAGGAAGGAAGGAGCCTGTGGCATCTGGAGCCCACCAGGAGCCCCAGCCCCCGAGCATGGCGACCCAGGCCCAGCCTGGTCATCAGAGCTCACCACACAGCCAGCAGGAGCCTGGGACACTGGGGACTCGACCGGGCTGGACTTCCCGGATGTGCTTCGAACTCAGTCCCACGGTGGCCCAGGTGAGGGGGGTCAGGTCTGGCCTAGAAGTTCCCAAGAGCCCTGGGGTCTGAACACCAGAACTAGAGAAGGTCCCCGGGGACATAAGGAGAGTTCCCAAGCATGCGGGTTGGGCCAGCCACTGCAGGAGGATGACACGGATCCTTGGGGGCCAGGGGCTGGGCCAGGCCGCCATGCTGAAGGCCCCTGGGAGGAAGGCGGCTTTTCAGGGCGGGGCGGTGAGGACAGAGGGACCCCCGGCACCTCACAATAAAGGAGCCTTTGGCCTCGGCTGAGTTCAGAAGGAAAACAACCCACTCCAGAGGCTTCAGTATCTGATTATCATCTCCGCTGAGATCCGCTGGCACCCGATCTCCGGTTCCCGGGAACATCGCTGTCACTCACTCGGCATCACTTTAAACTTTAATTTTTCTATTATCGAGTCAGAAGATAATGAGACTTCAGGGCCCTCCCCACCTCATGGCTAATTCATGGAGACGCCAAGCAGCAGCCTGAGCGGAGGGCCCGCTGTGGGGCTCGGCCCTCTGCCCTCCCTCCACTTCTCACCCGGGCAGGGGACCTTGCCCACCTCTGGGCACCTGGCCCCGCCCACTTGCCAGTCAGAGGCCGTCCTCCTCGCATCCTCCCCTCGCCTCTTTTTTTTTTTTTTTAAGAGGTTTTCGCTATAGGGCGCGTGCACTTGCCAGACAGACAGAGAGAGACAGACAGAAAGCAGGAAATCACCCCCCAGGGGGGATAGCCACGCCGCAATCCCTTCTCCTCCATTCTCCTCTCAGGATCTTGGGCATGCACGCACACGCGCCCGGCGTGAGTTTAAGCCACCAGGTCCAGGACGCGAACCACAGTCGACTACGTGGGAGTCCAGCGACATAGCCATTACGCTAACTGCTGGTACCTCCCCCTCCTCTTTTATGAGACACAAAACCCAGCGCGGGTCCGCTTCCAGGCTGCCGCCCTCCCTACAGGTGAGCCTCGAGTTCGGAGGTCGGGCCCGTCTGGAGGGGAGTGAGACAGGGACTGTGTGCCGGCTCCCACTTGGGGTCCCTGCAGAGCTGAGCATCTCCCTCCCGAGAACTGAAGACATGTGGGCCTGGAGAGGGTTCAGAGTCGGGGCGAGTAGCAGCCCGGGGCCCAAGACTTGCTGACTTCTCCAGAAGGGGTCAGTTTCCAAGCGGAGAGCTGAGGTCACTGGCTGTCCCTAGGCAGTAGCTGTCCCTGTCTCTGCAGGTGACACCCAGCCCGTCTGCAGGTAGTGCAGGTCCGCTCCTGCCCTGCTCAGAGCAGAGTACCAATAGGGCCGGGGTGGCCCCAGCTGCTAGGAAGAAGAGCTCTCCGGGCGACGTCACTTGTTTCCGGAAGGCAGGGGCTGGGTGTCAGAGGAAGCTTAGGAAGTGGGGGCCCTGCCACCGTGCCCTGCCTCGGTTACACGCTGTCCCACTGCGTCAGAACCCGGTGCTCACCTGTCCATCTCCTAGGGGATCGCTGCACCCACTGTGCAGGACGCAGCGTCCAGGACATACCGGGCATCACGGGTGGCAGAAGGCCGGGGGCGGCAGGTGCCTGGCACACTCCAGGGCTCAGGCTGTGCCCCGACCAAGCGCCTCCCGCCCAGAGCACCCCCCCCCACCTCCGTTAGGGCGGCCCCAGGCGCCACCCCACTTCCCTGCCGCTGCACACCGCCAACACGCAACTGTCCTGATCTGTTGCTGCTACCGAGGCGGGATCCGACACGGGCCAGGAAGGGCGCTCAGGCCGGACGGCGAGCTAGCAGCCCGCCTCCCAGCCCAGCCCTCACGCCCCCCACGCGCAGATATCAGACGGAGACCGCCGTCTCGTGTTCCCCTTCATCTTCGAAATCATGGATGGGCACAGCCTTCTAGAAGGTAAGGCCAGAGTCGAGCCGGGCTGGACGTCCTGGCCCCAACGCCCACCCCACCCCACCATGCCCGTGTGGTGCACATGGGTGACGCGGGCTGTTTCTCCATCTCCCGCGGCACCCCATCCGCTCCAGCACGGACAGAAATTCCATCAAAAGAAGATGAACCCCGAGAGGTGACTCGGTTTTATTGCCAGGTGGTGTGCCCACACACCGCAGCCCCAAAGGCACAGGGCCCGTGGGCTCGAATGGGTGCAGACAGACCCTGGCACGAGCCGGCCGAGCCGCAGGGACCCTCGTGGGGAAAGCCAGGCGGCGGCTGTGTCCCTCTTCCACGATCCACAGCGGGGCCACTTCAGGGAGACCCACAGAGCACACCAGGCCGTGGGACCTTCTCAGACAGGGCCAGGCCAGGCGTCCTCCCATCTCCTCCAGGGACAGCCAGGGTCAAGGCGGGCTGTCCTGGGAGAGGATGGCTGTGGGGCAGGTGTGGGCGAGCGCTGTGGCCCAGCTGTCCAGTCGGCCTGCCGACCCCTCACCCCAACACATACATTTCCTCAGACCCCCCCGATGGGAAGTGGCCCATCCCGAGGGACGCTCTCCACCTGCACCAGGACCAGGGGGCCCCTGCGGGAACTCAGGCCTGGGTGAACTCTGCCACCTGGGATGCAGAGCACAGGTGACGAGGTGGACGGCTCGCCATGAGCACCTGCCCTACAGCAAGTCAGAAGGCAAGAAGGAAGGAAGGAAAAGAGAAAGAGGAGGAAAGGAGAAAAGGTCTGGTCCGAGGGCCAGGTCAGACCCTGCTTGCACCTTCTCTGCTCCTAGAAGCCTCTTCCTCCCGACAACCACTGAGCGCTCCTCAGAGGCAGCTCCTCTTGCGAGATGGGGAGAAACAGGCCAGGGCCCAGTCAAGCTGGACATCTTTGTTTTGTTTTGTTTTTGTTTTTTTAAAGAGAGAGTTTTGCTATAGGGCATGTGCGCTTGTCAGAGAGACAGAGAGACAGAAAATGAGAATCCCCTTCCCCCTGAGGGGATGGCCACACCTTGACCCCTTCTCCTCCATTTTCCTTATTTTTCTCGCAAGACCTTGGGCCTGCGTGCACACAAGCCCACTGTGAGTTTCAAGCCACCGGGTCTGGGACCCGAACCATGGCCGACTCTGTGGGAGTCCAGCAATGTAACCATTACGCCATCTGCTGGTCCCCAGGCTGGACATCTGAATCCCAAAGCCCCCCCCACCGCCACCACCAAGTACAGCGTACAAACTTTAGGCACACATCGGAGAGTTTGCACTCTTCGCCACCTCTCTGGCTCCAGGAGTGCTGGGCCTTAGAGGGAAGGAAGGAAACGCCACAGGTAACTTCCTGTTTTACTGCTGGAGGGTGCATGCCCTCGCCAGAGAGAGACAGCCATGACATAACGCGCCGCAGTGGGCGTGGCCACAGCACGATCCTTTCCTCCATTTCCCCATCCCGTCAGGAAGCTGTGCACGCACACATGCCCGTGCGTCTGTCAGGCTGCCGAGGCTGGGATCTGAACTGCAGCCGGCCACGTGGGATCTAGCTCCCAAGGCAGAACACTTAAGCACTGCACTCCAGGGCCAGCCCCAAGGCAGGGGCAGTTCCGGGACTGGGAAGGAAGTCACTGCTGCAGAGGAAGGAAGCAGAAAAAGGGCTCCAGGATTTAGCTGGGCGACTCCACAGGGCTCCAGTGAGGCCCCGCCCGGGCTGAAGGCCAAACAGTTATCTGAGGGCCCACCCCGCGGGCCTGTCCCAGGACACTTCTTGAAGATAAGTGGACCAGGTAGGCGCCTGCACGCTGAGATAAGGGCTATATATAGAAGGAGAAAGTTGTTTTTTCCAAAATATTAAGAAGCACATTTCGAGCAAGAAGGAGGTTTCAAGGACACGCTGGGGGGTGGCCTAATGAGGCCACAGCCTTTTTCTTTTTCGAAATTATACATTGAGCTTCTTGAAGTAGAACTAATTCTGGTCTGGTTGAATCCAGGCCTCCTTTTAGCTCACTTTCAGCTTTCCCTGGTGGATCTGAGCACAGCATGTCCCTTATTTTTTGATTAATAGGGAACTGGTAAGTTTCCAATGGATGAAGTAGGCTGGTTAACCGCCACCTCCTCTGAGAAGGCCTCCGAGATTTCCCTGCAGTTCTCTCATTAAACCTGGACCACCACTGAGCCCTATCAGAGCCCGCCCTGTGCGAACACCTCCTTCTGCACTGCCAACCCTGGGAGGCTGGGGCACATTTGCCACTGTTAAACGCATCCCCGCATGGAGCCTATACTTACGACTGCTTGCCCTTGGGTCCGAGCTCTGGAGCCACCAGGAAGCTAAGGGCCCCGCTCAGCTCTACCAAGAGTCTACAGTCACCCTGGCCAGCCTCCTGGCCTGCAGTGAACCCGGGAGCCAGATGCCCCCCAGGGCACCTGAGGCTTCTACAGTGTCTGCACATACTGTAGACCAGGGACTGCCCACTGACTCCCCAAGGGGTCGAGGAGAGAGCTACCTGCCATCAGGGCTGCACAGACCCCGAGGGGCGCGTGGCTACACGGCCGACAGTCCTTGAAAGGCAAGGTGAGCAGAGAACTCGGGCAGTGGGCGTTGTGCGAACTGGGGAGCTCCCGCTCCCCCAGTACCACGGAGCCGGGGAGGCCTCCTGCTGCCGCAGTGCACCACAGCGTTTTTAGTCTGAACGGGCTGGTCCTGGGCCCGCAGCTCCCGCCAAGTGGCTCCGGCCGGGTGGTGAGGCTGGAGGAGTCCAGTCGGTGCCTGGCTTGGAGGCTGCAGTGAGTCCTCAGGCTCGCCCGGTCCAGGGGGGAGGCCGACAGAGGCCCCGGCTTGGGAGATGTGCATTTGGGAAAATCGAGCCATTACGGCATTCCCCTGCTGTCTCTCCCCACCCGGTCTCGATGTTGGCTAAGAAAATGAAGCCGGTTGTGGCAATGACTTCCAACAGATATAATCAAATAATCTATTCCTGGATTCTGCGAGTACTGAGACGTCGGTAATTCAATTCCTGAAATGTCATTTCGGAGCTGCTGTGCAGGCTGCAGAGAGAGCTCAGTGAACACACTCGGCGGAGCCCAAACTCACGCCCACCGACCCCCAGCCCGGGCCACTGAGCTGGAGGCCAGCTCCCCCCGGACGGCCGGACTGCAGGGCCGAGGGGCAAAGGTCCAGGAGGAGACGGTGACAACTGCGGTAAATGCTGACGATACTGCGCGAGGTGTGGCCCTGGGATGTCGTGGACGAGCTGCGTTGAGCTTGAGGGAAGAGAGCTCAAGCGTCGGGGGAGTCAGAAGCCTCCCAGAGGGAGCAGGGGGTGTTCATCGAAGCTCAGCTTATTGCTCAATGAAAAGCCAGGCTGGTGCTGGGTGCAGGGAACACAGGCGGGAACAGCCCTGCACTCAGGGAGCTCCGGTCCCGTGAACGCACATGCACCATGTGGGCAGGCACATACACCATGTGCACATGCACACATGTATCCACAAACATAAACCTGCATGTACACACAAATATGCACATGCATACACAGTACTTGTGCACACACACGCATACACACAGACACCTGTACACATGCACATCCACATGTGTACATGTGTTCACACACAAAAACCTGTATGCATGCACATACACGTGTGTACATATGAACATACAGCACTCACATGTACACATATATGTGTCCACATACATAAACCTGCGTGTGCACATACATACACATGTATGTGTGCACACAGATAGACCTGTATGTGTGCATATGTACACACATGTACTCTTGCCCACACGTATGCACACACAGAGACACCCGTTCATGTGTACATACACAAAAACTGACAAGCAGTCTCAGGCAGGCAGCATAAAGACCACATGAGGAATAAAGCCCCTCCTACAGCAGGTGAGAACGGAGGGGTCCCCAACAGCAGGTGAGAACGGAGGGCTCTGTGGACCACGCCCTACAGCACAGGGCCCTCTGTGACATCAGTTCTGAGGTTTTCCAGGGGGAGTGTGCGTCAGGGAACTGTGGTGTGGGACGAGGTCCTTTCCAGCACTTTCTGGCAGACTTTGCTACATTAACATGTAGACCAGCACGCAGGATCGTGGCACCGGCTGGCGTGAGGATGACTCTGCACGTCACTCGTTGAAGTCTGCGAATTTCCCGCACTGCAGATGTTAGCACGGTGTAAAGCTCGCTGGCGAAGCCCCCTCTCCACACGGTGGTGTAAAGCTCGCTGGCGAAGCCCCCTCTCCAGCACCACCCGCTCCCCACTCGCATAGTAAATACCTAAGTACAGCTGCATCGGCATGCTCACGGCCACCCTTGAGTCCCAAGCAGATGATAATAACCAGAAAACAGCTGAGAGTGTCCACAAGGAACCACCTCCAGCCTCCCGGGCGTCTCGGGCCCTGCAGCCCCTTTCTCATAGCACCTCGGACAGCTCCCTCACAGCTCCCGGCACCCCCTTCCCGGCTCATCCTCCTCATGCCCACACACAGAGGGACCCAGTGACCACCCAGCAGCTGGATGCCCTGCTCCAGGAAAACCCTCCCCTAAAACAAGGGCGGACACTGCATGGGACAATCAGGAAATAAACACGGGCATCCTCGGAACCAGCAGCCAATCAGCGCTCGTCCTGGGATCCGGCTGGGAAAAGGCGCCGACGCATATGGTGGAAACCCACGTGAGGATGCTCAGCCTGGTGGAGAAGCTCGGTGGGAACTACGGCGGCCATAGCGCAGGCAGCCTGGGCGCAGGGCAGGTGGAGGGGTCGGGTTATGAAGGGCCAGGGGCCTCGAGCGGGGAGGACTGGTTCTCCTCTGCCAGACAGATGTGCGCCGGGGTCCAGCTGCCTGTGAGCCAGGTCTCGGAAACCAGGTCTCTCTCGAAAGCAAACGTGGCGATTTCACTCTTAGTCACGTGGAGCGTCCACCTCTGGTCTACAGCCCAGTCTCAGTGTGGATGGGCGCAACGGGAGGGACTTTAGGACAAAGAACGGGCACTCAGCATCCGGCAGGTGAGTCGCCGTCACAGAAGACGAGGCGGCGGCCAGCCAGGGGCCTGGTGGGCAGCCCAAGGCCGGCCGG
>NW_006159501.1:8253117-8255584 GCF_000334495.1 Tupaia belangeri chinensis
AGAGGCGGAGGCGGCGCCCAGCCAGGAGCCTGGTGGTCAGCCTATGGCTGACTGTGTGGTTCAAGTCCCAGATCCAGAGGTGTGAAAAACGCTGGGCACATGTGAGTAAATGCCCAAAATCCCGAGAGGAGGGAGAGATGGAGGAGGAGGGACGGCGGCGTGATCATGCCCCGTGGTGGGGGGGCACTCTGTCTCTCTGGTGAGAGTGGACACCCTGTGGCAAAATTTCAGAAAAAGCAAAGCAAAGCATGGTGAGAGGAGCTGAGTGGAGAGCGGGAACTGGGGTCTGGCCGGTCGACCGCTCGGTTCCCCACGCACCCCCTTCCTGGGCCACCTCGTGAGCTGAGCACAGAAAGGTCAGCTGCAGTGCGTGAGCGGAGGCCCGGGGAGGATGCCTGCAGCTGCACTGTGACATGCAGCATCTGAGGGAGGGGTGAGGCCCGCGGGTGGGAGGGGCAGTCACAACACAGAGACGCCCAAGATCAGGCAGGAACACGCGAGCTCCTGGTGCGTCCAGGCCTTCGGGGCCGCCATCGTGGGGAAGGACACCCTCCTGCCTCAGGTCTCTGTCCAGTCCACTTGTGCCCTAGGCAGACTCGGGGCCTGCCACGCTGGGTCTGTTTCCCAGAACGTGCCCTGGAGGGGAGCTCTTGCAGCTCCCCCCACCTGGCTACCTGGGGGCAGGAGCAGGAGGAGGGCACACCAGAGACAGCCAGGACTCCAGCTGTCCGAGAAGAGTGAGGGCGTTCAAGGCACCGGGGCTACCCGGAGACCTCAGTTACCCTCCCGAAGCAAAGCGCTCAAGTAAGCCCCAGAACTCGGACCGGCGGTGAGGATGCTCCAGTCACGGGGCTGGGAGGTCGGCCCAAAGCTCTGAGCCAGCACTGGGACTCTGGTCGTTTTCTGGCTAGTGGTCAGAGACCAGGACACGCACCTCTGCATGAGTGCCAGCAGGAAGTGGGCCTTGGCTGGGGGGCCCAGGGCTTGTCCAGTTCAGAGAGGAGAGACGGGTATGAGAAGAGGACAGGGGACATGCTCATGTGAGGGCAGCTTGATTCTGGGCCGGCAAAGGAGTCATGGGAGTCCCTGCAAACAGACCCGATCATGTGCAGCCACAGGCTGGCTCTGAAGCAGAAGTGGGCTCCGCTCTGCAGCTGAGCATGAGCTGGGTTGACCCTGCCCCTCCCTGGGCTGCCACCTGGAGGGACGGTGCAGCAGAGCCATGGCCTCTCCCCTCACCTCACAGCGTGGCCCTCCTCTCCTGAGGACAGAAGGGTTAGGGGCGAGTGCAACGTTCCTCCTGATTCTCCCCACTTCCTTGTCTGGTCCTTCACTCCTTGGGGTGAGGCAGGCATGGGGGGCACAGAGCCAGCCAGGAGCAGCACTCAGAGACAACGCAGTGGCTGCAGTCCACCTGATGGCCTTAGCCCCGCCCACATACCGGAGCCCCGCCCACATGCCAGAGCCCTGCCCACATACCTGGAGCCCCACACGCACACCCACTCCTGCCTCCTGACCCTCCCAGCTGTCTGTCTCCCTCCTCCCCGGGCCACCATCTGAGCACTCCCTGCTCCTGCAGTTCTCTGTCCCTGGGCTCCGAAGCCATCTCTGCCCTGATGCTCAATAAAGACTCACTAGAAGTGACTCCGGGCAGTGCAGTCAGGCCCTGTCCCACCCTTACTAGCTGTGTGATCCTGAGCATGCTACTTAACCGCTCTGAGCCTGTTTCCTCATTTAAAAAGAGAGACGAGAGGGACCGGCCCCACAGTACAGTGGTTAAGCACTGTTTATGGAAAGCCGGATTTCACGTGGCTGACTACAGTTCGAATCCCAGCCCTAGTGGCTCAAAAAACAGGCATGTGCACCCCGAATACTGATGGGATGGGGAAATGGAGAAGGGACTGCAGTGTGACCAGGCTCCATTAGGGGGAGCTTTCTCTCTCTCTGGGGAGGGCACTGTCCTCTGGCATTAATGGTAAATAAATAAATAAAAGAGAAATGAAAACCCCAATTCATAAGGTTATCGTGAGACTCAAATTAGCTAATGCTTATGGAAGCACTGGGCAGGCCTCCAAGAGCTGTGGAATGTCATTAATTTATTAGCGAAAGCTCATCGTCACCTCTGAGACCCTGCCCGCTGGTGTGACAGCCACCATTTCCAACCTTAAGGGTTCGGAAAGCGGGATGGACGTGGCGGAGGGGACCAGTTCGAAATAAATGGTCATTCGATCCCCTCCAGCTCCCCGAACCTGGCCGGTCTCACCACAGCCAGGTGAGAAGTGCATGAGCCGCCGGCTGTGATTTATCCAGACCCTCTCCCTGAGAGCTCTCCCTTCCAATAACCTGAAGGCGATTAGGGCAACTGAGCGAAATCCCAGACCAGAGCACAGCGCCACTGCCATGTCCCCAGGCCCCCACCCATCCCAGACCAGCCCCCCAGAGCCTGGGGCCTAGTGCAGACAACCCA
>NW_006159501.1:8255595-8255987 GCF_000334495.1 Tupaia belangeri chinensis
CAGACGCGCTGCAGCTCCTGGGAGGCCCTCGACTGCTGACAGGTGAATAGGAAAAACACCGAGAGAGGGCCAAGGCCTGTGGGGGTGTGGGCAGAGAGAGGAGAGGCCCCAAGGACCTGCTCTGGAGGGCTCCGCTGCCCCCAGGGCTCCCACGCGCCAGGGGATGGCTGGTACCCTGTCTGCGGCATCTGTCTTCCGAAGGGAAGTCTGATAAGATTCCCTTATTTTGCTTACTCTCTTTCTTCTTCTTTATAAAATTTATTTATTTATTTATTTATTTTGGAGACATAGGGCATGTACACTCACTGGGGGAGAGGGGTGGTGAGAAATCACTCCCTAGGAGGGAGGGCCACATCGCAATACCCTCCTCCTCCAGTCTCGGGGTTTGGGGC
>NW_006159501.1:8256435-8257001 GCF_000334495.1 Tupaia belangeri chinensis
CCCCCGCAGCCACGCATGTGCCAGGAAAACCTCCCCGCTGGGCGCTGGCTCTGGGTAACAGGGCGCCTTCCTCGGGGTAAAGGGAGCTGGCCCGGGACTGCGCCACCTGCAGGCCAGCCGGGCAAGGTCACCGAGAGCTAAGCCCGCCTACATGGAAGGTGAGGCCACCAGCCCCGTGGTGGGCGCTGCTCTGGGTAACAGGGCTCCTTCCTCGGGGTAAAGGGAGCTGGCCTGGGACTGCGCCACCAGCAGGCCAGCCGGGCAAGGTCACCGAGAGCTAAGCCCGCCTACATGGAAGGTGAGGCCACCAGCCCTGTGGTGGGCAAGGAGGGCCGTACTGGTCCACAGTTCAGAGACCTCCGCTTCCTTCCCCCAGGCTCCGAGCTGAGCCCCAACACCATTCTCCAGGCCGCTTGGACATGGGCTCCCTGAGTGCTGGAGGGTGGGGACAGACTCTCCCTGTGCCAATTCTGTCCCCACTCTCCTTGCTGTCACCGGCCCACAGGGACAGGGCCTGAAGGGACACACCCCGCCAGCACCACGGGAGGTGGGAAGTGAGAATGCCG